>NC_142588.1:59315322-59617296 GCF_965207765.1 Zootoca vivipara | reverse complement strand
TTTGAAGATAAGTATACCCAAGGTGCACACCCAGATTATAAATGGGGTTACATACACACCAAGCACTGACCATAATTGTTGGCAAGCTAAATCATTCAATGTGGAAACTTCCACCTGTATGCCCATAGCTTTTCTAGGCAGTAATGAACACGTGTTTTGGGGCACTACTGAACAACAACAAAACAACAAACATAAGGCGGAATTTCAGAATTAGAGTCCTCATAAGTAATAAGTATTAGAAGTAGGAGTTTCAACCTTTGCTACCTCTCTATTGTTATTTTATTTCCTTCCTACAAATGCACAACCTGTGCCTCTCATTTTTTCTCAGTGTCACTTCTAGCATATTTCTTCCTGGGCCTAAATCGCTTCTCCTCCTCTAAAAAACAAAAACACTCCCCCTCCTTTTTTCCTTCAACAATCACCTTGGCAAAAAAAAATCTTGGAACCATCATAGTCTAGCCAAGTAGAACTTCACTATTACGTGTTTCTCCTTCCATAAAACAGAACAGATTCTTCTTTCCAATCTGTTCACCTAATATAGCTTAAGTGCATTGAGCAGAACCCCTCGGAGGGCCTTATTTTTACCCTTTAATTTCTGTGCATTTGTCCAAGACCACCTAGATAGTTTCATGCTTGAGTAAGGATTTGATGCTGGTTCCCACACTCAAGGAACAAGCCTATACTAACTCGGTATCACTCTACCCACTTGTGATTCCTGGACTGGGATGGCCTAGCAACACTGGTATATGCTCTGAACACTCCTGAACAGTTTATAGGCAATTTTGACAAATGCTATGTTTAGATGTTTTATTTTAGAAGAACCCTTATCTGCTTACAAGAACAGTGTTTTTTGATCCTCAATCACCTGAAGTTTCCTCTATGCTTCCCTTGGTCTGGTTAGGATGCAATCCCATACTTTACCTGGGAGAAAACCACTGATCTCGGTGGAACTTACTGCTGAACACACACACACACACACACACACACACACACACACACACACACACACATATATATATATATATATATATATATATATATATATATATATATATATATATAGTGTTAGGGAATTTTATAGGGGGGGGGCACCCAAATGAGGCTTCATTTGGGAATCAAGATTGGCACAAATGCCCTCAAGAGGACCCCGTCTGATCCTACAACACCACTCTAGTATCGCACCAACACAAACCCCTCAAGATCAAGCCCTGTGTAATAAAGGCTCCTTTTCCTACCCTTTCTCTGTTGCCTGAGACACTATGTAACCATATTTCTTTATGAATGAATACCGTGTATCTTTATTTCTAAATGAAACCCCCTTTTGCGACTCTGGCTAAGGGCTCCCAGGGATGCAGGGAACAGCCATAATCCTTTAAGCAAGAGGTCAGGTAGCCAGGGTGGTGCTCCTCTGCATATCCATAATCCATTCAAGTACCATCTCCTGCCATTCCCGACCCTCCGAAGCCAGAGGCAATACACACACCTGGACCCATTGTTTTTCCCTGCCAGGTACTCAAGGATCCCCTCCCAGATACTTACTGGTACTTGCTTATCAATGTCCTGGGACATCATGCATTGTTACCTTATGTTAATCCTGTTTACCTCCTGTTTACCTGTATGCTAATGCCCCTTGCACCTTCCCCTTTTCTGACGTTTTACCCTGTCACAAGTGATGTATGTATGATGCTTTCGATGTGCATTATGGGGTGGTGGTGGTGGGAACTTTTAAAAGTTCTTGCAGCCCTGTTCACGGTGTTCAGTCTGGCATTGAACCTGCTGCGCAGTAATAAACCTTGCTGTTTGCTCCGGATCATGGCTGGACTCCTTCCTTTTATACTCCGCAACGACCACAGGCCCTTGCCTGATGACCTAGGTGGCTGAGCATTCTCGCACCCAGAATTTTGCCCTAACATATAGGTTCCTCTGTTTATAATGAGATATACGTTGCTCACTCTGGGTTGTATCCAAGTCATGCTAACTAAGGTCCACTGATTTAAATGGGCCTATTCAGTGCATGACTTTGTTGGATACAACCCTTAAGCCCTATCAGAAAGCATTTCTGCTGTATTGTGAATATCCAAAGAGACAACAGCATGGATGTAGTGGGTGTTAGAAATTGCAAATGTAAGCCTTATGTATATGAATGGGGCAGTAACCTCCGCTATTATAGGAAAACTAGAAGTGTCAGGTACCTTAACATCTTGAAGGAACCATAATCTATGTTATTAAGAATGAAAAGTGTTAAACGCTCTATTCACTGAAGTAGAAGATACTTGGCATGCATTTCAAGTTACTACAGAAGAAGAAGTCTAAATCACAGTGATAATAAATTATTTTTTATAAAAAGTAACAGCTTTATAACTTTGTTTTTATACTTTTGATTTAGCTCTAATTATTTTTTTTAATCATTTGTCATTGCTTTTATTTTGCTTGTAATATACCCTGAGTATTTGTTTAAAAGTTAGGGTATAATACTGGAATTAAATAAGGCTGTGCTGGTTATTTCACTGTTCCTATGCACGTGTAGCAGAAAAAAATTATTTCAGCTTCCCAGGTGGTGGGAGCAAGTTCTAAGTTAGAAATTTTCCAGCGCTCTGACTCCATATTAGGTAGCACAGAACTATCAAAGCAACATTCTGAACCAACATTCCCCACGTGGAAATTGCCTCTGTCACCATAGTAGGGAGAAATAATATAGCTTCCACCATAAAATCAAAATACATGCTTAATGTCTCCTATTATGGCATTGTAGGATGCAATTTAGTATATATGTATATATTAAAAAATCATTTGCATATTTAGACTGGAACCAAATGGATGTTTTTGGTCTTAGAATAAAAAATTATTTGTCTGGGCAGTTGATCTTTGCCTTTTATTTGTAAGGCAACTATCATTTCCCAATCTAAGCTATTTCTTTGATATTAAACAAGAAAAGCCACTCACTTCTGGGAGAAGAGAAATAGCATGCCTCCTTTCTTTGCTTAGCATTATGGGAACTAGCAGGAACATACCAATACTTTAAACCTGCATTACAAATATTGTTTAGTTGTATCCGACTCTCCATGACCCCACAAACCACAGCACTACATTACAAATAAGCATTACAAATAGCATTACAAAAAAGTAGTAGTAATGAAAACAAAAACCTTGGATCAGCCATTAGACACACAACTTTAAGATGCCTATATCTATAGCACACCATAAATTCACTGCTTAATGATAAACCTGCACAGAAAAGTTATTCCTAAACACTGTTCCCACTAGGCTTCCTTGCTACACTTTAAATGTGATAATAAGTCTAGGTAGTTTTGCTGCTACAATTTCTAAGGGGTTAAACATTAATACTTCCTCCACCCTACCCCCATAAACTTTAAAATAGCGACACTGAGCAAGTAGTCACTTGCTACAGACTGTATATCACTCTTCCAGCTCTCAGTACATAATGATTGCTGATAATTAGGTGCAATAGAGTAATATAAACTATAGCGCAGAAAAGTACAAACAAAAAGATCAAGGGGCTGAAGCAACTTCCCTATGAGGAAAGGTTACAACGTATGGGGCTTTTTAGTTTATAAAAAGGTGAATGGGGGGACGACCTGATGAAACTGTATAAAATGATGCCTGGGTGGTGAGACATTTTTTCTTCCTCTCCCATAATTCTAGAAGCCAGAGTCATTCAATGAAGCAGAATGTTGGAAAATTCAAGGGTGACAAAAGGAAGTACAGTGGTACCTCAGAAGTAAAACGGAATCCGTTCCGGAAGTGCGTTTCACTTCCAAAACGTTTGTAAACCAAGGCACGGCCTCCAATTGGCTGCAGGAAGCTCCTGCAGCCAACTGGAAGCCGCGTTGGACGTTCAGGTTCCAAAGAACGTTTGCAAACCAGAACACTCACTTCCGGATTTGCGGCCTTCGGGAGCCAAAACGTTTCACGTGCAAGGTGTTCGGGATGCAAGGTATGACTGTAGTTCCTCACACAACACATAGTTAAACTATTGAATTTGCAACAAGATGTAGTGATGAACACCAATATGATTGGTTTTAAAGAGCGGATAGACAAATTCAATACGCTTCTAAATACCCATTGCTGGGAGTCCTGAGCAGGAGTCTCATGTATTGCTTATGCTGGACTTGAGGGGCCCTAGAAGGGCTCTTATTTCTTAAAACACCATTCACATGTAGCTCAAGATATAAGAAAAACTTATATTATGATAAACAGCCATAAATTTACATGTATCTTAGAACATAAGCAAAAACATTATAACACTAACAGTAACATACAATTACAGGAAATAAAAGGGTAGAAAAACTTCACATAAACATATGGAACAAAAGAACAAACACTTATGGGAGGTCAGTTAATGCTATAATAATTGTTTTTAAGTACATTTGGTTTCCCCCCCAATTTTTATGAAAGCAGCTGCAATCCCTGCTCCCAAAATCTTACAATGCACAAAGGGGAATTCCACAATGAAGTAAACATTTACACTAAACTGAAATATAATTACATTTCTAGACAGCTTTTTGAAATATTGGCTTAAATTTGTACTTGTTATTTTTAAGAGCAGCCTTTAGGCTAGCCAAGTTCAAACAATGAATACTTTTGTATCATTTTAGTGGGGTAAACTGTTGTGATAATGAGCACTAACAGTTTTCAAATGCCATCCTTTTTGAAGTTAATAAAGCTAAGTGAGAATAGTCTGATAAGAGAGAGAAAATACATTAATCTCACTTATCAAGTTAATTGATTTACGTAACACAGCACTCACACGGTATGAAGCTGGAAGTCTTTATGTACTCCCATTATCTAACACTGCCTATTTGCACTTTTGATGTGACAAGATCAAAGGTGAGCATTTATTTGCTTTAGAAATTGTGCACAAGATCACAGCACTTGTTTCAGGCCCTAAAAACAAGCATGGTTTTACCAAAGTGGACATACTCCTGGCCATGAGATGGAAACAGCAAAACTAAATAAGATTTTTTTGCTAAAATCATTGGGTGTTTCTTTTCAGTTTTAGCCACACTGAAAATATTCAATTTATGATGTTTCAGCAATACTAGTTTTCATCATGAAATACAAGGCTTGGTATTTCTGGTATAGTAGCTTAATCTTTATTGGTGCCACTCATAAATTAGGCACTCTCATTATCAATACAGCCATTGATTACACCTCCACTACAGTGGGAGGGGAAGATGCTGATACACAAATTCCTTGAAAAAATGTTCAAAGTACTCTTTCCATGTGTGTTACAAAGCAGAAAATAACATTTGGCATTTAAGAACTACAAAAAATCACCCTGCTGTATATTGGCCACACTTCCTTCCAAATCACTGATTTATTAAAATCCAAAGTTTATTTTCTTGCAATTTGACTAGTAGCCTGATACACAAAAATAAGCATGTGTTTCTCTATTCTATCAGCTACGGCCACACAATCAAAACTTGCAGCGAATTTGTAACAGCTTGTTATATTAACACACTCCTCTCTCATTAGAAAAAGCCTCCCAGATCAAGGGTATACAGACTATTTTAATTTCTTCCAGTGTGTCTTAATGCATACTGTACTGCTACAATTTTCCAGAGCTATGACCCTATCTGAAATTTTATACAGCACATTGCCAAATAACACAGAAAGAGTGCACTTCAGAAGAGGAAAACCGGACTTCAGAGAAATTCCAGATCTTGAGACTTGTGTCATATTGCTTGTGTTCCCATTGTCTGTACTCTTCATTTCTGAAACTTTTTTAGATATTCCCTGACACTGGCAAGTTGAGCTATCTGCAGATTTCACAAGACAAACCCAAAAAATTGGGGCTATGGCAAAGAAAGCCCAAGTATTTCCAACAGCCAAGGTCCCCTTTGAGTGAAAATGAGATCCACAAACCCTCGTTAGGATAAATGTGGAAAATAACTCCCCTAAGGTTGGCTAGAACTCAGCGATTTCACCACCTGTTTCATCTCAATTTTAAAAAAAGAAAACCTGATAGGTGAGAGCACAATGCTGAAAAGTCTCTCTTGTTCCTACATGGCTATGAATAAACTAGGTGAAATTCAATACACTAACACTATTTCTCTTCTTCATTATCTGAGTCTGTCCCAGGTGGTGTGATGGCATGCAAAACTCTTAAGTTCTTTCTGTACTAAAGGCCACATATGCATAGCTGCCAAGTTTTCCCTTTTCTCGCGAGGAAGCCTATTCAGCATAAGGGAAAATCCCTTTAAAAAAGGGATAACTTGGCAGCTATGCATATGAATTCAACAAAACTACAGTAGATTATTATTGAACTCGACAACTTGCCCTCTTTGCAAGTTGGTAAAGCTTTTATCTTTTCAGAACGTATTAAGAGGACTTATGTTGGCAGGTGGATAAATGCAATCTGAACTGTTTCAGGGGAATCCCTAAACTTGATACTCCATTTATTAAAAGATGCACATAGGATTACTTTTTGTTCTCTGAGGTCCACCAGCAAAATGTATGTAGATATCATTTAAAAAGAATAATAGCTTATAAACTTACATTATCAAAGCTTCCCATTCAAAGAAATTTTCTTCATTCATAGGCCCTATTGAAAGACAAAAACATATTTTTTTATTTAAAGTTTTCTAATTTCAAGTTATACAGATATAAAATGAATAGGATTCCTTACCAGCTACTATGCCTTCTGGTGGATTCAAGGTCAACTCTAAAATTAAGAATAAATATTTTAAAGTATTTTTTATCAGTTCATTAATTAATACCACAAAAACAAGGCATTTAATATTCTGCCAAGACAATCTATATGGCCACAATAATTTCTGACAGCAATAACAGATAACTCAACACAGGAAAATGATTTAGAACAAGAGTAAACTTTATATCCTACTAGTTTGCTTGCTTGCTTGCTTGTTAGGGTAAGCACACTCACAAGGGAATAAGCCCCATTGAATACAGCTAGACTTACGATACTTCCAAGTAAACATGCATTATCAGTATTCTTGGAAACTCAGTTCTCTCTTTAAAATGTTCACCCTCCACTGTTGGAAGCAGTATGCTTCTGAATACCAGTTGCTGGAAACCACTGTTGCTGTCAGGCTCAGATCCTGCTTGCATGCTTCCTAGAGGCATCTGGTTGACCACTCTGAAAACAGGATACAGGACTGCGATGGCTGCCAATTAAGTTTGTGGGCCCAATTGAAAGTGCTGGTTGTGACCTATAAAGCCTTAAATTGCTCAGGACTGCAGTACTTCAAGAACAACCTCTCTCCATACCTGGACAGAGTATGGAGGCCTTTTATAAGAGGCCCTTATTCACGTGCCTCCTCCACAAGAGATCCAGAGGGTGGCAACACAAGAACAGGCCTTTTCTGCATTGGCTCCCCAAGGAGGTTTGGCTGGTGCCTTCATTATACCTTTAGGCGCCAGGCGAAAATGTTTCTCTTTAAATAGGTCATTGACTGATTAACATCTTATACCCCTTTTAAATGTGTTTGGAGGAGGGGGGGTTATTAGTTGGGCTTTTCTTATATTCTTAAATCTTGTTCTCACTGCCACAGAGATAACTTGTTTTATGTATAAAACTAGCTTGCATTCTATCATTTATATTGAGGCATGCAAAAGTATGTACATATGAATACAGTCAGCAAGCAATAAGCATGAGATTTTACAGCTATTCAAGTTTTTATTTATTTTAGCAGATGGAATCTATTAGGCTTCCTAGTTCCTAAACTGGAAGGAATACCACATCATGTTCTATCAGTGCAAGCATTTCTGCTTGCCTGGTGGAACAATTTCCTCTCGCCTCTCCCATGCTCTGTTCTTGGAGTTCTACTAACCACCCCTACAAGCCAATTTGGGGGCTGGGGGCATCTTGGGCTGACAGGGGCAAAAGCCCTGTTGTGCTAGCAGAAGTCCCTGCATGGGCTTTTGCTAGCAGAGCAAGTTAGCTGAATCTGACCCACAGTGTTCATTAACAAGTGCCGACTCCAGCATTCCCAAACCTAGGACTCTGCAGGGGTGTTTTGGACTGCAAATCACATTAGCCACAGGCTGAGGAAGGCTGGCATATTCTTACCACTTTTCTAGTTGTTTACAATAATAATATCTAGAATGTGAGATGATGGCAGGAGAAGATGACAGGAGAAGTGAACAGGAGTGAAAAGAGGAGTTATTGCTCTCTCTAGTGGAGAAGATGCAAATACCAGCATCAAACGATTGGTTTAATAAAGAGTGATTCTCAAACTCCCCCCACCATGGACTACTTTAAGATTGCTGAGGGTCTTGGCAGACTACTTAATGATTTTTCTGCCTACGGAAGCAATGATCATGTGCTGTGCTAGATGTTGTATGATTTTTTAAATTGTATTTTTGTTGTTCCCTTTATTTCTTATCTATTTTATTATATTTACTCCATAGAATTCAAATTGTAATGCAATAAAATACAATGTAAGACATAACAGAATCTATTAAAATACAATTAAAAATCATAGAATCATATGAATATTTAATGTTTTTTCCAGGAAAAATGAATTTCATATGCAAATTATCCTAACTTGCATTGGAAAGCTAACTGATGCCCTAGAGCAGGCATCCCCAAACTTCGGCCCTCCAGATGTTTTAGACTACAATTCCCACCATCCCTGACCACTGGTCCTGTTAGCTAGGGATCATGGGAGTTGTAGGCCAAAACATCTGGAGGGCCGCAGTTTGGGGATGCATGCCCTAGAGAGTGGTCTTATTTAGCACATTTATTTTACTTGTATTTAGTAAACAAAGCTTAAAAAAATGTATTGAAACAGTCAAACTTGCTTAATACTGCACTGCTTTTGTAACTGGCCTCCATTCACTGTTACTGTACTATTAAACTTACGAAACAGAAAATTTTCTGTAGAAAATAAAGCACTGGAGAAATTTCCATCCGACATTAAGTGAGCCATGTATTTCTTAATTTTTGTGTTTATATACTTCCATTCAGAGTTAAACACATGAAAGTAGCTTTACCTTTATATCTAATGATATAAATTTGAAAAGACTGCTATATTAACAGGATTTTTTTTCTAAGTCCAGAGCTTTCCCATAGGCTTTGCTGCAAGAAACACAAGAAAATGCCTTATACAGAGTCAGATCATTGATCTATTTAGCTCAATACTATTGAGCTCAATACTCAAGGAGCAGCATCTCTCCAGAACTTAGAACTGGAGCCTCTTTTAGTCTACCTGGAGATGCCATGCACCTGGGGCAAATGTCCAACACTGGGATACATAGCTGACTTCTGCAACCATAGCCGACAGCCTGTTAAGGGTTTCTCATGATTAGTTAATACGTACTGTATGGCACTAGATTTGTCTACTGTAGACTTCCTGAGCAGTCTATATTTAAAATATTACCTTCTTTTTGGCATCATCATTCCAAGTTCTCGTACATACTGGTAACTGAATGACCAAACAAAACACCTTCCACACAGCAAAAACTAACTATTGTATTTCTGTTCAAGTTCTTAAATAGAACACACAGCAGAACGCTCTGTTTGGTGCTGTCTAATTCAGACACAGAAGAGAAGCAAGTGCTAAAGTATCAGCTGTGTTGTTAACACTTCAGACGGTAGTGCTTATTACAATATGTCATTATGCAAATTTTGTTTTGTTTTCCAAATATAAACCACCAAGGGGACTTGGGAAATGGATATTTCTGTACCACCTAAAGAAAACACCCCACACCTCTGCACATGGGGGGGGGATGAATGAAGGAGAATACTATAGAGTGAACCAAGGGATGGGGAACCCGTGGCCCTCCGGACAATGTTGGACTACAATTCCCATTGACTATACTGGGCGGGCCTGATGGGCACTGGAGTCCTAATTACTTCTGGAGGACCGCAGGCTCCCCACCCCTGAAGAGGAACTCTTCTCTCTCTCTTTTAAAAATAATTTTAATTAAATTTTACCATACTTACAACTTATCACATAACAGAATACAGTCCCCCCCACATGACTTCCCTAAACTTCCTCTTCTGGTTTTTTTACATAATACCTTCTCCTGCTTACTTTGTTTTATCTTAATATATGAATTCTCTATATTACTTGCTGCTATACTCCTATCATTTTAACATCCTTTTGTGGTTTCTATTTTTGTTTTTGTTGATTGTGTTTACTGAAGCCCTGCTAGTGAGTCCATTTCTTTACATTGTTTCTGTAGGTAGAGAAACTCTTCCTTCTCGACGCACCAGATTTCCACATGCAGGGGACTGATGTGGGTGGGGGCTTAGGGGCAGTTCAGTCCCAAAAAGCCAAAGCCAATTTCACGGCCTCCGCTGGGGCGTTCCAGAAAAAGGAGTTTCCCTTGCGCCTGCTGAATGTCTGCCCTGGCCCGGGCTGCCAGAGACTGGCGTGACTTGACGGGTTCCCCACGGAGGTGCTCGACGAGGAGTGAGGGGAGCAACGGCCAAGGGACTTGGAAGCATCGCTCCGAAGCCGGCCGGGACTGCCACCCGCCAGCCCCACCGCCACCCCCAGCAACGGAGCCCGGAGAAACGGCCGGTGCCGCCGGAGGGGACGCCGCCTCGTAGCCGAGTTCTCTCCCTCAGAGACCCCGGGGGCGCCTGCCCTCGCCTCCCCACTCACGTTTATACTCCGCCATCAGCCGCTTCAGCGCCGTGCCCGCCATAGCTCAGGCAGTGACGAAGGGAGTCGGATCCGGCGCCAGCTGTTGCTCCTCGGGTCACCGGAACCATCCGAGGAGCCACTTCCGGTTGCCCTTTACCATAGAGAGGCCGCTCCCGGAGGAGGCTCTTCATTCTCTCCCTAGAGGTAGAAATATTTAGAGGGAACCTCAATTTAAATGTTTTCGATCGACCTTTCTGGCTTTATTTCATTCCTCGCTTCGGGGGGGGGGGGAGGAAGGGGAACCGGAATAATGGTAATCGGTAAAGAAAGCCTGCAGTTCTCCTTAGGCGACGTTGGGAAGCGGACCTCGCCAAATCAGTACAGATTTTCCAGTTCGGTTGCCACTCATGGGGAAATGTCGCGTCTTTTCAGGGTTTTCGGTCAAAGTGCAACCCATCTGGTGTGCAAGCCAACGGACTAAACGGAGCACGAGGGCTTCTGCGTGCAAGTGGGCGCTGAATCTGACCTCGGAATGGAAGGAATAATTTGTGTGTAGCCTGAGAGGTCGTGTTTTGCACATAAGGTGATTTTGAATGGAAAGCCAACCCAGTCTCATTCCCTCCTCTGACAGCGAGTTGCGTTGAAGGGCTGTTATAAGCCGCAATACTCCCATCTAAAACGTGGGTGATAGCAGCCCTGGGATGCTGCATTGCTACGAGTGATCGCCAAAGAAGATCTTGCTCAACCCCAACATGCAGAGTACAGTACAGTACAGAGTTGGTGTAAATAGTTCTCAACCACAGGGCACTCGTGTTTGCACTGGCGGGGCTATTCGAGTTAGAAAGAGCACAAACTCCCCCCTTTACTGCTTCCTTCTAAGAAGGCATGCTGGTGCCCCAGCGAGTGCGTGTTTCTACCCTACTGTAGATTTTAACAAGATGAACAGAGAAATTATTCATGTCCACGATATGATATGCTATTCCCCCCCCCCCCTATTTCTGTGAGCCAACCTGTATATCACCACCCAGCTGAATTACTTTTGTGCACATGCGTCAATCGAGCGGCTTCACCTCCCCACATATTTATACAGTACTCCGCCCATTTGGCTGGGTTTTCCCCCAGCCAATCTGGGCGGTTTACAGCATATATAAAAACATAGTAAAATATCAAGTATAAAAAACTTCCCGATACAGGTCTGCCTTCAGAGGTCTTCTAAAAGTTGTGTAGTTTTTTATCTACACAGTATAAAGACACAGGGAGAATCTGTGCTGTGCTACGAAACAGACTTCTGCCTCTTCACAAAGTAGAAAGGGGATCGCCAAAGCGCCAGGAATTATTTAACTTTATTTTACTCAAAACAAAATAAATTCCTTCCAGTAGCACCTTAGAGACCCAACTAAGTTTGTCATTGGTATCTTTCCTGTGCATGCACACTTCTTCAGATATTCAGAGTAATCTCTTTACATGGATGTGTATTTGGTATGGTTATAAATTCATTTCTAAAATTAAAAATGATTAAAAAGAAAAAAGAAACCAATGATGGGAGTATCGTGGGATATTATTAGTTTGGGTTCCATATCCTCACACTGCACCCATTATCACACGCTCATACCATGTTTTAAGTTTTAAATTCATGTGGACATTTCAAAATCCTGGTTAGAGACCGAGTAGTACATACTTCATGATCTACACACAGCATTCATCCATCCCTTCAAAGCAGTATTCATTGGACTAACTAGGGTCAGAAGTCATTTTGGGGCAAAACAAAAGCAACTTACCTATAGGTAGTCATTCCTAAAAAGGTAGCTTCACCAGAGGGGCTCCAATATTTGGATGTTTCTCTGCTTCACAAATATATGCAGCAATTTTTATGCCATCAGAGTTTGGTCAGTAGAGAACGAGACTCAAATCACAGGGTCATGGGTTCAAGCCCCACGTTGGGCAAAAAATTCCTGTATTGCAGGGGGGTTGGACTAGATGACCCTTGTGGTCACTTTCAACTCTATAATTCTATTATTGTTGTACAGTATATGGACTCAAAAATAACCTGATGCCGATGGCATCAAACAGTTGAGGAACAAAGATTCTGCAGGACTCCCAACAACCCAAATGTTTTGAAACAAAAGTTGCAGATAACTAGACTTTAAGAAAGTAATGGCAGCATCTCCATAGCTACAACCCCCAGTGTCAAAGTGAAAGATTTAAGCATTGCCCACCACCAAGCTACAACTGCAAAAATGTGGCTTTGGCACACTACTGTGGTAAAGGCATATTGTGAGATATCCAGAATGCACTTTCTGTGCACATGGCATTCTGAATCCTGATATGCCTTCCAACAACTCAAATTTTACACTAAAGCTAAATTACTAAAATGTGAAACTTTTTATGTGCAAGAAGCAGCAGCTGTATGCTCCAGGTGTAACTACATATAAAAGCAATTTCAAATGAATCTTCAATTTTTTTCTGAAATGGGTGTTTGATGTGCAATTATCTCTGAAATACTGAATAGAAAATATGGCCTTGCCCTTTAAGCCACCATCACCACTTCCTCCCACGCCATCTGTTTTTCTAAACAGTAAGTGCATTTCATCTGAGATATTAAGGATAAATAATATCACCATGTAATTATAAGTTAATAAAGAAAAACACCTCCAGGGTGTATTTTTTGAAAAACTGCTTTTTATGCCCTGAACAGTAGGCTTACTCTCAATAAAAGAACTTTAATAAAAGATGTACATAAGAATAAGTTGTCAGCATTTCAGTGATATAGCTTTGAGTACAGTCATATGAAATGCAGCAGCATCAAGCATAAGCCAAGAGACAGAGTAACAAACTATATTTACTGTGTACAGTAGTAAAGGACAACAAATGTAAAAAATTGTGAATAAACAATGACAGATTTTAAAATATCCCTCCTTAGACAACATATAACTGAAACAGAAAACTCTTTTCCAACAGGATTTCTTGCAAGCAGATAATCTAACACATGATGGGTAGAGATTAAAAGGAGGAAGTGACATTCTCAAGCAGCAATGAACAGCCTCCTGAAAGTCAACAGAATGATCTTATATTTTTGGATCTCTGCAAATTAAATTTTATCAAGCCAGATGTCACTACAAACATTATTTTGAAGCTCAAAATATTTGAGGACGTAGGACACAGCAAGCCTCTTTAAGAATGTATCGTTACAGAGATTTTCCTGCACACTTGACCCCAAATATATTGATACCATATTTTTAAAAGCTACACCTTATTTACTCATTATAACTAAAATATCTATGAATTGATGGTTATCCAAAGAGCACCATGCACAAGCAAGAGACTCTGCATGTACATGGGGAACAGGTACTGGACACATTTCTCCCCTGCAGCCCTCCAGTATTGCACAATACTCCAAAGGGTCCTCCTCCTATAGGAGACTTTTCAGGAGACATGAGGAGTTATAGCAGGAAGAGACTGCAGAAATCCCTGATGTGCACACAGAACATGGCACATGGTCCTTTGTATCCCAGCCTATAGATTTCAAGGTAGCAGCTAAGGAAATTGTTAAAAGTTCAGCTTTCAAGAGAGATGACAGAAAAAGGTACACAACTTTATTTATTGCCTAATATACATCAATAAGGAGTGATTCTCACTGGGAACAATCTGTTCAGAATTTCTCCTAAACAAATTCCATTAAAATTAGTTGAACACCATAGCTTCCTAAGAGGATTCTGGTTCTGGTCCATTCTTTAAACATTTTATCAGACACTGGTGCTCAACTTTGGACATATGACAGTTAAATAGTAGGTGTGAAACTTAACCTGTGCAAATGCTACAGCTGCTGACAAATTCAAAGACATTCCTTTACTTTAAAAAATTGTTTTATTCTATGCTATTTTATTATGAAAAAGCACATGTACATTTGCATTACCTTAAACTGTCACTAAGCATGTATCTGAAAGTACTGTCCTTTCTGCATATCCCATTAACAGTTTTAAAAGTAATACATGTGATTAATGGTAAAATCCTTTCTTTCTCAACCCACCTGTTTTGAGGAGAAACTTACTATTGCAAGGAAAAGTATTTCAATATTTACATTACATAATTAAGCAGTAAAACAGAAACAACAAAAGCCAGGATTAAGTATCCTTCTTTTACAGTAGGCTTGTATTTAGGCCACCAATTTATAGAAACAAGATGACAGCAGACAACAACCGGCATTTTACTTATTTGAAAATTTAATTTTGACTGGGCCCACTTTTATGATGCATTAATTTCCCACAGATGCAGCTTCAACTTGCACACGCAGTATATCAGGGACAGGAAAATAATTTGGATAAATGTCTTCGGAACATGAGGAGATTCCTGTATGATTGGCATGTTCATTTCTTTACTATTTAATAGCAAATCCAAGGACAGATGATAAAGTGAGTTGAAATTTTACATTCCTCTTCCTAAAAGGACAGGATATTTAGCACATGCCACCCGTCTGCTGTTGAAACACATCAATAGTATCCTCATCTTCCATTTCCAACTGTTAATAAGACAAAAAAGTAACAAGTTTTAAAGATAATATTTAAGGAATCTTGTTTCTAATATACCAAAACCTCTTAATCTAGACCTCTGGTTGAGTTGATGCCTTATCTCTTGCGGCACTCTTGTTCTGTGTTGCTGGTCTGTTATTTTGTCATTGGTTGTTTTGCAGTTTTGTGTTATGTTTTTTTATGTAACTGTACCTGTTTTAGCTGTGAGATTTTTGTAACTTGCCCTGGGATCATTTGGTGAAGGGTAGGCTACAGGTACAAATAATTAACTTCATTGTCTTGCTTGGAAGCATACTGTGTAGAGGTTTCTTTAGATGTATTATTATATCAGCACCAGTTTTCCCCCTTCCAGTGTTAAAAGCTGCATCACTCACAAACTCACATTGGGTTCTAGAATTAACAAGAAATATGCAACTACATCTGCTAGCTGTATTGCAGCGATGGGGAACTTTTTCAGCCCAGGGGAGGCATTCCCTTCTGGGCGAGCCTCTGGGGACCATATGCCAGTGGTGAACAGGGCCAGAGGCAAAAGCAAAATTCTACCTTTGTACAGTAGGCTAGTTTCTTCACACTCAACACATCTCTGTACTCTATCAAAGCAAGCAAGGAACATTACTGGAGTTCAAGGACACATTCCACTCAGGCAAGAACACTCGGGGGTGGGTGGGTGGCAAAGCAGGGTTGGGGAGGATGTGGCTTGGAAGGTTATATAGCCTTGAAGGAACAGTGCCCTTCACCACTCCTTACCGTGTTTCCCCTTTTTTAAGACGTAGTCATTATATAAGCCATAGCAGGATTTCTAAGCAATTGCGCGATACAAGCCATACCCCGAAAATAAGACATACTGATAGACCCTTCACCCACTAGCAATAACCCCCCTCCTGCCAGCCAACTCCCCCCTTAAAAATCTCTCCCCATTTTGCTGTCGCTCCACAGACACGTATTTCCTTTAAAAGCTTGTAAAAATGCACCGAACAGCCGTAGCTGCTGGCTGCCGAAGCCTTGTGATTTCTCTTCCCCGTTTCTGAGAGCATTTTTTTAAATAAAAAGATCCAAAAATAATTTTTTTAGCCAAGCTGTGTAAGCTCTACTTGGTGAAGGGGAGAAAAGTGGGGTGGGGAGGAGATGAAGGCACGAGGAAGAAAAGAGGGGCGATTGAAGAATGCAAAGGCTGTTTTCCCTTTTAGGGAGAGACCTCCGTGCGCGCGTCTGTCTCTCTCCCCCCCCCTGCGTCTCTCTCTCTCTCTCTCTCTCTCTCTCTCTCTCTCTCTCTCTCACACACACACACACACACACAGCCCACCTCTCGCTTCCCCCCACCTTTCCCTAAATTCCCTTCCATTCAATGCACGTTGATTTCCTCTTAACGGGAATCTCCCGTGTCTGATTGTTGTCTCATTGCTTTTACCGGGCATAAAGCAGCCTTTTAAAAATCCTGCTGCAGTTTTCTTTCTACCTTATGCTGCTTGGTTGTCTGTGGAGCTGCCCCTTTAAGGATTTGTAAGTAGTCTGGATCGCAGTCCTTGCCTTGGGGACTTTTATTTATTTATTAAGGACTTTTTCCTTCGCTGTTTGCGAGCTGCTAAAAGGAGCTGCTAAACGCTGCTTTACACAAAAGTTAAACTGCCGGTCCTAACAACAACACGTGCTTCCTCACCTCGCTGGCTCAATTGCTTCTCAATTGCTACCATTTACCAAGTCAGCAATCTTAATTGCTGCTTAGCTGGCTTCTTTGTTCTCAGCAGGTAGCTTCTTTGCTATCAGTGCTATGCAGTGCTTTGCAGTGCTATGTTGTTGGAACTTCAGACAGTCTTGCAGTCTTGGGCAGCTGGCTGGTAGAGATCCTTACTTGCTTTAGGTATAGGCTACTGCTAGGACTGTATCACACAGATAGATTCCATTATACTGGTTTAGATTTAAGAAGCTCCAGTGTAGCAGATTGCTATTAAGTGAGTCCCCACCTTGGAGGAGAGAGAGAGCAGCCCTTCGCGAACATCCCAGGGCCGGGGAGAGAGGGCTGCACCAGGGACGCACACACCTCCCTTCCCTCAGACTCGTAATAAAAATACCGGTACCAGTAAGACATCCCACCAAAAATAAGCCACCCTGTGGTTTTTTGAGAAAAAAAAGTAATAAGACGGTGTCTTAAAAAGGGGAAAACACGGTAGAAACAGAGGAAACCATATACTTAGCAAATCATTATCTAAGTACCCTTACTGGTACTCTTCACAATCTGGCAGGCTAAATATTCTTGGCTTATTTCTAATGTACTGCCAACCCCTCCTGCTTTCTTAACATGATACCCATGCATTTACAGTGCATTCCCCCCCCAACATTAACATGCTTAAAGTACATCTCAGAGGGCATGCTAAGAAAGCCGCTAACAGAGTCATTCCAAATAAATCCAAGAGAGGAATTTAGTGAAGATAGGTGGGTGGCTGCCACCCAGTGTGTGTATGTTAACTGTGGTAACTTTATAGAATACCTTGTGGAATTTAGTTTTCTATACTACTATTTCTTTTCCATATTAAGCTTTATTCTCTCTCCAGTTTAGTTTTAAGCTGCTAATTAGGTTAGTTTATCTGTATTAGTTTAATAAAACATCGTGGATTGACTTCCCTATGATGTACTTGCTTATTGTCACTATGATTATTTAAATGTTACATTTTTTTCAGTTGCTATTGCTTTACATTTTACACCTTGTGAATTGTTTTGATAAAGCATACATATAAATAGATGAAATGCTCTTTCCTCCTTTCCACAACTTTCAGAAGTGGCAGCAGAAAGGTACTGACAAGTGTTTTCTCGGTACTGGGTTTTTGCAGAAGTGAGTTACTACTAGTTTTCCTCACTCAACTTCTCCACAGAATTGCTGTTGTTAGTTCCTGCAGATGTCCAGCTCCTGACTGAGAAAGTACCCTCCCTTCTCCACAACTTGTGGAAGGAGGGATGGATTCTGTTTCTTCTCATGGCACACGCACAGCTTGGAACTTCTGCAAAAGCCTAGAGCGAGCAGGCCTCTCTACCCCCAAATTCTGTGCACATGTCATAGGACTTCAGGAAGAGAGAGGCAATGAAAAATTTGTAGGCACAGACCCTCAACTACCGGTATAAACATACAGAAAAATCTAGCAACTTGCATGATTAATTTTACATAGGATAAAGCAAATATTTCTGAGGCCAGCCAGCATGCATAGTTTGAATAACTGGTTAACTTAGACTTTATTTTTTTTCCTAACCCAATTAATGCCTTTCAAAACTTATAGAAACCAGATCTTTCCAGTAGCTCACACACTCATATGTGCTACAGCTCTCTTAACCCAAAATTCCTATCTTTCTTGTGGAAGAATGCATTTTCTTGCACTCACTCCAGCCAAACACTTACAGTGCAGTTATTTATGCCCATTTGGTGTCCTGTTGAAATGGAAGACTCTTTGATCCAGTAGAGCCTTCTATCAGAAGAATGGGGAGGTCTCCTTTGAAACCAAGTGGAAGATGGCACAGGGGGCTGGGAATTAATAATAATTACCTCCCTTTTGGGTTTTACTGTCAGAAGCTTCTGCTGGAGGGACGTCAATTGATACAACCCAGCATCTTTACTCAGAAGAAGTTATTGCTGAGTTCAATAGGATTCATTCCCAAATAAATGTGCAGAGTTTCAGCCTCAGTAAGTGACCTCTGACTATTCCTATGATTGTAAATGTGCATCCTTTATTGGTGGCGTAATTTTGTAGCATGCTCACACTATAAATTTGATACAGGGGAGTTTCCATGGGAAAAGATTAATATTTTCTATCAATGATGAGAGAATTCCACAAAGTACCACAGGCATGGAATTACATCATGCCTGGGATTAATTCCAGTAAAGGGATCTATTATATCTACTTCTAATAATCACAGAGAGCCTACCAAAATCTGTCACCTTATCAGTCTGTGTCAACCTTATTTACACCCCAGAAACCTTACACACCATTTCCTCACTAGTGGAAATTGCCCGTGAATTTTGAGGGCCTACAGCTTCTCTAATACAATTCATTCCTCCTCATTGCTTTCTCTCTCCCACCTTGATGGACTCTTGTTAATAATGATTTAGCTCACCATAGTAACATTTTATTCTAGGAATCAACGTAATTCCCATTTGAACTTCCAAGACACAGGCAGCAGCCACAAGGTCAGCTTCAACTGTATAATGAACACCACTCTCTCTTACCTGTGCAGGTGTGTCTGTTTCATTAATTGGTTGTCCATCAAATCTGAATCTAATCTGTCTCATTGACAAACCCTGAAATATGACAGTTAATGTAAATCCACATATGTAAGTTCATGTCAAAATGGATATTGCTCACAGACATCAGTATTTCATAGAATTAAACTGACAGCTGATTGAGGATACACACCTCATGAGCCAAATATCTCTCAGGAATTTTATCACCTCATGCAACATTTCTATAAACTTGTCTAATTTAGCAATCTCGGAAGAGCTGCTAGAGATGCAAAGTAATTAGGACAGTGTCTTTTCTTTGTCAAGTGTAGAGGTGACATTCTATGAACAGCAGAATCAAAATACATTCCCATCTAGGCAACCTTCTAGAGGCCGCCTGCAAATGAAGGCTAGAGCCAGAGGCAAACACAAGCAGAGCAAGAAAAGCCAGAGGGCTCCTTTGGCCTAAGACTTCCCACCTCGTAGTATACAGTTAAGCCACCGTTTAGGTGGGGGCTACATTCCAAGAATAGCACATACAAGCCAAAATCACATATAGTCAAAACACACTGGGTGCAATGGCGGGTGGGATTGCCAAAGCCGCCCCCCCCCCCGGATGCCCACCCTCTTTTTAATTTTTACTCTTTTTTGCCAAATGCGTAAAGCTGAATGCACACAAGTTATGTCTGATGGGTCTAACGTAATCTCAGGAGCACCCAGGTTTATCCACATCACACAGCCCCATTAAATGAAGTTTTCTCATACTTCAGTTTAACACTGCAGAACATAAATGAGATAAATTATGACTTAACACTTGTGCAGATATGTCTCACAACACAAGATAGATAGGAAGAAACTGGTTACAGTAACTGGATTTTTGAAAATTTAAGTTCTAGGACAAAGCTAATAAATTCAGCCTGCAAATGAAAGGAATTTAACAAGCACATCAAAGATTATGTGGGATAATTGTATGCTTCAACAAAATAGTATAATGGGTTTTATACCACAAAGGCATCAAAACTTTGTATGCCTTGAAAAAATATTTTAACATCAAAATTTATCTGGGCAAATAAGCCATGGGGACCTTGGGAACCATTTTATGTACCTCACAATAAGCAAGTGCATAATAATACAAAAATATAATTAACTCATTTACCTGTCTCTCACAATAGGCCTTCATTAGTTTACTTAGTGGTGTGTGCCGTTTTATTTTAAATTGGACCACCGATCCATCTTGGCCAGCTACTTTTAAATTGATATGGTCATTCTCCGTTTTTACTCCTTCCTGCAAAACAAAACATAAAAGTTCAGATCAGTACAGTGGAACCTCGGTTTATGAACACCCCGGTTTATGAATTTTCGGTTTATGAACGCCGCGGACCCATCTGGAACGGATTAATTCGTTTTCCATTACTTTTAATGGGAAAGTTCGCTTCAGTTTATGAACGCTTCAGTTTATGAACAGACTTCCGGAACCAATTACACCCATGCTTCAGTTTATGAACGCTTCAGTTTAAGTACTTCGCGGACCCGTCTGGAACGGATTAATCCACTTTCCATTACTTTCAATGGAAAAGTTCGCTTCAGTTTATGAACGGTTACTCCGCGGACCGTCTGGAACGGATTAATCCACTTTCCATTACTTTCAATGGGAAAGTTCGCTTCAGTTTATGAACGCTTCAGTTTATGAACAGACTTCCGGAACCAATTGTGTTCATAAACCGAGGTACCACTGTATTTGGGGAGCATTAGTCAAAAGAACCTGGCTGATACTTGCAGCACTTAGAACAGGCGTCGGCAACGTTTTCCGGCCGTGGCCCGGATCATTCCCACAGAGGATTGTCCGTGGGCCGGACATGCGCAGAAGCCATTTCCGGCGCTGTGCATGTCTGGGGCACCGGAAAATGCTTCTGCGCATCCCCTGAAGCCAGAAATCTCTTCTGCACATGCCTGGAAGCCAAAAATCGCGCCTGCGCAGAAGCAATTTTCGGCATCTAGGCATGTGCAGACGCGGTTTCTGGCAGCTGCACATGCGCACCTTTCTGAATCATTTCCAACTTTGCAATATCATTTTCGAGGTTAGGTGAGGTGACCAGAGCTGTACACAGTACTCCAAACATAGTCGCACCACTGAATTATATAAATGCATTATAATGTCAGCAGTTTTATTTTCAATTCCTTTCCTAATGACCCCGAGCATGGAATTTGCTTTTTTTACAGCTGCCGCGCTACAGTTAGCCTAAGCAGCACACAGATGTTATTAAATAAAATAAACAAAAGGGCAGAGCAAACCAAACTACAGGAAACCAGTACAACTTACTCCTATTCCAAATTCTATTCAGTAGTGAAGCTACAGCCCAAACTCAGCAGAGGCACACAAACCTGTAAAAAATAGTTTGACTTACACTGGCAAAAAGGATGGTGTAACCCCTGCAAGGTGGCTAAGCCGTGTGACTAAGTTGAAAGGAATTTGGAATGGGGTATTTCTGCTTCTCCCCATGTGTCATCCTGTTGTTGAACATTGGCTTGTAGCAATGTTTGGATCTTTCATTGTGACTGCAGCACAACTATTTTGGTATGAACAAACAAAGCATTGCTTCCTCAACTGGTTTGCAGGTATGATTTGTAAAGCAACTGCAGGTGATATGTAATGCAGCCTCACTGCATTATCTAGCAACCCCTGCACATTTTTTAGTCTGAAAATGCCCTATTCTGCTACAGGACTCTAGATTTGTTCCTCTAGGAAATTCCATTAGGATTTCAAGGTAAAAAAAATGAGGTGAAATCTACAAACATCAATTTTGCCTTCTTTTTCCACTGAGTAGCGCAGGGAGCAACACAGGAAGTGATAGAAAGAAAAGGTTGGCATAAAAACTTCTCCCAAAAGGGTTGCTGAAATCTCCCCTCCACGGCTTACCCTTGGATTTTAAATTGTACAATGGTACCTCTGGTTACAAACTTAATTCATTCCAGAGGCCCATTCTTAACCTGAAACCGTTCTTAACCTGAGGTACCACTTTAGTTAATGGGGCCTCCCGCTGCTGCCCGATTTCTGTTCTCATCCTGAGGTAAAGTTCTTAACCCGAGGTACTACTCTACTTCCAGGTTAGCGGAGTCTGTAACCCGAAGTATTTGTAATCCAAGGTACCACTGCATTTATACTTTCACTATTGGGGAACTTATACTTAGGTCGCAATCCTAACCATGTCTATTCATAAGCCATAGTTGCTTCAAAGGGATTTCTCTCATGTAAGTGGGGTTAGGATTGTAGGCTTAAACACACAACATAGCATATTAAACAACTAGCAGTTTTAAACGATTTCTAGGAGCTTGATCCCAAGTGTTAGTCTCACACTACAGTGGTACCTCGGGTTACGTTACATTCGAGTAACGTAATTTCGAGTTACGAACGTGCTGCATGCATGCGCGCAGAAGCGGCACCTCCAGATACCGTGTTTCCCCTTTTTTAATCCGTAGTCAGAAAGTAAGCCATAGCAGGCTTTTAAAGCATTTGTTCAATATTAAACACCCCCTGAAAATAAGCCATACCTTCACGCAGCAGCGCCGCTCGCCTTGAGGCAGCGGGACCCAGCAGCAGCGCTGTCCTTGTCCTCCCGCTGCTGTTGCTGTTGCTGCTGCTGCTGGGCCAGGCGGAGGCGAGGCCGCTGCTCGCCCCTGGGGGCTGCATGGCCCAAGGCTGAGCGGCGGCGGGAGGCCCGCGGGCGCTTCTGCACGGCTGGAGTGACGGGCGGGAGCGCTGCTGGCCCCTTCCGCGCCGCCGGAGCGTCGTGGGCTGCATGGCCCAAGGCAGAGCGGTGTTGCGCCACCAGGGCAACAGGCAGCGGCGGGAGCACTGCTGGCCCCTTCTGCGCCGCCGGAGCACCCGGCGAGGAGGCCTGCCTCCCCAGCGCCCGGTACCGGCGGCTGCAGAGCGGAGCGCTCTGCCGCGCCGAGCGCTCGGAGCGCCCAGCAGCGCCTTGCAGAGCGCCGAACACTCAGAGCGCCGCAGCAGCCTGGCCTCTTCCTGCCTGCCACCCCACCGCCCGGAACCGGCAAGGAGGAGGAGAAAGGGGCGCCTGGGAAGGAGTCGGGAGGGCCCTTGCTGCATGATCCATGGGCACCCGGTTCCTTCCAAGCGCAGTGAACGCCGCGCCTCGCTTTGAGCAAGAGGCATGAAAGGGACGCGGCGGCGGGGGTGATGGCTGCGCGGGCGGCGGCTGCGTCATGTCTCCCGGCGGCCGTGGGGGCTCTCGGTGCTGCCTTGCCCGGGCCCCGCATTCCCCGGAGGCCGGCCTCATGCGGTGGGTGGAAGGCGCGCGGGTGGCCTGCCTAAGGCCGGGCGGGATCCCTCAGCCCTCCTCATCCTCATGCGTTTATTTCGCGAAACACGCCCCCCCCCCAAATAAAGCAGCAGGAACCTCGGAGCGGTTGGCAGGGGGTGGGGTGGGATTAAAAAAACCACGACAAAGGCATCACCGGGCGGAGCGCCGAGCCAGCGGCCTGGCCTCTTCCTGGCCATGCCGAGGAGGCCTGCCGCCCCACTGCCCGGAACCATAGGTACCATAAAAACATAATAAAACTAAGACATCCCCTGAAAATAAGACACCATGTGGTTTTTTGAGGGAAAAAAGTTATAAGACGGTGTCTTAAAAAGGGGGAAACACGGTACCAACGGGACGAATTAAGTTCCTATCTGGAGGGTCCACTGTAATGACATTTCCCTAGCTGTATGTGTTACTCAAAATGATCTTTAAATGCTTTAAGAATCCACAGCCTAATCATGATGCAAACTGAAAGCCTTCCTCAAGCAGCAGAGGAAGTTGTCTTATATTGACTCAGATCCATTTACTTGAGTATTCTCTACATTTGGGGTAGCCAACATGGCACCCTCCAGATGTTGTTGACTAAAACTTCTATCAGTCCCAGCAGGCATGGCCAAGAGCAAGGGATAGGAATTGCAGTCCAAACCATCTGAGGATGTCATGGTTGACTAGCTCTGGTCTACACTAACTGGTAGCAGCTCTATGCTTTTCAGGCAGGGAATGTTCTCATCTCCTACTTGAAGATGCCAGGGACTGGTCCTGGGACCTTCTGCATGCAAAGTGGATTCCCTTTCACTGAACTACATCGCTTACCCCAAATTTGGAGTGCATTTAATAGTCAATAAATTGTCTTAGCTTCACCAGCACCAGGAGGGAAAACAGCCTCCAGTATTAGGCAATTTTCCTGTAATTATTTAAAAAGTCTACATGTTTCATAATATATTTAAACCTGGCCCCTTCCAACTCTACAATTCCACACAGAATCAGAACATGGTTGAACAGCAGAAGATTCACACTATACATTTAAAGCACATGATTTCCCCTTAAAAAATCGTATGAATTGCAGTTTCCCTCACAGAACTACCTTTTCCAGTACTCTTAAACTCCACTTCCAAGGATTCTTTGGGGGAATTAAAAGAATGGGTGTTAACCACACTTTAAATGTAGTGTGGATATTGCCACAAGTCTGCAAAAAGACTCAATTTTAGAATGATCCCTCTCTGCTTTTAAAAAAAAGCCAATTAAAAAAACTACATACCATCCAAACAACTGAAAAAAACCACCTTTCAATGCTTTCACTCCTGCTTTTCTGATTATTTTCAGCCTACAAACACAATTCATCTATAAAGCTCACCTTTAAGCACTTTGTGAGTAGGATATGCATCAGATCCCCCGACTCTGTGATGTAAGCTTACAACTGATGGGGACCACGCTAAACGTATCACCTTTCATTAAATTGTTCTAATGTTACAATGAGGATAGCGATTGTTCCGCACGCGCAAAACAGAACAGTGTAATCCTCCGCATACCGTCTTCGGAGGTATCCTCCATTGAATTCAATGGCCAGCACTTGACTGCACTGAAAGCCTCTCCTCAAACTTGCAGCCAGATCCTATGCATGTTGAGTCTCAAGTCGCAACGGGGTCAGTGGGGTTGTTCTGGGGCAGCTCCCTCACTATATGGATGCACGCGGGGGAAGGAGGCTCTTAGGTGCAAAAAATTACTGGACACCAGTCCGTGTACACCTCGGCCCAACTGCGCGCGGAAAAGGGGCCGTGGGCGGCGGGGAGAACGAAAGAGCCGGATGGATCCGGCCCCTGGCAAGAGAGCGCGGCCTTGCGGAGCACGTGGTGGTCGCGCCTTCGGCCTCGCCCGACAATAGCGAACCCGGCGGGGGCGGGCCAGGATCGGAGTTCGCAGAGAAGCGGCGCGGCCTAGGAGCGGAGCCGAACTCCTGCGGGAGCTCCGCGGAGGAAGAGCGCGGTCGGGCCACCCTCCTTCCGGGTGAGGCGGATCCCGGTCTCGCTGCTCACAACCGGGGCGGGGGAACGCAGACCCTCGGGGCCTGGGCCCCACAGCGAGCCTCGGGCTCTTCTCCCGAGAGGGGCCGGCAGGTTCGGAAGGGGCCCGAGCGGCTGTGGGAGGAGCGCGGGGCGCTGGGGCGGAGGGCGGGCCGGCCTCGCACTCACCTTGGGCTTCTCCTCGGACATGGCGTCGCGTCAGGCAGGGACCTCTCAAGGAGCAAGTCCGTACGCGCTCGGAGCCCCCGTCTTCCTGCGCTCTCCTCTCCCGCCCTCAGCAACTGCCCGCGAGGACGCGCTCCGCTCCCCGCAATCTTCGGCACCCGGTTGGTCCCGGAGGGGTCACGTGGGGCGGCGCGCGCTCCCGAGGCGCGCTCCCGAGCGATGCTCTCCCAGTCGGGAGCGCGCTTCGACTGGGCGGAGGCGGCGATGGCGCCGAAGGTGCGTCATCGCCGGCTGAAGCGGGAGCGCTTGGGCGGCAGAAGGTGCGCGGGTGGGGGGGATGGGGAAGGGGAGGAGCCAAGTCAGAGCGCGGGAGGAAGGAGGGGCGGGGCGAAGCCTTTTGAAAAGGAATAAAAGTCACCCTGGGGAATGGAGGAGGGTCGCCCTCCATAGCCCCCTATGTGACCTGTTCGGGGATATAACGTCATGGGCCTAAGAAGCCGATCATAGAAATAGACTCGAGGCATCGCACATCTGCTCTCATACACAGAAAAAGTCGCCTTCTGTTTCCACACGCATCCACATAAGGACTTCAGGGCAGGCCTACCTTGGTTGTAAAACGTGCGGAAACTCATTCATTCATTCGTGGCAGCTAAATATTTCCTGGGAGGCCAACAAACTAGGCAAAATGCAAAATATTTATTTATTTCATAAAATATATAAACTGCTTGACTGTAATAAAAACAACAACACCAAAGCGGTTTACAAATGCAATCTCTAATAATGAAACGATGAAAGACAGTTAAAAAAAAAGCAACAACCCCACATTACTTGCCATCAGAGATGAGTAGTATATTAACTAGTTGAGATTCCTGCATAGCTAGGGGTTGGACTAGATGACCCTTGGGGGTGCCTTTCAACTCTACCATTCTATGAATCTATAAACAGTTTACAACTTGGATTAAGCTACAGTGGGCCACAACAGCTCCAAGTTAGTTTAAAGCACAGAAAACTGGAGAAGGGTCATAGCATCAGAAACAGCATCATACCTACCTGCTGAACATCCAGTGCTTGGTGAATACTTTTTTAGCAGATATTTTTTATACAAGTTTTCTTATTTTATGGTAATTTTAGCTGATTTTATATCTGCTATATTATTTTTGTAAACTTGTGGTACACCACTTAGAGACCGTAGTGTTAAGTGGACTCAAAATAGTTGAAATAAATAAAAGAACATTTTTGCTGCATTCCCTGAGAGGTAATATGGAGCAAGAATTGAAGCCAATAATGGGTGATGTCACCCCTTCTTTCCTCTCCTTGCTCTCTTTCAACAGCAAGCCGCCACGTGATGGACAAATCACTCTTGCCAGCGGTCTGAACTGAACTGTTGCAGATCAATTTTGAAATCATGCCAAGGTGTACCCATGCTGCAAAGGTTGGACTCCCAAAGGAGCTGAAACTCTTTAAGCACAAACTCTGGAAAAGCCTCATATCAGCTTCATGTCTGTTAACATTTCGGTGCCCCTAATTGCTCTTCTGGCTCTTAATAAGCTGAACAACCACACGGTACTTTATGTACAGCATCCATATTTATGACTGGGAAAGAAAACGAGACATGGATATTTCACTTGGAGCAGTAAGGCTACTCTAAGTTTACACTACAAAGACTACAAATGGCATGGGATGACATTGATCTGATCATCTGGGTACGCTATTAGAGATCACTAGCTAAGGAATTAGTTAATCCAAATTAGAAAAGATGCAGAAATTACTCTTTCATTTTCAGCAATAAGAATTTGTGTAAGCATATGTCTTTTTGCTGAAACTAGAGTAATTAATCATTCTCTCAGAAAATTGAACCTTTTTGTTTAAAAAGCCACATTTTCAAATGAAATGCTATTTTATGGTAAAATAATACACTTTCACATTTCCAATATTCACTAGTGCTATGTGCAACTCTAAAAGGTATCTTACTATCCCTTCTGAATACGAAGCCAGATTAGAATTAAGAGAGCATTTGAGAGTGTTGTTTACTGATTCAAGTATAGCAATAAGCATATCCACAAGCTCAAAAACAGGTGCATTGTGTAAAGTACCGGTAGATGTTCTTGTGGCCACTTGTAAAGGTTCCCAGAGATCTATTGAGCCAAGCCACTAAGTCCTTTGCTTTATAAGTAAAAACTGTGTCTTGAAAGCAACAAAGAATCATAATGAATCATAACTGAATTAATATTTCTCTTGGCGACTTCCGTATTATTAAAAATAAAATCTGACAATTATTTCCAGATATTTGCACATTTTTATTGACTTGTCAAATTCACCCCTACAGAGGCAGGAATTCCAGTACTGCACTCTGGTACAGAAATACATTCTTAACAGCCATACAAATAGAAAGACTACTACTTCCGCCAAGTAGTTTGTCAGGAAATCTGCTATAGCTGAATGACACTGAATGCAGATAAGAAACTGGTATGAAGAAAACAAAGGCAAAGAAAAAGCATTCCACTTATCTAAGAGGATTTTTTACAGTCCTCTGAGTACAGTACAGTACTAAGTCCCGTACAGTACAGTACTTTTCCCCTGGCAAATATGCTTAGAATTGGGAAGGTTTTGGAAGATAATGGAAGGTGACTAACTTTCATAACAAAACAGGGCAATAAACCAACCATAGCAATAGTATCCACTCAGCCATATCTGATGGGGATCAAGGCCACACAGGTGGCCTCCATAACCCCAAGCAACCCTGTTGGGTCAGACCATTGGCTCATTTGGCCCAGCATCTGTCTCCTTGTGCTATGGTTGGTTTAGGAAGAACTAAGAAAGAATTCAATTGTTCAAGTTTTGTGCCATGAGTGGGATATCAGTGACCACCCCATATTTGACAGGCAGCGGGAAGAGACAACTAACATAAGGGAATTTCAGACAATGAGAACTTGTACTGTTGCTTAACAAGAAGCAAATTTTTGAATTCTAGTTTCCGTTTTAGATACACTGACTATATTTATCACAATCAAGAGTCACCCATTCTTATGAGGGGTTACCAACCTGGCACCTGTGAGTACTAGTTTTGTGCCCTTGTGCAGTGCTATTTTCTAAAAAAAATGTTTAGGAGTACTCTCATTTTCCTTCTCATATTGAAATACTGCCCCTCAATGAGGCCAAACTTGAGACTCACAAAATGTTTAGAGGCATGCGAACCCCCAGAAAAAAAGCACTGCCCTTGTCTATTTGTAGGGGATGAACTGGGTGGGGTTGAGGCAACAGGCACTTTCCTTCAGCTGTGGGGAGACTTGTATGTGTGTGTGAAGGTAAAGGGTAAAGGAACCCCTGACCATTAGGTCCAGTCGTGACCGACTCTGGGGTTGCGGCGCTCATCTCGCATTATTGGCCGAGGGAGCCGGCATACAGCTTCCAGGTCATGTGGCCAGCATGACTAAGCCGCTTCTGGTGAACCAGAGCAGCACACGGAAACACCGTTTACCTTCCCGCTATAGCGGTACCTGTTTATCTACTTGCACTTCGACGTGCTTTTGAACTGCTAGGTTGGCAGGAGCTGGGACCGAGCAACGGGAGCTCACCCCGTCACGGGGATTCAAACCGCCGACCTTCTGATCGGCAAGCCCTAGGCTCAGTGGTTTAACCCACAGTGCCACCCATGTCCCAGGGCAGCTTAAATATGTGTGGAGAGAGAGAAAGATTGAGAGAGATGCCCTTAGGCAGAGAGGGAAAGGTTCATGGGTGGATCTGTATGTGTCTGAGAGAGGAAGAGGTGTGTGTGTGTGTGTGTGTGTGTGTGATCTGTTTGTATGCATGAAATGTGAGAGATGGACTTGGACAGAAATAGGTGCATGTGAGGTATGCGCATGAGTGAGAGATGCATCTGTCTCTGGTTTTTGTCTGTGTAGTGAGTGTGGGGTGGCTACCTTTTCTCCCTCCTGGTATTGGGGAATGAGTCCTTACGAACAAATCTTCCTAACAGTTATTTGTGTGCAGCCCCCTAACAGTGTTGTATGTGTGCAGACCTCTGCATTTGTGAGGTCGAGGAGGGGAATCAGCAATGACTGCGCTGTACTGTACTCTAATTTTGTTACACTATGCTCCTCCCCCATGACAGCCATTTTGTGTTATGTGACTGCTGATCCAGACGTTGGGCAACCCCTGCACTGTATCTTGCACCAGTAGTTGTGGCAAAACATCTTAATAAGTACCTTGGATATGTGCAACATAAACAATGGAGCCTAGTTGGGTGTTCTGAGGCAATTTCAAGGAAGTGGAGACATTGATCATGTCCCGTCTTGTTCAATTGATCAAAAGCATAACTTGCAGCTTTAAATGAAAGTTTTTTGTATGGTAAATAAATCTTTTAACTTCTGGTTTTCTTTCAAAACTCTAGAGTGCGGCATATAAACACTGCTTCTTTCATCTGTGCCTTCTTCTCTGCAAGCTGTGATGCAGAGAGAGGAATCTCAGTTCTAACCACAGTAGTCCTGCCCCCCTCTGCCTAGTGCAGCGTTTCTCAACCGCTGTTCCGCAGCACACTAGTGTGCCGCGAGACGCTGGCTGGTGTGCCGCGACGTGCGGCGACATGAAGGGCGATTTGCATTGTCACACAACACTGACCCACCGGAAAGCAATATTTCTCCTCCTCTTTCCCAAAGCTCATTGCAAACGAGCCTGGCGGCCGCCAATACATAAAACACTGACCCGCTGGAAAGCAATATTTGGCAAGTGTTTCTTACAGTCATAATTATAATATAGGGCGGCACAGAGTTAAATTTTTTAACTTTTTTAATGGTGGTGTGCCTCATGATTTTTTTCACGGAACAAGTGTGCCGTGGCCCAAAAAAGGTTGAGAAACACTGGCCTAGTGCAGCTATTCCCCCTTTACTAAGGAACAACATGTACTTAGATTTGGTTTGGGACAACTGAGAAATATTTCCCCTTTGGGTAGTTAACTTCTAAAACCTCTCTCCTCCACAATGGTTTCCTTTGAGATGGAACTACCGGTAATATTTGAGGAGAGGGATTCATTGGGGTGGTGAGGTAGTTCACCCTGAAGAAGTACAAAATATTTTAAGTAGGATAAAAACTCAATGATCTCTTCCCAAAGAGTATCTTGAAAGCAGTCAGATGAGTGTTATTTGACACTCTCTCAGGCTGAAATCCTATGTCCTTAATCAGGGCTGAGGAATCTCTGGCCCTCCAGATGTTGAGCGACAACTCACATCAGCTTCAGTCAGTATAACCAATGGTCAGGGATAATGAGAAATGTACTCCCAAAAAAACATCTGCAGGGGGGCAGGTTCCCCACCCCTGCTCTGTTGTAAGGAGTAAGCCCGATTGTGCCATGTAAGGCTTTTTAGTAGATACCTGTAGGACTGCACTGTCACTCAGCACACAGCCTCACTATATGTCATTTTTTAATGAAGTGCTTTTCATAAGTGTTGTACGTATATTAGAAGCAACAAAGAAGATGGGGAGTTTGTTAAATATTGGGCACAATGCAGAAATCTAGGAAGAGGGAAGACTGAAGGGAAGACTGTTAAAAGGTCAAGATAGCAATTAAAAAAGAGGAGACATGTAGGTAGCTTTTATTGCCCTTTAAAAATATGTAGGGGTTATTAGGTTGTTTTTGTTTTGATTATATGTTTTGTGGTTTTAAATTAAGATTTTATTCTGTGAACTACCTGTGGGTATAGAGTAGTATACAAATTTTAATAATAATAATAATAATAATAATAATAATAATGGAAGACAGGTGCATAGACTAGGTGCATGAACTGTTGCAGAGAACTGGCAGAAATAAATGGCACAAGAAACTAGAGGTTAAGCAGGTAAGTCAGTATTAGATCAGGAACAGGGAAACCTTTGGCGCTCCAGAATTGCTGAACTCTAATTAGCCCCTGCCAGCATCTCACAGGTTCCCTACCTCTGTATTAGATGAAAGAAGTATGACTAGTGTAGAGATAAAAGAAGAGCCAATACCAAGATGTTTGAACTAAATGCAAAATGAGTGAATGAATGGTGTAGTGATGTGGCTTTTAAACAGTGAGCCAAATATTAGATGGCCACAGAGCTAAGGATAGAAGACATTTAGAGAGAGAAACTGGGACCAAGACATTATAGTAATCCAGGCAATAAGAACATGTATTAGAATTTTAGAACAGCCAACATAAGGTAGTGAGATCTTAGTAGTATTGTAAAGACTAAATAGATTACTAAGTCCTGTAGATAGCCCATATATGTGGATAAACACAGCAAGGTAATCAGGCTGTGTGGAATGTTGCAGTGTATCCCCATCCCCAAAAGGTATTATTGTTCAGCCCTCTTGGGGGCGGCAGAGTAAGAAGGAATAAAGGACACATTTCATTCGCTTCCCATCTCAAGGCCATCTTCCACTATGTTATATATTGGTAGCAGGCTTTATTCTTGGACTGGCTGCCAGCCCCAACAACCTGAGGATGTTATAGATGTATGTGGGACCTGCCACAAAACATTGCAGTGTGGAGCCTGTTCAGAGTTCCAGCCAGTCATACCCTCTCTTCGAGGAGAGATAGATCACACACACACACACACACAGCATAAGCCAAGCATTTTTCGTTTTCAAATTTGTGATTCTGTCACTAAACACTTTCTTCAGATGTTGACATCCCTACCCACTCGTAAGATGGGCAACATACTCATATTCTTCAGAAAAGGGAGATTGTATGACCATGTGGTACAATAATTCCCCATTATTTATATTTGCTTAAGAGGGCAACAGAATGATAGAATGCCAAGAGACGTAAGATATTAAATATTTATTTTATTAAGTAAATAATTACAAATTTTGCTGCAGTAAATAATTGATTTTACTTGTTAATACGGCAGAATAACTATATGAAAGTTTTTATAATACAATATCCTGTATTTCTGGAATTTACTATGCATTGTCAGCAGATTTCAACTTGTTTTTAAGATGTCAACAGAGGAGTAAAGATATTTAAATGAATAGAAAGTATAACGTTTGTGTGACTTTGACAACATATATAAAGTTTAAGATTACAATGGAATTTTACTACTTCAGTAATTAATATACCTCCATATGTATGAATGTTTTTAGAAGGGTATGGGCATGAAAGTCAGACATTTACTTTCTCTATACTATCTAATGCTTTCAGTTTTGGGGTGGGGGAAATGACAATATCATTCCACATTTTTCACAAGTTCTGTGTTTATGACCTAGGTGCTATTTCACTCCAGGCAAATGTAGTGTTTAAAGTTTCCTTGGAAACAAATTTTATACATTCCAAGTGCAGCCAGGCTTCCAAATCATTATTTCACGGTTTTGTTTTAATCCACTCTTCCACTTGACAGTAAACATTAATAAGTTACTTTCCTTATTAATCTGTCTTCATAAAGAAACTCCAGTGCATAGGACTCTTGACGTAGAAAAGCCTGAAGAAAAACAGGCTATTGCATCAAGCCAAAATTTTATTGGCAGGCCTTACTCTAGGCAGCAGAAATCAACCCCAAGGCTTCATTATGGTTCTTTACTTCAAAAAAGAAACCTTTTCATTCTTCTGATTTGGTTACTAAGGGGATTCTTTCCAAGATTATACATTGCTTCAGATACAAGTGGTATTTGGCAACTTCTTAATTGCAAGCAGTACAAAGTTCTTAAATATAAGAAGAGCCTTTAAAATTCCAATACAAGCAGCCATTTAATCAGCACCAGTAAAACATTCATATCACACTGTTACTAACATAAATCAGTCTAATTCTGTAGTTGAAGTGATTTAAAAGAGGCAGAGGAACAGAAGGAACATGCATATGTAGTACAGAAGAAAAGTATTAATATATAAAAGTGCAAACCTTCACAATCCCACTATAAAAACATCTGTGCTGCAAACAAAATGTTTTTAAAGATAGATTTAGGCACTTTTTGCTAGTGGCACAATTAAAGCCTATGTTCCTTTCATATAGCCTACCCACCTAGTTTTTTTTAGATGACCACCCAACTCCTACCCTTCAATTAAAAACAGCTATAACTTGTTGACCATAGAAAAGATTGGCAACAAGAAATGTGCACTGTCTCTCTCCACTTCATGAACAAATTTGTTCCAAGATTTGACCAGCAAACAAAAGTTATGTTATACTATACATATAAGAGCACAGGCACCTGCAGGACAGAAAGAAGAAAAATTCTAACATCTCCAGCCTGCTAGGCAATCTGGTTTTCAGAGGTATGTTTGGCTTGTTCGTTTATCTCACTGTATATTAACAGCTGTCTTCTATTAAGACCAATTTTCCATTTGCAATTAAGGCATGCAATTTACTGGATCTCTTAGCAGCTGTACTACACATTCTATATACAGCACTGGCAGAGCTTACTTTGGCTTTTCAAAAGAAATCTTAGTCGTTTTCAAATTTGGCGTATGGGTTCTCTTCTTTAAACAAACCTGGAAAAAAATAACATCTGGTTAGAACACAGAGATCAAAGATATTGGTGAGGGGCAAATACGAAAAGGAAGTAGCCAGGGGGAGGCAATGAAAAGTGGTTGCCAGTATTCATGAAAGTGGGGGGGGGGGTGGTGGGTGGATCAAAGTCTAGTGAACTGCATTTGTCAATGGTTTGGCTATCCAAATATTCCACAGAATGTGGCATCTGGTAAAGAAACAACAAACTCCTTTCTTGCAACATGTTTTTGGACAAGTATTTTAAAGAGTTATAATATAACATTTTGGCTTAACCCAGAACTGATTGTTTCTTGTGTCAGGGGTACTGATATAATAATAAGGAAAAGCTGACGACAGCTTATCAGAATTGTTGTTGTTTAGTTGTTTAGTCGTGTCCGACTCTCCGTGACCCCAAAATTACAGTTTAAGAAAAATCAGTTAAATCACTTAGAGAAGATAAACTCCAGTCAGTTTTGTACCCTTACTAAGGGCAGAGTGCATAGCTGCCATGTTCTCCCTTTTTTAAAGGGAAATTATGCTGAATAGGCTTCCTCGCGAGAAAAGGGAAAACTTGGCAGCTATGGCAGAGTGCCTTTAGTATTTTCTGAACAGCTGAACTGTTAGGGAGCAGGGTTTATTTCCTAACATTAGTGTGGAGGTGCAACAGATGGGAGAGATTGCTGGCAATCAGGGTTTTTTTGGCTTGGTTACCAAGGCCAGTCAGAAACTGTGGGACACCCGTCTGGTAATGAGTTGAAGTGATAACTATCACATGTTGACATATAGCACACTAAGATGAAGTATCTTATGCATTTGACAACTAGCCATTGGCACTTACCATATTTTTTCCGGATTTCATCATGCCTTGATTTCATCTCTGCTCTCCTGCAAGACATATAACATGTCATGAGATGTTTGCAATTTAGAATAATTTTGTATAGGAAGGAAATTATGTTAGTGAGAAGACAGCTCCCAACCACCTACTGAGAGCCAGTGTGGTGTAGTGGTAAAGAGTGGTAGACTCCTAATCTGGGGAACCGGGTTCATGTCTCCACTCCTCCACATGCAGCTGCTGGGTGACCTTGGGCTAGTCACACTTCTCTGAAGTCTCTCAGCCCCACCCACCTCACAGGGTGTCTGTTGTGGGGGAGGAGGGGAAAGGAGATTGTTAGCCGCTTTGAGACTCCTTCGGGTAGTGATAAAGCGGGATATCAAACCCAAACTCTTCTTCTTCTTCTTCTTCTACATTCAAGATTAATTTTATACCCTGTATTTTGACCAATAGAATCTTCAAAGTGCTTTTCATCAATAGGACCTTCAAGCAGGTTACAATATAACCAGATGCTTATAAACACTGGAGTCCTCCAAGGCCAACACATTTAAGTATCACAGCAGAGGAATAATGTATAAACAGCACCTGCAACAACCTGTTACTCCAGATGTTTTCTGCAAACATCTGGTCTTAACATCAAAAGGGAAGGTGGCAGCAGGCCTGACAACATCTGTAGGTTGACAGCAACTTACCTCTCTTCCTGTCTTACTCTTCTCTGTTCTCTCTCTCGGGCAACTTTCTCATCCTCCTTATCAGGTCTGCACAAAACAAGAGCATTTAGGACATATATGATTAGGTTTGCCATAACTTGAGGGGTGTCATTAAGGTAAGTATATTACTGGTATTTACGTTATAAAAAATAAGAACATGTTCAGATACTTGCTTTCTGCTCTTTTTTTGCCTGCAGCAACAACAGCAACAAACACAAAGAGCAATAAGGATTATTCCTCCCACCACGGACATTGTAATTATGAGAGCTTCAAAATTCACTGAAATATATAACACAAGAAAAGTAGTGAGTGAGCCATTTGCCAAAAAACAAACTCTGAATTTAAAATCGGCCTGTCATTTATTTCAAAATTAAAGTTATTTTACACAAATCACTGCAAACTTGCCCAGTTAAAGCATGGAGGACAAACTAAGTGCAGCAGCTTCATACAAATAAGCCATTGCATGGGCAATGTCCTCTATAGGATGTCAATCATGCTGAGCCTTCTGCTACCACAATAGCTTTAAATTTTCTTTTTTAAGGATTAGATGCATTTACTATCCAAAACTACTAACCACACACAAAATGCATAATGGAATCTTCATGTTCAGAAGTTGCTTACCTTCTAATTACCAAAACACTGGGAGAAGCATCATCATACTCTGCTTATCCTAGTGACACCTAACTAACCACTAAAAATGCTAATATCTTTGCTGTGATATAGGAACGTAACTAGAAAGAATCCCCGTGATCTTGCTGCAGTAATGATTTGCTGTTTAATCCAGGAAAAAAATCCAGGAAAAAAAAATCTCTGCCTGTAAAATAACCTCATGGAACATTTTGCTGTTGGTAGCAAGTAAAGGAGTTCCATTCCTTTCTATCAACTTGTAAGCTGTAGTAACTTGATCTGCCCATGTTGTAAGGAGACTGCAAACTTCTGATACATTTACTTATAATACCTTAAATAATATTAAAGAAAGTTATTGAGAAGAGGAATATTTATTGCATCCAAGAAGCAATCCAGGAATTGTTTATAGAGAAAATGGCAATGCCAATGACACATGCAGTATTCCTGGAAGTTACTCACCCCAACAGGCACCCCAGCGGGCCTTACTCAACTGGCAAAGTGAACTGGGCGGGAGGATATTTCGAACAGGATATTCCAGGCATTGTTTGCTGCTGCTGCACCATAAACACTGGGAAAAGAAGAGGTGGTAAATACAACAAGCCGGTTAACAAACAAACAAACAAAACAGCTGAGTAGGATAAAGTTGAAGGGCAATATCCATACTTAGAGAAGACCCACTGAAATATGTTAAGTAACTTCAAGCCACTGATTTCAACCAGCCTATTCTGAGAATGAACTAGCTGGGTATCGCCCAAAGATAGCGAAAGGAACACAACTGTATGCCAACATTATCAATGTTGCTTCTATGTAATCTTATTGACTAGAGGGCATTGCCAAGAATTCAAGAGCACTGCTTCAAACTTAGTCCCAACACCGCACTACTGAAGCACTAGGTCCTCTTGAGTTTTGTTTTGCCAAGTAATCCCATCTGAAAAAGCATCAACATGTAGGTCATTTAAAAGGTCATAAAAACTTGTTTAGTCTAGAACTGCAATCCTTTGTACTTTCTTGAAGCAAGCTTCCCTTAATTCAGCAGAGAGACAAACTACTCATTGTGTTAAACACATGATCACATTTAACATGTCCACACAAAAAAAAACCCCAACCACATTAAAATATATAGTTGGCTGTTACATATGCATTGGATTAGTACCAAATAAAATTCTTACCATGTGGAAACTGGGAACTATAATAGAACAGTAAATAAACTGTATAAAGTGGCTATAGATGGAAGCAGAAAACTGTAGTGATCAAGGAAGACTGTTCTTGTGATCAGCACAAGTGAACCCAAAGGGTACCCTGTCAAAAGCACCTAAAGGTCAAGGACTAACATTAGATTCAGACTCTTCTAGAAAGAGGCAGCAAATTGGAAGCTGTTTTTCCAAGACTCAGAATTATACACTGTGCACCTTTAGGACCTCCATAGTTGCAGTGCTTTCTAAACAATGCATCTGGCACATTAAAAGACTGTGCAGTCAAATAGCCACAACAATAACACATACACTTCCCAAATTAAGCCCTCATGTTCATATTTAGATGCCATTTTTTGCATAATCTGTTTGCAGGGTGATTAGTACAAATCTTTTGTGCTTATAAGGCACAGATGGGGAACCTCAGGCTTGGAAACCAAATGCAGCCTTCCACTGTTCTCTTATCTGGCTCTCAAATATTTTTGCCTGGCTGGAATGTGTCCTTGGAACTCCAATAATATTCCTGCTTGCCTGGAGTGAGAACAGAAAGTGATGCATGAATGTGTATAGAAGCAAACCTACAGTACAAAAGTAAAATGCACACTTCTGCCTCTAGCCCTGCCCACACTGGCATGTGATCCCTTAGAAATTGCCCAGAAGGGAATGCAGCTTTTTATTGAAAATGGTTCCTCATCAGTGCTATAGGGAATGGCAAGGGAGTCCAAATAAGTTCTATAAACTAATAGTGCATTTGTCCAAAACTGATAGTAAATTCTGCTACCCTTAAAAACTATTTTGACTAAATTTTAAATAAGACTTGAATGCAATAAGTCCTTCTGCATTTTCCCAATATGAAAAGCCAGACAACTGCAAAAAAACAACAACCAAGCTCTGGATGCTTCAGTACACTGAGACTTGTATAAAACCCCTGCTCAAGTCCAGGTTATAGAGAAGTTGCTCAGAAGCAACATCTGGTACATTATAGATCCGAATACTCAGTGGATGTTTCTTGGGTATCTCCAGTTCATACATAACTCAAAGATGCTGGCTCTCAAACTTTTTGTACTTAACGACCCCTCTTTCCTTGCCTAAACATGAATCTGCACTTATTGTCAACTAACAGTGATTTCTTTTTAGTTGGACAAACTAGCATCTGATTAAGAAACATTTCTCAAGAAATGGAAGAGGGATTTCACAATACAATTTGCAAATAAGAGATCACAGGCTTGCAACTTAAGTCTGTTGAGGAAGGGGACTAGTTAATTAATTTATTTGAAATATACTGTATAATGAAGAGTGGTGCCTATGCCTCATATCTATTCATCCCAGGATGATTTGGCTTACGTCATTTTGGCCAGGACTTTCCATCACTTCACCTGACCAGATGAGGGCATAAATAGCAAACAACCAAATCTTACAGATAATTCCCCTTTTCTGGGCTCAGAGCCCAGCAACCCAAGCCTACAGATAAGGATAAAATCAAAGCAAGCCAATTGGCCTATATCAAAGCAAGTGAATATGAACATATACGAGCTCATGGTTACAACTACCAATTAATTGTGGGGTTATCTTGACTACCAAGATTGCATTTGCAGGGTTTCTGGAACCATTCACCTTTGGTTCAATATAGGTAGCCCTGTGGATGCACTTTAGAGTGCCTGAGCAGTTCTGGGTTGGGCTGGCCTTTAACATCACAGCACACAGCAGGCTCATATACAATTTCAAGTTACAGTACAAGATGCATTCTGCAATTGTATGCTACTTACCGTGACATTTTTCAGGCATTCCTCGCAAGTTTTGTTTGTATACTGTTGGCAGCCTACTGTGAGAGAGTAGATGAATGATGTGTTAGTTTATAATTGACAATGCTTTAAGTTAGTCCCTCATTTTGCAGTTTTCTCCCATAACATATTTTGCTATTGTAAAAAATAAGGCTGAACTCTACTTGTAGTAGTTTGTGGGATTCCCTGATGCCAGGAATCTAAGCCAAGTTGCTTATGGTTGTAAACATTTACTTCCTATTTTAGCACAGAAAATTAAGACAGTCCAAAATTCATTCCTATAATTTGCAACAATCATTTCTTAGACATTAAATTTTAGGCAAAGAGGAAGCTCCTAAACCAGGCATCCCCAAACTGTGGCCCTCCAGATGTTTTGGCCTACAACTCCCATGATCCCTAGCTAACAGGACCAGTGGTCAGGGATGATGGGAATTGTAGTCCAAAACATTTGGAGGGCCGAAGTTTTGGGGTACCTGTCCTAAACTGTGGTTATTTACTTGTATATATATGCTGTGCTGAACCGCTCTCAGGTAGGTACACAAAGTAGGTGTAATAATATGATGCCATTAAGATTCGACATTTAGTGTCAGTACAATTGTGCAGTTGATTAATGAGGTCATGTTTAGCAATCAACTTTACAGAATAACGTTCTAAGCAAGTGTCTTACAGAACAACCCTGAGCACGTGGCACAGTCTGGTTTAGTTCAATTTCAAGAAAGTTGTTTAGAAACAGGGCACTCATCTTAGTTTCCAGCATCTGCACAATGTTGTCTACTCAGTCGCAAATGCTGGCCAAGGAAACATCTGGGTTAAAGGAAGTGAAATGCTCCTATGCCCATACACAGTTCAAATGAACTAGTGACTGAGGTAAACTAAGAAAGCAATGCTATAGCCCTATCCTATTATATGTTTTACTCAAGTGAAAACTGACACTAAAAATATAGGATAGCTTATACTAAGTTAGACATTAACCATATGAGCTTTCTAACTGGGGATGGCAGGGACTGAACCTGGTACTTTCTGTATGCAAAGCATATGGCATGGTGCTTCTTACAAACCAACCCACTGGAGCGTAACAATGCCATTCAAGCTTATAAGAGAAAACCCCACTATTTTCAACCCTAAACAAACTTTTATGCAGACAGCAATTTGCCACATCATGAAATTAAGTAATAGCATCAGTGTGATCCGAAGACCACACAATGAATAGACCAGAACAAACTACAACAGCCAACTTTGGACTTGCAGTTTCTCCATAGATCTGAAGTTCCTACACCAATAGCACTCTTTATACAATCAAGTGATCAAAGTGTGCTAAGGAGCAACTAATCTGTATCACATGGTTGGATATCAGAGTTTTGCTGCAACTATTTATTGCCTGGCACTGAAACATAAACATTAGCTCACTGAACAAATGAACTCAGCCTCAAATTCAGAGACTGAAGAAACCAACTGTACTCCCTTAAATTTAATGCTTCAGTTCCAACTTAAGGAATGCATACAGACAGGAATAGAGACAAGACACTGATTACACCAGTGCTTTCTCAAGCTGCTATGTCCAGTACAGTTTTTTAGGGCTGTCACCAGATTTCATAAATCTTAGGCAATCAAACTTGCATGTCTGTAAAAAAATAGTTCTGAAGCAGGAAACATGCTTTAGTTGACAGGTGTGATAGGAGGAATCCCCTTTCATGTGAGAAAAAGAAGAAGCCCCTTTTTAAGATAACAGTTTTCCATCTCTATTTTTTAAAAATAAAAGATGCATGGATTCATGATACATTTTGGGGTGAGGTGGGCACCCAATCTGCGATATTGCTGAGGCACCCTTTCGTCAGTTAAACATTGCAGCCCTCAGGTTATAGGGCATGGGCGTAGCCGTGACTTGGGGAGGAGGGGCAGAACCTAAGTATCTGGTCAGTTAGATACTGTAAGTATTTTAACATGGGCGGCAGGCTTCATGTTGGGGGCGGGACATAACCTCAGTTAGTTAAGTATTTTTAATCTAAAGTTTACTTGACTGGGGAGGCAGGTCCCCCCCCCCGCTACGCCCATGGTTTATAGGGTTTGCCCCCGCGCATTCCCATCGCTGAGTTTCGAACGGGCTTTCCAGGCATCGTGCGTACGCGGCCATAAAAACAAACTTTCAGGCAAACGGACGTCGGATCCCCGGCAACGTGTCGCAGAGGGTAAAACTCCTCGTCGGCGCCGCCGAGGCATGCCGTGATTTGTTTTATTTTATTAGCTTTATTAGTATTATTATTATTAGAAATAAAGCTAATAAAATAAAACAAATCACGGCATGCCCCGGTGGCGCCGCCGCTCCTCGTCAGAAACGAAGCGCTGTTTTGGAAAGGGCAGAGGAGAAAGGACGCAGGGGCCCTCCGGGGGCCACAAAGGGCACGTCCACACTGGAGAGCCGCGCAATCGGCGTTTCAAAGCGGCGAGGGGCGGGGAAAGGAGCGGGCCGGGGCGGTCTCGGCCGCCTCCAACTCCTTGCCCCCGAGGGGCGCCACGGCCGGGGTCTCTCTCACCTCCTTGCTCCCCGGGCCCGGGCGTGGGAGCTCCGCGGGCGACAGCGAAGAGCAGCGGGACACAGAGCAGGAGCAGGGGCCGCGGAGAGGCTCGGAGGCAGTAGTGGCCCATGGCGGAGAAGGCGTCCCCCAAAGCCAGGCTTCCTCTTCTTCTGGCGCCAGGGAACACTATCTCTGTGTGTGTCTGTGTCTCTGTCTGTCTGTCTCTCTCACACACACACTTTTCTGCTTTCACTGCGCTTCTTTCTCCTCAGTTCTCCGAGCTCAACAGGAAACAAACACACCCACACCCGCCGTGACACACGCACACGGGGCGGGAGCGCGCGCTGGGCGGGGGGGACAACAGGGCAGCTCCCCCCGAAAGGCGGGGCCGAGGGAACGCGCGCTCCCGCAAGGAAGCCGTAACCATCACGACCGCGTCGAAGGGCGAATGCTGCTCCGCTGCTGGCAAGGCGCTTTCCAGGTGCCGCCCAATCGCGCGCGCTCTCCCTCTCTCCTCAAGGCTCTTTGGCGCCCCTCATCATGGCCGCAGAAGCAGCAATAGCAGCCGTTGGGAGTTCAGGCGTTCCCTGTTCAGATTACTGTCTGTACCGGTATTTCTGCGAGGCGTCCAGTCCTCTCGCGCGCGGAAAGGAGGAGCAGAAGCCTGCCGCGCCACCGAATTGAGTGGCTTTGTTATATATAGGGCGGGAGGTTTACACAGCATTATGATCGCACGGGATGGAAGCTGTCTTGCACCAAGTCTCCCCCACCTCGTTGATCCGTCTAGCTCAGTGACTCTTTAAGGATTTAGAGAGTCTTTCTTTCCCAGCCCTACCTCCTTGGAGACACACAAGGGATTGAAGTTGGGACTTTTGGCACGCAAAGCCCGTGGCAAGGCTTGCACTCCAAGAGCTTAAAGCAGTGAGGAGTCTTTCTCATCCCATTTCCCTGAACCATTTTAAAGGGGGGGGGGAACGGGGTAGGGGTGCCAGGGACCAAACAGCAGACTTTCTGCACGAGGGTAATAGAAACCTCCTCCATAGCTATTGATAGGCTTGACTTGTCCTCCATTAATTTATCCAGTCCTCTGAAAGTCATCCTAGTTGGTGGTCCTCACTGCCTCTTGTGCAAAGCTTGAGCTCTATCCCAGATCTATGGTCCCCCTCGTCCCATTTATATGTCTTTTACCCTGGGCAAGCTCTGTCAGACAGCAGCTTTTGTGCAGCTCTGGATTTAATCATCTTTCATTAAAGTAATCAGCCTTGTTGGTCCATTGGGGGGGAATATTCAAACAGCAATAGTTGCATAATATGAGTATTACGACCAATTAAAAATTAAGCAAGCTTTTGAGGTCACCAGTACTACAGAGTAGTTGTTAAATAAAAGGAAATAAAAGAAAAAATATATACTGCATGGTGCTGGTACCAATTCCGGGTGGGGAGTTTCAGCATCCCATCACCTAGGTGGGTCCTTTGTCCTAGCAGGAACGCGGGTCTAAACCACTGAGTCTCTTGGGCTTGCCAATTGGAAGGTCAGCGGTTCAAATCTGTGCAATGGGGTGAGCTTCTGTTGCTCTGCCCCAGCTTCTGCCAACCTAGCACTTCGAAAGCATACCAGTGCAAGTAGATAAATAGGTGGGAAGGTAAACGACGTTTCCGTGCGCTCTGGCTTCCGTCACAGTGTTCCATTGCACATGACCTAGAAAGCTGTCTGCAGAAAAACGCCAGCTCCCTCGGCCTGAAGCAAGATGAGTGCCGCACCTCATAGTCACCTTTGACTGGACTTAACCATCCAGGGGTCCTTTACCTTTTACCTTTCCTTTTGTCGTGGCTTGGTGGAGCCCCTTCTCCTCCTTTCTTCAGCTCCCCATCTTTCCCTGATCTTTGAGAGTGGTAGGCTCAGCAGCAGGCGGGGAGGTCAGTCTAGCAGCAACTATTGCTGGTGGTGCCTGCCATTTCAATCCTCCGGGACCTAGATATAAGCATTATGTTGGAATAAGGCAACCAAAGCACTAGAAGCATTGTAGGGGAATTTAAATGTTGGGTGCCACCTTGTGTGTGTGGAGTGACAGAAATTCCTATGGGTTTTTTTTGGGGGGGGGGTCAGAGCAACAATAAACTGAGAAGCAAACCCCAGTTTTCACATACGGCAAAATGTGTTGGGGAGAGCCATTGCAGCTACACCATGGTGCCCCCTTCCATATTTACATCTGGATCACAAGAAGAGGTGTCTGTTGGGATAATATCTACTTTGATATATGAGGTTAAAATAGTAATTGTACCGTAACACAGAGATAATTTGTCCATTAACAGTAAAAAAATAAAATAAAAATGACCACACGATGGTGCCATCATCTTGAAGTATACATAAAAGCCTGAAAAGAACATGTTAGCTAACTTGTTTTGAAGACTGTCTTCCAAAAGCTATTTAACCACACACACACCCTGGGAAATTTTGGAAAGGCATAAGATTTCAGTCAGTACAGAATTTGCAATGGTTTATTAAAGTTTATTTTTGTTGTTTACGTTTGGTTTTTTTAAGAACTGTGGGCATTTCCAGGTGACCTGGAATACTGAGCATTCATCTTAATTAGTTCGCAGAGATGTTAGGAAATTCATATTGATTTGCTTGTGAGGAGTTTAGACAATGTTATATCAAAATTTCAATCATTTGAAGAAGCAGATTTGTTACACAAGTCCTCCAAATCAACTTTAATAGCACAAATTGGATTTGCTGATAGCTGATTGAAAATACTGAAAATCTGGAAGTGCCCTGCGAAACAGGAGGGCTTAATAACAGGCATGGAAGGAAAATAAACATAATGTTGTCAGGATAAAAGCAATGGACAAAATTCATTTGCGAAAAATTGAGTTCCATGAGGACTCAGGAGGGGATAAGTGCTTAAGGCAAGAGATACACTGAATTTTTTTCACAAGAGATGCTGATGAAATTCAAACAAGAGCTGAGCTTTTAACAACCTGAAATTCTTTCCCACTTTGGGTTAAAGTCTGCACTGAAGAAAATTCCCAGCTTTCATCCTCCCACACCAATCCTCAAGTACTCTCCTCATGAGTTCCCCCCAGTGCCCACCTACTCTTCTGCTTAAGGCCTTTCCTGGTGTTTGTGGGAGTAGTGACAACACTTCTTCTTTCTTTGGTGATCACTCGTAGCCGAGTAAGATTGTCTTCCATAAACACAGTTTTAATAATGTGTCCGTGACTGTGGAGGCCAATTCTGGATCCACACGTCCTTCCACAGTGGGGACATTGGTTTCCAGGCAGGAGTCAATCATGGTGTGGATTTACCAAGCATGCCTTCCTCTTAGCACGTTTCTCCCTTGCGTCCTGAGATCGAGTTTCTTCAAAGTCCATGACACCTTTGGTAAAGGCTGTTCTCCAACTGGAGCACTCGCAGGTCAGTGTTTCCTAGTTGTCAGTGTTTATACTACATTTTTTTAGATTTGCCTTGAGACAACCTTTAAACCTCTTTTGTTGACCACCAGCATTACGCTTTCCATTTTTAAGTTCGGAATAGAGTAGTTGCTTTGGAAGACAATCATCAGGCATCCGCACAACATGACCAGTCCAACGATGCTTGACATCCTTCTGGGCTGTTATGGTTATTTGCTGCTACGCAGCACATCAGTACACTATCCCCAGACCCAGTGGCCACTGAGAGATTGAGTTTTCCTGAGAATGACTACAATCCTAAGCCCTGTGGCTGTGGATATTCAGGAAGTTTGCTGTAAAGTATGGTCTCACTCTCACTGGTACATCCCCTGGCATCCGCAGTCCTTGTTAGCCTCCATTACAGCTGCTGGGGTGGAACGAGTTCCTATGTGCGCTTGTGATTGGAGTATAGCAAGACACTTAAGGATACACAAATGTCAATAATTTGCTCTTCATTGTTCTCCTTGGCTGCTTGTGCTTCTTTTTGCCAAGTATGGGGGACCTGTGGCTGTGGTACTCCAGCTTCTATCAGTCCCCACCAGCATAGCCAGGGGTCAGAGATTCAGAGCATTGTAGTTCAACATCTGGAAGGCCACAATTTCCCCATACCTGCATTTTGCAAAGTGCCCTTTCAACAAAATTTCCCTGACACCAAGCTGCCCCTTACGTGCTCATGGTTCTATAGTCATCATGACACCCACCCATGCTGTGCATCTTGATATATGTGAATTGTGTTTCATTGGTGGAGCTATGTTATACATTAGATGCTGTGCTATGACCAATGACCTTAGGTGTTAATGGGACATTTCCCTGCATAGCAAATACCAACTTCAGAGGAGGGATATTCCTTAGGAATCTAGCAGAGGAGGAAAGGGTTAAGTCCCCCCCCCTCATACTGTAATCCCAATAATTTCCAGCCCTCCACCCTGATGCTATTTGCATTTTTTAGAACCAGAATTGAAGGGCACATAGAGGCTGGTCCTTTGTCATCAACCAGGGACCTGCACTTGGAGAACTTTTATTTTCACAGTCTGCATCCTGGGCAGTAAAGCATTTCTTTCTTTCTTTCTTTCTTTCTTTCTTTCTTTCTTTCTTTCTTTCTTTCTTTCTTTTTTTGCTCATGCTCTTTGAAGAAAGACTAGAAAAACATTGGTGGAATTATACAAATATGGTCAAAATGTCTCGCATCAGGTTTTCAGAAACATCCAAACAAACAATAAGAGATTTTGCAGCATGCAGCTGACATGGTGAGACCAAGGTGAAACAAAGAATGGCGTAACTGACAAGGAACAATTGTAAATTTGTGGATAATTATTGCCTTTGTTTGAAAAAGATGACTGTTATGGGGATGATAAACACTATGGGTGGAAAAGAATGAGGAGGGGTGTTCTTCACTGATTAGCAAACCAGTTGTGGAGAAAAGCTCTAATCACTCGCCCTCCATTCTGCCTGAGTGAGTCAGGCATATCCTTGCTGCAGTGTTCCCAAATACACAGCAACAGGTGGAGTGTGGGGACTTCAATGATAACCAACACTGAGATAGTCATTAGGGTTGCCATTTTTCAAAAAGTAAAAACCAGGACACCCAAAAGTTGTTGAGCTTTTTCCGATTTACTTGCCTAAGATCGAGGACAAAGCACCGCTTTTCAGAAATTCCACCTTTGAAATCCCAGTAATATCCGGGACAATCTGGACATATGGCAGCCCTGATAGCCATTTCCCAACTTGCAAAAGCTGTCAACCCTCTACCTGGTGAATATGACTGGCTTGTGATTGGTGGAGTATCAGCAGCTGTCAATCAGGCCCCCAAAACATTTCAAAGTGGACTGTTGTATCTGAAGAAGTGTGCATGCACACAAAAGCTCATACCAATGACAAACTTAGTTGGTCTCTAAGGTGCTGCTGGAAGGAATTTTTTGTTGTTGTTGTTGTTGTTGTTGTTGTTGTTGTTGTTGTTGTTGCAAACAGTGTCATTTGCCCTTCTTCATTCCCGCAACCTACAACATACTGGTATTCTTGAAGTTTGTTAGAGTCAGAGGTGACCATTCAGCATAAACTTGCAGTGTTAGTTTGGATTAAGTGTAGGATTATTTAGACCAGTATTCTTGTGTCACAAGCAGCATACTGGCTACTTCTCCTCTCGTCTTCCATTTTACCCTTTGAATAAACTGCTTAATTGGATTACTGGGCTTTACTGGGTTTCTGAACACACTCAAAGGCTAGTTAACCTCCCTTATGGCTTAGGCGACTGGGTCTACACAATGCCTTGGAGGGCACAATGCCTTGGACGCATTGGTGAATGGTTGTAGCAGAGAGAGAGAGAGAGAGAGAGAGAGAGAGAGAGAGAGAGAGAGAGAGAGAGAGAAAGGAAAGAAAGAAAGAAAGAGAAGAAAGAAAGAAAGAAAGAAAGAAAGAAAGAAAGAAAGAAAGAAAGAAAGAAAGAAAGAAAGAAAGAGGGTGGACTATGATGAGTTTCCAGGCTTACTAGCCTACCCTGCAGAGTTGGTGCTGGAACAGGAGACTGCCCTACCCTTACAACAGTTATTCAGAGTAATTAAGCCTTGTCATTGACAGGTGCAACAGAAAACATTAGTGCTCCTCAGCCACAGGGGATGATTTGGCTGGAAGGAAATGGAAGAGAAGGAGTAGGGATAACAGTTACAATGAAAGCAATAGCCACCATGCATTTCCAGTATGCAAACTGCCCAATATTATGAGGCTCTGTTAATGTCTAACAACCTGGATCTACTTGCTGGTAAATCCTTTCAGTGAGTCACTGTTACATTCCAAGAAACTCCTCATTTCCCAGATACTCTTCTAAGCCACAAGATTCTAGCTGCTTTATAATATTCACTGTGATAGATGGTCCTCCTCTGGCATCTGCATCTTCTGATGGATTCTGCAGTCATTAAGACATGATGTTCTTCAAATGGATCAGGAACAGAGGTGTGTTCATTTCTGCCACGATATTGTTTAGTGATGATCTTCCATCATACAGATTTTCTAGATGAGAGTATCAAATTAAGCCGGCTGTGGAAGAAGCTCCAAGGATAGGACTAGGACCTGGACAAGGATGGATGTGGTTTTCATCAGCTAAAAACAGGCCATCATCAGTTGCCTGTCTGAGAGCTCTGCCTTTGTTTATTTATCTCCTTCTGCCTTTGTTTATTTATCTCCTACTTGGTATTAAGCCAGCGGATGTGAAGTTACAGAATGACAAGCAGAGACATAGCTGGGGGTGGGGAGTGTCTAGTCAGGGTTTCTGCCCCAGGTGAAGTCTCCAGAGGGGCGCCATTGAGGCTTCCAGCCTCCCAGCATGTCTGGCCTTCAACCAGAGAGAACAATGAAAAAGTGAATGGCAATTGCAAGCTCTATCCTTCCTCTTTCCCCATGAAGCTGAAGAAGGCTCATTTACACTGCGATGCAGGGAGAGGAAGAGTTGGAAAATCTGGAGAGGTTGTGCGGCTCTCCCCAATGAAGCAGAAGATAGGGTTCCCTGTGGGTTTGCTACTGTGTGATAAAGAAATTCTGGAGGAATAGAGGGAGGGGCTGGAAGCTGAGGAAGAGAATCAGTTGGACTAAATGATCCTTGCGGTCCCTTCCAATTATTCCAGCAGCCACACATTTACCTATATGGCATGAGATAGTGTGAGGTGGTTATGGCCATGACGTCAGATGGATATGGCTTGCATAAAATGGCCTCAGAGATGCCCCATGAGCCAAAGGTATCCCATGCCTAGTTTGCAGCCTATTTTCCCACTTTGAAGGAGAAGCTCTCCAGACCCACTGCAGTGGGTCCTTTTCTAGGGAGCTCATAATATCTGATCTGCTTTCCCCAGCAAGCTCCTCACTGAAGGAGCTTTTATCCAGCTACATTTCTGCTACCTTCCTTCCTTGGGTATGGAAGGAGCTGGCAAGGCAGGCTCAAGACTTATTGCTGCAGGAGGCAGAACAGCAAATGATTCCTCTCCTCCAAGTTTTGGTGCACATTACCCAAGGCAAATCAAGTTATTTTGGCACTTGAAGCACAAATGCTTCTTAATGTGCCCGGCAGCAAAAAAAGATCGATGACTATAAGTTAAATAACCTACAATTTGCTACTTGTTCATGACACCCAAAATCAGCTGCCTGAGGAGCTGTTTCACTCTGCCTAGGGTAGGCCCAGCCCTGAACAGGCACTCCAGACTATTACATTGATTTTGCCAGCTGCTGTACTGATTCTAGAGACAGGCAAAAGAACATAATTAAGAGTTGCTTCCCCCCACACACACACACAGCAAAAGGCCCCAGATGCTTTAAACCAGGCACCCCCAAACTCCAGCCCTCCAGATGTTTTAGACTACAATTCCCATCTTCCCCGACCACTGGTCCTGTTAGCTAGGGATCATGGGAGTTGTAGGCCAAAACATCTGGAGGGCCGCAGTTTGGGGATGCCTGCTTAAACTTTCCTCATTGGGAATGTGCTCCAATTCCCTTATCATTTTGGCTGCTCCTCTCTGCACCATTTCCAGCTCTTCTATAGCCTTTTAGACACGGAGGTGAGCAGAACTCAATATTTCTAAATGTGGCTGCTCTCTGTATGTTTCTATAAGGACGTTATTATATTGGAAGTTTCATTTCTGATCCCTAACTTGGGCTTTGCCTTCTCCCCTCCCCCACCCCAGCTGCTGCATACTGAGTTGTCACTTTCTTTGAGCTGTTAACCACAACCCATCATTGTGGTGCATCTCAGAATCTTAAAGAAACACAGGTACTGCCTTCTGGACTGGTGGACTGCTGTTTCCCTTACTTCCTTAAAACACACACAAAAACAGGATACAACAAGTGAGACTTTCTCTGAGGACTTATTTCCAAAATTGCTCTTGGTACATTTATGCAGGAATGATCATCATGGCTATTTCACCCAGTGGCATGTTGTCTTGCTTGTGGTCAGCCTCCAGGCTGTAGGATTCCAGCCTCATAGAACTCTAGCGTGTTTGAATTTAATCAGTGCATTAAGACATTTGTTAACTGTATCTCTCAATCAGGATTTCAGTGTGTAAGAAGCTCTGAGATTGTTGTTCTTGCATATGGCTCTAACTAGCCTCTTTTGTTTCAGACCAGAACAAAGTTTGAAACAGGCATTTTTCTCTACCAATAGTTTAGAAACTTTTACCTCTTGTAACTAAGCAGTGTTTTACTGCCTGTGTAATTTTTCTGACTGCTTTATGGAAAAGCACATGAACCCAACCTTTGAAAAGTTTTGTAAGTAAACAATTTTGTACAATGATAGCCTTGTTGTTGTTTAGTCATTTACTCATGTCCGAGTCTTTGTGACCCCATGGACCAGAGCACGCCAGGCACTCCTGTCTTCTATTATTATTATTGGAAACTACAATTCCCAGGATTCTTTTGAGAAAACCACATTATTTAAATGTGTGTTGAATATGCTTTAAATGTTTGGGGTGGATCTGTCTCCTAGTGGATAGGCAGAAGTTCATGTTTCAAGCACTGAATATGTTATCTAGGAAATAGGGTGTTAGCCATGAGCCTGGAAGATCTGTCTTCAAAATTATAGCTATGCTCTTTGGGGGCTCTTGGTTCTTGCCTAATGAACATAGTAATGATTTTATCTCAGAGGGTTCTGGTAGACATGAATGAGCAACAATAAAGACCTTTGCAGGCTTAACAGAGCTATGTAAATAATTATTAATATAGTAGTAAAGAAAACACTGTTCATTCCCACAGATTGCCTGTCACTTCAGACAGGAAGTCCCCCCAGCCCGGTCTGTCTCCATTTATAAATATGATGTGTTTGTTTTTTATTTCTCTTTCATTCATGAATGGCCAAATGCACTGTTTGATTTCCCACGGTGGTGAAAGGAGAGAGACAACATGGCAGGGGAGAACAGAGGAGATGGAGAGACTTACTGAGCCCTGAGTGGCATTATCAGGAAGGGCACCCAAGCAGACTGGACAATAATATAATAAATCCACCAGCACATCCTGGCTCTTGTCAAAAGCATGAGCTGAGGGCACAGGCCTTTCTGGTTTCTCAATATTTTTACATGTATCCTCTACCAATTCATCATTTCAGCACAATTCACAAATACATTTCAAGCATGTCTCTCTCACCCCCCCTAATCCTGGGCACTCTAGTTTACCCCCAACAGAGCTCCAATTCTCACCACCTTTAACAAACGATAGCCCCTAGGATTCTTTGTGTGGGGGATGCTTTAAATGTACAATTTGCTCCAGCTAAAAATGAAAACAAAGACAACACATATGGGTGTGGCAAGGACACAAAGTAAAAATTTCAGGTTTTCATGATCTTTAAATGCAAGATCCCTGAGATCCATAGTTTCCTCTGCTGATACCATAAAGAAAATCTGGGATTCAATGCTTAAACTACACATCCAGGGCATCGCCGCTCACATGGACAACCCTCATCACTTTCATATCTAGAGCCCACCACCACCCTCAATCCACCCTTGTACCCCAATCGCTTTTCAATCCTTGTTAAGAGCTGCATAAAACTCAAAGTTCCAGTCCTTCACGGCAAGCGGGAAAACTGGAGGCAGCTGTAGCAAGACTGCAGCAGCTCTTACACAAGTGATGGAGGGCAGGAACCTGTTGTCCTTGAAATGTTGTTCACCGTGCACTGCCTGCTTGTATTTAAGCTGATCACTAAATACCTTGACTACATGTAGAGAAAGAAAAAAAGGGGGAGTGATAGTGGTGGAGGATAAAACTCTAGCACCCCTTTCAAAGCAAAGGTACACAGTGTCAACAAGCCCCCAGAGAAGTAACCTGGGGCCAAAGTAAAACACATGGTTGTATCCAACATTAGTTTTAAACAGAGTAGACCCATTAACATTAATGGGGATGAATAACTTAATTTCAATGGGTCTACTCTGAGTAGAATTTATTGTGGTGATGAAATGAGCAGTGGGAGAACCACCTTGCGCAGCACCTTGAGCTTTTTGGAAAAAAATGTGGGATATAATTGAAACAAACAAACAAACAGTTGTTTTGAGGGCCTCCTCCTGCCCCCCCATCAGTAGCATATTTAAGTACATGAAATATCACAGAATCATAGAGTTGGAAGGGACCCAATATAACTCAATATATGGTTCCATCCAACTTGAAACCATACTGAACTTGGCTTAGCTTTGCAAATGCGCTAGCAGTTTTATTGCAGTACCATAACATATGACATAGCTTTGTATGTAGCACTTAATGGTCCAGTCCTTAAAAAACATAAAAACTCAGTAGACAGAGAAATGACTTCCCTATCCTGTGAATTGACACTCGCGATTATGAATGAATTTCCCCTTCATCTACTCTACTGGAATGCTAAAGGAATATTTGACAAACTCAGGAAATTACAGACCATCATAGAATCGAGATTTGCCAAGGTGTTGGTTTTTTTGTCCCTCACTTCGAACTGCATATAACAAGATCAAGGACAAGAGTCCAGCTTTGGGGGGAAGTAGCATGTCCAGGTGACCACAAGAGAAAGTGAGAAAGGGTGCGGGGGAAGGAGAGAGATGGGAAGGTTCCGCCCACTTTAGGCTCTGGCTCCGCCCACTATCCGCTGCACACTTTACTTCTCCCGTGTATCAGTGGTCCTCCCCATCCGTGCTTTATCAGTTTCAGGTTACTAAAGGCGCTCTCAGCTGATGCAACCCATATGGGAATGCAGCTGAACATTCTTTGGGTAACGCTACTTTCAGAAATAGGTCTTCCAGACCTTCGATATGCATCTGGATCTACACAACCAATGTGCCACAGAGCTGTCCTGAGCCCTTAATTTTTTTAAAAAAATAAAAACCCGAAGCTCTTCACACTTGGACTCCATAAGCCAGATTCATGAGCTATGGTACCCTAAGTGAGCGAATGTCGCAAATTTACTTCCTCTGCATCAAGCGCAATATTTTTGGGGGAGGGGGGCAGCCTTGTGGCTCTGTTTCCTCCCGCTGCCCCCCACATTCCTGCACCACCATCACCCATGCCTCGCAGGCACGAAGAAGCTGAAGGGGCTGCCCTTCAGAAGAGGGAGTCTTATTCATTTCGAGACGTTTGCGCCGGAAAGTTGACGCCAAGCGCTGGCGGTTCCTGTGCGAGAAACGCTCGTCGACGGGGAGTCCCGTCGGGCTCCCGCTAGGGGGAGAGCAGCAGGCTAGGAGGAGGAGGTGAAGAAGAAGAAGAAGACAGAAGGGGAGGACAGAGGGGGAGAGGGGCGATCCTCTCCCCCTACCTCCCCCCACCCCCTGGCCTCCCCTCCCCTCGGCGGCTGCTCGCCTTATTTGTCTAGGAAGTGGGTATTCTCAGCCCGTCCAAGATGGCCTCAAGTGGTTGTCACGGCAACAGTGTGAAAGTCATCAGTGCCATGGAAACCCTCTCTGTGGCATAATAATATAAATATTTTCCTTGAAGAAGGAGCCTGGGGATGAGTGGGCGATGTGCTATTTTCTAGCGCTGCTGCTGCTGCCTGGCTGCGGCGGACGAGAGGAAAGGAGGTGGGGGGTTGGAGGAGGAGGAGGAGGAGGAGGGACGGAGGCTCCCCCGGCGATGGGGGAAGGGGACCGATAAAATTAGCTCAGCATGTCTGCACTGGCGGGGAAGGGCCCCGCGGGCAGCGGCGGGCCTTGGCACCAGAGAGGAGCCGCGCGGGGGCTGCCTGGGCATCGCCAGGTCCCAAGGCCACTAGATGGGTCCACAGGCGGGCAGGAGGCGCCCAGGTAAGAGGAGTTTGCCTGCTGATTTGCTTGACTTGCCCCAGGGCTCCTGATGCCTTGCCTTCCCGTCCCAGAGGAGCAGGCACATGCCAGGCAGGCAGCAGCCGCAGCAGCTGAGTCTCTGGGCTCAGCTGCACTCAGAAGCCCACACTCACTTGGCAAGGGCACTGGGCAATGGGGAAGATGCTTCCCATTCCCCGGAGTTCCTGAGAGTGAGGGTGGCGCAGGGACAAGGGCGCTCAAGGCCGCTTCATGTATCACAGCATCCCTGGCGGATGGACGGCGCAGAGGCGCAGAGGAAGTGAAGTGGTGCTCAACCCATGACTAGATCACACGATGCGGATAAGAAATGTAGGGGTGTTTGGTGGTAGTAGTAGTTGGTTTTGGTTTTCTTTTCTTTGGGGCTTGTTGTGCGGAGCATTTACTCTCGCTATATAAAGGCTAGAAAGCCACGACCCCAATTGTTGTTGTTTCCCGGAGCATCACAGGGCAGCAATGCACACAAGGGTACCACATGCAGTGATGTGCATGTCAATCTCACATGGTAGTTCCCGTGTCAAAGTGCCATCTGCTTTAATAATTTTTGTAACGTCTGAAGGGGCCTGGACATAATCATGAAACCTGAACGTCTTTTATATATAACACTTGGAATGACTTACGGCTTGGAATGCGTCTCGTGTTTTTCTCTCAGCTTGCAAAAGAAAAACGAAAACCATCACCAGTTCGCCACTTTTGAAAGCAATATTGCAGGCTTTACATGGGTGAATAGCTCTCTGAGCCTCAGTTCCCATCTGTAAAATGGGTATAAGAACAGCCCTCTTTATAGACATCTAAAAGGAGTAATGAGAAAAGGACTGGGAGTTTATGAGTTTTTACCCAAACAGTGTCTGGGGTGGCTTATGGCATAAAAGACAACTTGTTGCACATTGGGGGCGCCATGTGCCTTTGTAACATTTTTAGTGGTAAAACGTAATTTAAATGGATAAGAATGTATTTAAATAATGAAATGTAAATGATTCGTTATAAAGCAATGAATACATCTATAAATGCATACAGCCACAAACAACAATATACAGAACTGCACTGGCTCCCCTCCACCCCGTAACAGAAGTGCCATAGATATAGAGTTGGCAAATTGATATTCAGTGTGGCATTCTTTAAGCAGCTTCAAATCCAGGCTTGACAATTTGTGGGGAGGGAATGGATGTGACTTCATAAGGTAAAGGGACCCCTGACCATTAGGTCCAGTCGTGACCGACTCTGGGGTTGCGCGCTCATCTCGCATTATTGGCCGAGGGAGCCAGCGTATAGCTTCCAGGTCATGTGGCCAGCATGACAAAGCCGCTTCTGGCAAACCAGAGCAGCACATGGAAACGCCATTTACCTTCCCGCTGTAGCGGTTCCTATTTATCTACTTGCATTTTGACGTGCTTTCGAACTGCTAGGTTGGCAGGAGCTGGGACCAAGCAACGGGAGCTCACCCCTTCACAGGGATTAGAACCGCCGACCTTCTGATCAGCAAGCCCTAGGCTCAGTGGTTTAACCACAGCGCCACCTGGGTCCCTTCATAATCAGTGACTTCATAATCAGTGACTTCATAATCATAATGGGTGACTTCATAATCAGTGCCTTTTTTACGACCAATTTTTTTCTACTGTCGAGTTTTGCATCATGCAAAGCACCTTTTGCAACACACAATTTTCAGAAGCTGATATCTACGAGGTGTTTGGCTTTCTTGAACATATTATATACATTTGCATATGGAGATGCAAATGTTTCCTCCATTTGCCTCCTAGACTTGTTTGCTCTGACTATTAGGAGTGAGTACCTGGGGTCTCAGGCAGAGCACTCTTCCAGACTTGCCTGCATCCAACTCCAAATCCTCCCTCTCCCCCAATCATTTGATTTTGTGAAAGGTAGGTTTGCAGTTGCACCGGCATACATGGCTTTCAGGAGGATAAAATGCTGCCGGTATGTTGTGTTGCAAGGCTGCTTGTTTGCCTGCCTCACCACTCCTGTTGCCAGAACCATAAGCTGCCTTACGCTGAGATGGTCCGCCTAGCCCTGTATTGTGTACTATTCTGACTGGCAGTTAGCAATCTGGGGTTATTCCGCACCCTACTCCCTAATCCGTCTGAAAACAAGAGGTTTGGATTTGGCATCTTCTGCGTGCAAATCATGCAGATCACGCATGGCAGGGATGGGAAACATGCAGCCCTCCGGATATTATTGCTGGCTTGACTGCTGGGAGTTGGTTTCCAACAACACCTGCATGGACCACAGATTCTCTATCCCTGGGCTAAAGCCTCTGCCATACTCAAGTGCTTTATGGGCTATTTTCCTATGACAACATTAGCAACTGCTGGCATGGCCAACTCATTCTTGTTATCCTGAGTATTGGGATTGCAACAGAAGGGTGGGGTTTAAACCTTCTGAAATAAATTAATAAAATTTGAAAATGAATGAATGAATGAATGAATCAATCAATCATGGAATGGCCATAGCATAGTAAAGTTCATGCTTTGCATGCAGAAAGTCCCAGGTTTAATCTCTGGCATCCCTAGGCAGGGCTGAGAAAGGCTTCTGTCTGAAACCCTGGAGAAACCACTATATAAGAGTAGACACTAGTGAGCTCGACTGGACCAAGGGCCTAATTCAAGATAAGTTAGCTACATATGTACTTATTGCATTTGTAGTGTGCCCTTTCTTCAAGAAGCTCAGGGTGGCATATATACCTCACCTCCTTTTGTCATCACAACAACCATTTGTGGGTGCGTTCGTCCACACTTCTGCTTGTGCCACGCCTAGAAAGCCATGGGATAGGAGGAAGTGTGGTTAAGCTCTGTGCTAGCTTTGATGGAGCTTCCTAACTTCTAGTCTAGTGCTACGAGTTGGGACCCTCGAGCCAGATCCTGATCCTTCCAATAACTAAATCCCAGATCATAGGATCAGGGCATATAAAGAAACACTCCCACACTCCCTTGCTATTTTTTCAGTCACTATTGTATCAGTTGGAATCAACGGGTACTCCAAGAAGTGCAGCAAAGGGGGCAGAGATATTGGGTTGACTTGCTTGACAGCCTCCCTCACTGCCCCCCCCCCCATGATAGACCTTGGCTCAGCATCAATCACTTGAAGGCTCATCATCCAATATGTACTCTCTCTCTTGAGCGCTGCTGCAGCCCTCTGTGCCCTTTCCCTAGTACAAAGCATGTTTGCTGCTGGTGGTGCGAGTTGCTTCAGCAGATATGAACTCACAGGGCAGAACAAGCTGTGCAGCGGGTGAATATGCTGGCTTTTTATTCCAAACATGTTGTTTATGTCATAAAAGGAGACAACTCTGCAAGACAGGATTGAGTAGTGGAAAGGTGAACAAATAGGGCCTCTGAAGGTGTCCTGATATGAGCTTAATATGAAGGTATATCTGTCTAGCTATGAAACAGTGACAAGGTGTGCATGTATATCTGAATTGGTCTTCACCGTCAGCTCTGCATGATGGATGAGCATAATCAAACAATGTCCTAGGGAGAACATATTTCCTCCTCCGCTTGTGAAATTTCATCACTGTTGTGGACAAGACTCTCTGGTAATTCTGCCAGAAACCCCCCACTACCGGAATAGATGGATGCTGTCTGTTCTAAAACTCTGACTCTGGGCCAAACAAGACTTGACGTTAAAAGGTTTTGTAGCATTTAATGTTCAGGGATTTTTAAAAACACAAACAGGAAAAATCTGCACAGGGGATGCAAAGACTCGTTTAACAATTTGGCCCTTAATATTCATTTGAGATAGAAGGGATGCGGGCTTGCCGATCAGAAGGTCGGCAGTTCGAATCCCTGTGATAGGGTGAGCTCCCATTGCTCAATCCCTGCTCCTGCTAGCCTAGCAGTTCAAAAGCACATCAAAGTGCAAGTAGATAAATAGATACCGCTCTGGCAGAAAGGTAAATGGTGTTTCTGTGCGCTGCTCTGGTTTGCCAGAAGTGGCTTAGTCATGCTGGCCACAAATGCCGGCTCCCTCAGCCTATAGAGCGAGATGAGCGTGCAACCCCAGAGTTGTAGGCAACTGGACCTAATGGTCAGGGGTACCTTTACCTTTTATTCATTTGAGATATTACTATATAGTTGTTGTTGTTGTTTTTGGCCAGCATTCATTTGTGAAGAGTAGCTGAAGGGGCATAGAGTGCCCTAAATCACATAACTTGGCTACTGATCTTCTCTCTTTCCCCCAGTTGCAAACAGTGGTTTAAATTATGACATACTATATTGTTTGTTTATATCCAAGTTTATGCAAAAGAGTAAAAACTCACTGTTTATTTTCTGAGCACCAGGGATCTTAAATGATGACACCCTTTTCTAAATGTGCAATAGGTATGTGGCAACATGAAGAAGAACTATCTTGCTGTATGAGGCAAAATGTCAATCTAGTCCACCATTCTGCTTCCAGCTGTAGCTAGGTAGATTCTTCTGGAAACTCAAAGGCAGGACATGAAGGTGATGCCCTGTTATTATAGCATCTAGTAATCTAAGGAATTCTGCCTCTAAACACTGGGGCTTATTAATCATGACTACTACCTTATTTATTTATTACAAGCAGCCCAGATCCCCCTCCTGATCAGTGTAATTTCTGATGTGGGAATATTACATTTCCCGAGCACTGAAACCTTAAAGTGTTGCAATTTTTTTAATATATAAAAAAACCCACAGTGAACACTGGCCATTGTATATTTGATTGGCCTATGGAAGGTAGCCAAGCAGCTGCCAAGAGGCACTTATTGGTTAGTGATGTGTGTTTGGGCAAAACCTTCCCACATGCATTGAAAAGTGCATTATAGTCACATGGCCACAGGGACTAGCTCTTTTTTCTGATGATTTGCCTGGCAGCTGTGCCCCCACACTGTTGGAGCATGTCAGAAGGTATATACATATACCAATCAAGGTTCCTCCTTGCATTGAGAAGCTCTATGTGCATACACCATTACATGCTCAGAACCCCTTCTGATATGCTCCAAATGCATGGAAGGTTTATGGGTCACCAAATGTGGCAGGGAGAGTAGTCTATATGGCTCTGACCCCTCTCACACATTCTTTCAGTGCAAGGGGTTGTCATTTGAACCTGACATGAATGATTGTCACCAGCACAACTCCCATTCGGTTGCATTGTTTTGGTTGCTTTGGATACTTTTTCTTGCTTTACAGCTCTAAAAGAGCAATATTAGGAAAGCGCCTGTGAATTGCTACAAATCCTTACCCCACAGTTGCATGCTTCCCCTCTCTCCTGCACCGGAGTGTACAGCTCAAGTGGTTTTCCTATGGGGTGGAGAGACAACAGTATTGATGAACCAATTTTTGACTACCCTCCCCATGTGAAAAGGAAATAGTAAAATGCAGTTTTACTAAAATCTAAAATGATAGAAAACCACAAAAGGAGAAAGTTTTAAAGAGCTGTTTAGTTTGAAAAGGCTTGTCAGTTCAGAACTACGAACCTCAGTATGTGACCACTGATAGGTAGTAGATAAATTATTAAGACAATTAGTCATGTTTAACAGATGTAGTATGAAGTAATGTGGGAATTATGTTGTTATTACAGAAAGCACAAAAACTTTAGCATGGCGGGATTGTTCTTTATTAATCTTAAGGATTTTGAGGGTTTTATCTGTAAATACTGCTGCATAAGAATATTTCTTTTAACTACAGTATAATGATTCTTGAGCAATGTTAGGCTGAAAAGCCCAAGCATATTCACTTAAAAAGTAAATGCCATTGAATCTCTCAAGCAGTTTTGAATAAACATGGTTAAGCTTGGAATGTAAATCATGCTTTATTCATGTCATATATATGGTACCTTAGTTTGCTGGTATTTAAACTGTAAGGACCCTTCCCACACTGTCAAAAGCCTTTTCTAAAACCAGTTAACCAGCATGATGAATGTTTGGTGATACCATACACTATAAAGTATATGTTCTATTTGTTCTTGATTTGTCAGGGACTCAGGACAGAGCCATGTTATGTCTACAAATGCACATTCATAATCTTGCATTTCCTGATGTGACACAAGCAGGTGGAGGCAGGGGACTTTGGTAGAGGAGATCAATAGATGCTAGTGATGTTCTTAATGTTTCCACACCCAGCAATTCTCCTCTGCAAATGCCCCCCTCCATCTCATTCCCCTATCTGGAGAGAAATTGGTTAAGACACCTTGGGTGGGCAATTTTCAAGGGAGAATCATTGGTCGGAGGGGAAATTAAGCATCCCCTCCACCCATCAGTTATTCCCTGGGAATGACCACTTATCAGAAATGCTGTAGTAGTGGATTTCTTGTATCAATAAGGGGCTGGAATAGAGTATCTTTGAAGTCCCTCCCAACTGTATGATTCTGTGACTGTAAAATGTTCCCCAGCTCTGCATTGCTATTACATTATATAACTTGCAATTCCAGCAACACAGTGGTTAAATATTATCACATTTGCTCTTCTACTAACATAACTTTCCCAGTTCGAGTTGTGCTTCAAATAATTGCTTCAAATTACAGATTCTTCAGGTTTATTCAAATATTGAACCAACATGCATTTACCAAGTTTGCTTTAATTTAACTTTGAGAAATGTATTACAATTTCTTTCTCCAAACTTGTGTTCAGTGTGTTGTACAGTCTTGTGACATGGAATACTAGAATAAATTAGATTTTAAGGAGTTTTGCTGTTGCCTCAGAAGAAACAAGGAATACTGTATTCCGCTTTGTCTTAAATTTCCACTTAATTGACTTAGCATTACGGCTTATCTTAAGTGCTAGAAAAGCAGAGTGTCTTTTCTTTAACTATACGTATCTTATACTTTGCTCAGATCGTTCAGTTATGGACAAAAATGGAATGTGTTGCTGAAACAACAATGAATGCTAACATTTTAAATACTGCTGTTAGACAACCATCAGTTATTGTCGTAATCTTATTTTGCAGAACACAAAATGTATTTCCATAAACCTGTTAATTTCAGTGAACTTCAGCCAGGTTAGTTTGTGCTGGATGGTGCACATTTAGGGATCAGTGGCAGAACAGAATGGGAGCTGCAGTGATCACAGAGCTTACCGTACTCTCCTGCTGCCTTGGAAAGTTTATAGATATAATCAGAATTTTCAGGCTGTGCATCTGCCAGAACAGTAGTGGCTATTGCTGCAGCTTTGATGCAGGAGATGGTATCAGCTTCTAGTAACGTGGGCCCCTTGTGCTAATGCCCAGAATACAGTATGGAATTATATGCTCTACAAGCCGTACAGCTTCTGAAGGGGGTCCCAGCCCTATAACGTAGTTGGCTTTATCAGTGATATTGTGATACATTTCCTTGAAAACAAACAGGGCCATCTCTAAAGAACTTTTGGCCTCATTTTTATTCACTTAATGGGGGTGCTTCCATTTAGTTTCCCCCATCTAAACCCATCATCTCCACATGCTGCTGTCTCTGTTTTCAGAGTCCTCTGCTTTCTCCAATAAAGCTCTGACCTATGTCAATAGATTCAGTTCCAAATAAAATGTGCATGTTTTGAGTCATCTTGCAGATCAGATTTCCCCAACTTTTCAAATTCGATTTGAGAAGACAATCAAATATGCCTTCCCCCGCTGCCGCCACTGTGGTCTTCAGTGATTTCAAGTTCTATGCAGTTGTTTCAAACCCTGAAGTAAGCCCTGCTCCTCTCTAAGATGGTGGGATCCAATTTGCCTTTGTAGGTCACTTCCTTCCCTGCAGTTTTCACATGGTAGTGGGATAGTGTTACTCTTTCTCAGAAATCCAGAAGAGACAGATCTCACATCCAAAATCCCAGGGACATGTGAGCAGGGGCGTAGGAAGGGGGATGCGGGGGGTGCGGTCCGCCCCGGGTGCCACCCTGAAGGGGGGGTGACAAAATGGCGGGCAGCACCCATCACCGCGGGGCCTGCAGCACACATGAGCCACATGTCTCGGCGCCCACAGGCTCCGCGCTGTCTGCCCGCTGCCTCCCCGCCAGCTGTAGGGCAGCTGAGGCCCCGCTGCGCGCCCCGTCCCTATGGGTGCCACGTGCCCCACCCCTATGGGCACTGCGCCGCACCCCTAAGGGCAGTTCACCCCGCCCCTATGGGTGGTTTGTTCCAGCCCTGGACACTCCACCCCAGGTACCTGAGAGGCTTCCTCCGCTGCTGCATGTGAGGATCCTAGAGGTTATATGTTTCATGCCACCCCAGTTTCTGAGCGGTGCAAGATTCCAAGGGTCTCACGGTTGGGTCGAGGCACAGCAGAGACTGGTGTCTTTATGATATATGGTTTATTTATACATATATACAACCTCAACCTACAATGGAGGGGTTCACAGCATCAACACCCCAAAAGGGTCTTGTTTCTCCTATAGGCACAGCCTTGGATTCAAACAGAAATCAAACATTGCTCTCAAACATTGCTCTGACTCTCTCTGTGCCTTGCTGCTTTACTTCTAGGTCACATCACCGCAACTCTCTGCTCTCAACTCTGGCTTTTTCTGTTGAAGGAAGGGGGCCTACCCATTTGCTGACTTGCACCAAGCCCCTTTAGCCTCCTTTATGGCTCATCACCCAGGCCAGCACATCCCCAGGAGGCTAGTCTATCTATTCCAAGAATTAGAAGGCTTGGTTCAATTCTGACACTTGCTGAATCCAGGGATTAGAGAGGTCTCGCACCCAGCTTAACACCCCAAACTCATAACAATATTAAAGGCAAATGGAGCTGTGTTGGCTGTATTTGGGCAATACCTTTATGAGGCCAACCCAAATAACACAAAATATTGTGCAAGCAGTGATTCCTGGATAGTTAAGACCAGGCATCCCCAAACTTCGGCCCTCCAGATGTTTTGGACTACAATTCCCATTATCCCTGACCACTGGTCCTGTTAGCTAGGGATCATGGGAGTTGTAGGCTAAAACATCTGGAGGGCCGCAGTTTGGGGGTGCCTGGTTAAGACATAACTGGCCAACAATTGGCAGTTGCACAAGGTAGAGTGTGTGTATTCCACAATCACTTCTGCATAAGTGGTTTTGCAAGAATTCAAATTGCTTCAAGCTGCACTATACAATGCAAGCTGGAAAATTAATGGGGGCACTGAGAAAGTTTCAGGGAGTTAAGTTCCTAACCCCATTTGAGTATGGTTTCTAAAGAGGGAGATTTGGCAACGGAGGGAAAAAATGTTCATTGTCTTTGACTTTAAATAGAATCAGTCCTGGAAGGAAGACGTCAGCTAGCTGTGTGTCTTTTGCTATTTCTGTTCCATATATGATTTGCAATGTAAATAAGACTAGTCTGCTAAGTGGCCACCATTGAAAGACTAAACAATATTTTCTCTAAACTGCATGGAGCGGAGAAAACACATCCAAGTGTTGAAATCAGAGAAGTCCAAATTTGTTCTGCAGTACTTCATGGTGCTCACTCTTTGCACTGGATTTTGCTGTTATTTGGTGAACAACCCTCCATTGGCTCAGGAAAATTTAATTCTCAGGAAAAGTACACATTGATTATGGAATCAGGTTAGCTTTAACTTCAGTGACCCTCTGCTTTGCTCTGAGGACATTATTGAACTCAATTGATGCAATAATAAAAGACAGATTGGTCCTTAGAAAGCACCCTTTTCTGGTATTCTGAAGTCTGGTAATCCTATAAGAGGCAAAAGCAGAGTCATTGTCATTGTCCTGATATAATATTATTTCCTTTGACCAAACTGCGGGAGGCAGTGGAAGACAGGAGTGCTTGGCGTGCTATGGTCCATGGGGTCACGAAGAGTCGGACACGACTAAATGACTAAACAACAACAACAATAGAGACACAGCTCTGATTCTTTTCCTTTTTATAAAATGTTAGGCACAAACCACTGGGACCCCAGTTTATTTGGAAGCAGGTTCCATAGATTTCAGTGTCTACAACTGCAATGACTTACTTCTAAACAGATGTGCTTGGGATCACAACCTTGTAGCTGCTCAGTCTTCCCTGAGCTTCAGCTACCATGATGCCAGTGCTTTTTTTCTGGCAGTACTCAATGGTATGCAGTACCGGGACCTCCCCACTGCCCCCCAAATCTTGTGATGCCCCTCATGGTCCCTTCCAACTCTATGATTCTACTATTCCATCTATGCTTTGAAAAAGCAGCACTTTTGTGGCCATTCTGATAGGGGTGTGTGTCTTTTCTCATTTATGTCGGTGGATGGAGGGTGGGCAGCACAGAGAGAGGAGGAGTTGGCAAGTGTGTGCTGTGGCACGCCAACCTTTCTTCACTCTCTCCCACTCTGCGTTGTTGTACCCCTAACCTGCCACCCAGTGCATGAGATCCTCTTTGTCCCTCCTTGAATTGGGCATGGGTCCTTTTACTTTCCAAGATATTATTATTATCCCACCTTTTCTCCAGACAGGGAGTCCAGGTGGCTTACAACAAATGAAAACAACACAGATAAAATAAAGAAGCTGAAAACATAGAAAAGATAACAATTAAAAATTAATTAAACTCAAATAGTGTTAAAACTATTGCTTACTCCTTTCTTATCTTTCATTACCTTTTTGTTCTATTATTATTTCCTTTAACATTATTATCTCTTTGTTCTCTTTTCTTATCTTTTTCTTCTTTTGTTTTTGCTTTGTTCCATTCATTTGCATTATTTGTGGTCCTCTACTCAGGGTTAGGTCCCTCTACTTAGGGGCGCAGGTGGCGCTGTGGGTTAAACCACAGAGCCTAGGGCTTGCTGATCAGAAGGTCAGCGGTTCGAATTCCCGTGACGGGGTGAACTCCCGTTGCTCGGTCCCAGCTCCTGCCAACCTAGCAGTTCAAAAGCACGTCAAAGTGCAAGTAGATAAATAGGTACCGCTACAACGGGAAGGTAAACGGCATTTCCGTGTGCTGCTCTGGTTCGCCAGAAGCGGCTTAGTCATGCTGGCCACATGACCTGGAAGCTGTACGCCGGCTCCCTCGGCCAATAAAGCGAGATGAGTGCCGTAACCCCAGAGTCGTCTGCGTCTGGACCTAATGGTCAGGGGTCCCTTTACCTTTACTCAGGGTTAAGGAAGGATTAACATGCATATGAAGGTGATGGATAGTTGATTAAGGGCCCTGTGTGAGAGAAGAAAGGGAAGCTCCCAGGTAAGAGCTCGAGGGGTCACCTTTCTCTGTGTTGGTCAAGTTAAGATTTACCTGTGAAAGAGGACTTTTTTCTTCTTCGCTATTGTTTCCATTTGGATTAGATTTTTTATTATTATAAAAATTATAAAAATTAATTAAATCTTATAAATGAAAAAAACCCAACAGAAAAAAACAAACCTATTAAAATGCAAGGTGACAAAAACAATAAAAACAGCACAGTACTATAAAAGCCATTTCCTTAAAAGAACAGCCAGTTCATGAAGGCATGTTGGAATAGGACAGGACAATGGGGGAGCCAGTCTAGCTTCTCTAGGAAGGGAGTTCCAAAGTCTGGGAGCAGCCACTGAGAACATCCCAGGAATCTCTTGTGATATCTTTAGGGTAGAAGTGCATCTCCATCTTCTGGCATAAATTTAGTACCTAGATGGCCCAAGTGTAAAGGATCAGAATTGCCTCAGCAAAGCCATTGTATAACTATGCTAGAGTACATACAGCATGTGACCAACTGGTGGTATTCAGTTCAGTGACACCAATGGTAGTGGGGCATGTAAAAGAGGGGTGAGGCGAGTCTCTAGGCAACAGTGAAGAAATGGTACCTGCTCAGCATCCAATTACCAATGACACTTCAGCGAACGCTTCAAAAAAACCAGTGGTAGGGGAGAAAAGGCTGGCCCTCTGCTGTTACCTGCCACTGAGCAAATCTCCACAGCATAGTAATTAGAGATGCCATCCTTCTGGCCTCTAATACACACCTGTTACTCTCTGATGGGGCTCTATTATCAAATTAAGCTGTCATGGACTTCCAGTAGCTCAAGTCCCAGTGGGGCATCTGAAAGCATGTCACAACCACCACTGGCACTCTGACTCAGACTCCCATTTGGTGGCTGTGGCAGATTGACGCAGTTTTGAAATGTTTATTCCTACCTGGCTGGCATAGAGTTAATCCACCTCCAGTCTGACTGACATAGAATTCTGATGGGGGCGGGACTGTGCCCGGTTCAAAAGGAGGGAGTGTTGGTTTGGTCAGTTAGGAGGGAGAGGGAGGAGGGTGTGGTGTGATGTGGTGTGGTGTGGTGTTATATGAAGAAAGTGGAGAGGTCAGGAGACTGTGAATTTAGATAAGATTTAGGAAAACTTGAAGTTAAATGTTTGACTGAGTTTTTTTTGTACAGCTGAAACAAGGCAGATAAATACATGACATGTTAAAGAAAAACTTATGCTTTTAAGACAATAAAACTTCATCTCTGTTTTGCCAAAAAGGTTCGTCTCTATTATTCCAGCGGGGTACCAGGACTCACAGCCGTGGTGGCTCAAGAGAGGGCAAAACTCACCTCAGGCAGGGAGGTGGCAGTTTGTGTCCTGGAGTTAAACGGAGGAGGCTTAGTAGGGTAACCTGAGGCGCCAAGTAGTTGCCAGAGTGAAAAGGGCAAACTTTTACAGTGGGGAATCAAACTGAGGGAGACCCTTTACTGTAGGCAAGAGGTTATTCCATCGGACAGCCTAGAGTTTCTTAAGGTACCAGGCCACGTAAGCTGGAAGGCTCTCCTTACTGAGAAACCCAAAAGTAAAAGGGGTTTATTTTTGAGGCGGCAGGAGAAGAGGGTGGGTGTTTTCCCCTTTGAATTCCTGTGTCGCATTGATAGTAACGGAGAGTGGGACACATCGTCACAGTAGCCAACCTCTGTTTTTTAGTTTTTTACTTACAGAACATAAGAGCAGCTTTTCTGCTAGGCTTGCAACCACAAGAAGACCAGTTCAAGAGAACTAGCCCCCTGTACAATAGAAAAGGACTTTCATATTCTGAAGTCAACTGGTGGTATTTAATGGAAATCCTCACTTGCCTAGCCAGCGTCCTTCTCAAATAGTCCTGGTCGTTTCTTTTCTCTCTCCCTCCCTTTTTTCCTGCTCTGCCCAAAGAAGGTAGTTATGCTGATATAAAGTCTTTGGTTCACAAGGAAAAGGAATTATAATATGTTCTTCAGCTACTTAGCCTCTTTGAAGTCATTCACAGCTTACTATGTTTCTCTGTGGAACTTTGAACTCTCCACCCACAATACATAACAAGACTTATTTATTTACTTATTGCATTTCCTTTGCTATTGGTTACACAACTGTTTCTTTCCAGATGAAAGAGAAATAAGCTGAGAACCTCTGTTCTCGCTAGAGGTCATTTGCGGGCCCAGGCACAGTGAGCTCGCAAACGTCGGGGTTGAACCATGGGAAGAAGTAATAAAGATGGGTCAAGCCACTTGGGATCAAATAGGCCACAACTCCATTGCTTACAGATATCAGAAGGTATTGGTTTAGGCATTGGGTGCATCCTGAATTAGCCAACCCGATTTGCTGACTGATGATTTCATCAGGGTCAGTCCTGGGTAAAGGACCACTCTATGATGCACATAAATTCCGGACAGTCCTTCCAGAATGCTGTTGGGTAGGTGGGGGGGTCTACTGCCCATCCACCCTGCCTGGGTCTTCAGACAGAGGTACTCCCCCTTTGACCCCTTTACTAGGATACCCTAATCCTTGGAGTGGATCCTACCTAAATCCAGCAATGCACGCTCTCCACAGCTAAGAGTAGGTGGGCATTATTCACCTTGGATTGCAGCCTTACAGTGAGTAAATGAAGCTGGCTGTTTGAAAATTCAGCACCGACAAAAGAAAGTACTACTTCATGCAGTGCAAACTATGGAATTCACTTCCACATGTGGTAATGATGGCCACCAACTTGGATAGCTTTAAAAGAGAATTAGATACATTCAGGGAGGGATTAGGCTACCAGCCACAATGAATATGTTCTATATCCGCTGTCAGAGGCAGAATACTTCCAAATTCTACTTGGGAACCATGGGAAGGGAGAGTGCTATTGCACTCACATCCTGCTTGTAGGCTTCTCACAGGTATCTGGTTGGCCACTGTGAAAACAAGATGCTGGACTAGCTGGGTCTTTGGCCTGATCCAGTAGGACTTTTCTTATGTTCTTAAATCTCATTCAGTGCACTGTCCACAGAAAGCATGCTTGGGCTTCTTTCAGGCACCAGCATTATATAAATTGATCTTCAGAGTGCTGTTTTATACTTTAAAATGTTGTAAACTAGCTGAGACCCCCGTGGGAGGAAATGGTAGAGTAGGGGAGGAGCTAGAAAATTTAATAAATACAAATCCCACATGTGCAGCCGTGTTAAGGCTGTGGTCCTGCACCCACTGTCTCAGAAATGATCATGGACATGAAACCTCAGTCCTGCACAGTACCAAAGCCCCAGGTCAATTTCCCACTGAAGTTCAGCTCATCTTGCTTGTTAGAGTTTGGTGGGAGGTGGTGGGAGGAATTACTCCCCTTCCAAACATGGAGAGTGAGCACCTAGTCCTGTTTCCCCATGTTTAGGATGTCCATAAATTATGTTTCAAAACACACATTCTCACATGGGGCTATCACATCTACAATCTGTTCATCCTACCACGTTCTAGGAAGATGTCTATATAATAAACATCTGCCTTTGCCAACCTGATGCCATCCAGATGTTTGGGCAATGGGAGTTGCAACCCCAAACAACTGTGGAATCAGTTGGTGAAAGCTGCCCTACATACACCAACCACTTTAACCTCAATAAATGACCCAGAGAAAATATGAAGCCTTATGACCAACCTCAAATCCTGTGCAGTGGTGACTAGTGTACTCAAATATTGGTGGTGCTATATAAACCAAAACCACCCAAGGCACATCACTGGTGGGTCAGGAGATGGGGCATTGCAGAGCTTGGCAGCTGTTGGGACTGAGCTGTGGGCAGCAGTCTGAGGCGAGCTGGGAACAAACCAACAGGACTTGTTGGACTGAGCTGCTGGGGGAGGGGCGCTCCCCCCGCACTCCTCTTCCTCCGCCACTGAGGACAAGCTAGGAGGCAGGACTGCACCACAGCTACATGCTGGCTCCTCAGGAGCAGTTGATCGAGGAGCTTTCTGTGTTGGTAGCTAAAAGCTATCTGCCACATGCACTCGAGACTTTCACAAATTCTCTTTATTGGAAGACTGCATATAAAAGAACCCGAAGCCTTGCTTTCTAAGAGGCACTGTTGTCTCGGTAGTGCAATGCAATCTTTAATCTGAAAGTCAGGACATAATCCTATCACAGAAGCCGTGCTAGAGGCACCCGACGGCAGCGTGTGCCGACTGAGCTAGCATGCCGGCTCAGCTGAAATATGAGTTGGATTCTATCCTAAGCATACTTCAGCAGACAGTCAAAGCTGTCTCCTTCCCAGCTTGCCCACCCCTAGTTAATCAAGGGGAAAGCAACAGAGACATTTACAAGTTTCCCATCTGTTAGCTCAGCCTTTTTCTTGTCGTTGTCCCCCACCCCCCATCCACTTGGCCTTTGAGATTGTTGGATGGGAGAATAGCTCTGTTTCCCCAGGTCCTTTTCTTGGTACAGTTTGTTGGAAAAGATTGAGGCAAAAAAAATGGCTTTCCCCTGAAAAGTGCCTAGTTCAGTAGACCAATTCTCACAGGCTGGGCTTGGGTGCATTTTATTTATGACGAATCCCTTGCCTGTTAGCCCTTGCCTTTGCTCATGAATCAATCCAATATCTGAAAAGGAGAGGATGCTTTCACTAACGGCTTGGAAAGCAATGGCCTTATTAAACACCACTTTTCTATGTCCTGCTGAACAACTGTTTTCTTTGATCAAAATGATAAATGAACCCCGGAGAGAGCTGCTGAGAAAAGCTTACTCAGCAAAGCAAAGGCTCCCAAGTCAGGAGCTTCTGCATCAGTCTGGATCCTCCTGTTCCCTTGTGAGAAGGAAATGCCAAACCAGGGGTAGCTAGGCAGGTTCATAGAGGTCCACACAGTATTGTGATAATCAACCTGGCCAAGGGGATGAAGTATAGCAGGGCTGGGGGGAAAGCCCATAGAAGGCAATTTATTCATCCTGGGAAGGAATGCTAATATTTAACCTGGCCACCTTACCAGCCACATGCGATAGGGGGCCACCACAGATCAACTGAACACATCCTTGAGGCAGCCGTGGCACATGCATGTCATTAAGTAGAAGTACGTGCATAGCAGAAAGCTCAGGCAGGATACCGAATGATCATTGGTCGGTCAAGCTGAGTATTGTCCATGCTGATTGGCTGTGACTCTATAGGGTTTCAGGTAAGAAAGTCCCAGGGGGCCTACCTGGAAAGGCCAGACATAGAACCTGGCTGGGACCTTTCACATACAATGCAGTTTCTCTACCACTCAGCTACGGCCCATCCCCATCACTATGAGTCACAATTATAAACAACATTTTAAGATATTTAGAAGAAGTCCTAGGGCTACAATACAAACCCCTTTGCACCAGCCTAGGGAGGGATAGGAGCCTTGCCAGACTCCAGTGTCCTCCACCAGAGGACTTTCCTGTTTCACCTGCCCAGCTTGCATGCAGAGATTGCTGAGCCAACTCGGGATCTGCTGGGACCTGAGCCAGCCCAACCACCATTGCAAAATAGCATCGAACTCCAGGCTGGCACAACAGTTTACCTTCTGGCCTGCCTGCCTGGGGTGAGTAGCAGAGCTGTGGATGTGGCAGTGGCAGTGGCCCTGCTGTTCTGTTAAGCCCTGTTGCTGCTGCTGCTGCTTGGGGTTTGGACTGCAGCTGACATTTTACAGATGGGGAAGACTGAGCCTAAAGCCAAAAACGATAATGAAAATACACAGCAGATCAGAAAAAGGACAAACTACAGATCAGTTCATGCAAATGAGGGCTGTGTACGCCACTTCATACACTGAAAGCACATTTCCCACAGAAAGAATCCTAAGAACTGTGGTTTGTTATGGGTGCTAGGAATTTAACAGTAAACTACAGTTCCCAGGATTCTTTGGTGGGAGGCCGTGCTTTTTTTCTAGAAAAAAAAAGGTGCCAGTACTTGCCATGAAGTTGTTACAGTGGGTGCCACACTTTAACAACAAAAAAAGAGGTGCTGGTGCTGCGTACACTTCAGTACCTCCTGGAGAAAAAGCACTGGTGGGGGGGGGAGGGTTTTAAATGTATGGTATGTACAAAGCCTAAGTCTATGATCGAGGAATTAAGATCACAGAAGACATTCTTGAAAATGTTTACTAGTCCCGAGGACAAATATGGTAAGTGACTCTACTGCCATGGCACAGAATTCAAATGCAAACAGGCAAGGTAAATAGAAGCTCCTCACATCCAATGTAATCCAGAAAGTCTGTATCACACCCACTTCACACATTCCACATCACACAACCCAGAAATCCCGCATCATTCAACAATAATATCGCAAGGAAGCAGTTTTAATATGAATAATTCAAATTGGAACAAAATAGGTATGTACTTTTAAAGTATTTGATGCTGTTATTTTTCTCCATATAACAAGAAATACAGTATAGGTGATTCTGGAGAATATTCACATGTGATTAGGGCAGAATGAATTCCCTCTTCTACATAACTGTTGAAAGTCCTCTTTTTCACCTGACCACCCTACATGTGGATGGAAATGAAGATGCTCTCAGCAGTGGAGGCCTTTGTGATTACTATAATAGAATTGATATGGCATTTTAGTTTGGACACAGACATGTGATTCTGTATGTCACTAAAGATGCTTCAGGGGAAATAGCGAACTGTTCTCTCTTTCTCTGATCATTCTGTATGCATTTACTTACAAGTCAGTCTTAAAGAGACTTACAATAAATGCAGTCTTTTGCACACCGAGGTCATAATCCAACCTCCCTTTGTGCCAGTGGAAGGCATAGAAGGTAGTATAGGATGGAGGTGCATTTTATGCCAGCATGTGCTTGTGGAGTGATGGCAGCATCACTCTGCCAGCAAAGAGCTTCCCCTCCTCCCTGCTGGGTCCCCACTGGTTGTAGCCAGCAGAAATCCTTGAAACAGGTCCATCCAGGCCTGATCGCTGCACCAGCTCCATTGATAAAAGTCGTACTGTATTAAGAACAATGTTGCAGCTCTGCTTTCACACAGATCACTTGCTATACAACACAGGACTCCCACGCTAAAGAAATATATACTGTACTTAGCATCAAACAATAATCTCCCACTTAGCTATGCTTGTGTGTGAGAGAAAATGAGAATGCAAACTTCTCTGCGACACACACTTTTCCAAAGTTGTAAGCATCAGGGAAGCCACTGGCTCCTTAACTCTGCCATTTAACGGTGTGGAACATTGCAAACAAACATATCAGGATAAAGGGAAACAAAGGAAAATCTAAAAGACAGTTCTGTTTTTAAGGATTAAAACATCACACCCACATATGGAGGCCACAGCTAAGTACAAACCAAAGTCCTGGTGAAAAAGAAATGTTTTTGCCTGCCGCCTAAGGATCGCACCAGGCAAGCCTTCTTGGGGAGAGCATTCCACAAGTGAGGAGCCACCACCAAAAAGGCCCATTCTTGCATTGTCACCTTCTGGCATTCCCATGGAGGGCACACATGAAGAAGGGCCTCAGTTGATGATCACAGGGACTGGATTGGGTCATATGGAGAGAGGCAAGCCTTGAGGTACTGGAGTCCTGGGCCACATTAGGCTTTATAGGTCAAAAATAGCACTTTGAACAGGGCTCTGAACCTAATTGTTAGCCAGTGCAGTTAGGCTGGGCTTGGTGTTATGTGCTCAGACCATGTTACCCCAGTGAGCAACCTGGCAGCTGAATTCTGCATCAGCTGCAGTTTCTGAACTGTCTTCAAAAGCAGCCCAGTGTAAAATGCATTGCAGAAATCCAGCCTAGAGGTTACCAGCGCATAGACAACAGAAGTTAGGCTATCCCTGTATTATGTGTTGGAGCTCTCTATTTATCTTCTGGGAACTATGGATCCCAGGTTTCCTTATGAGGAGGGAATGGCTATTAAATCAGATTAATGTCGTCCCTAAGAATTACCATGTGAAACACCCTTTTGCAGAATAAGTCATTAGCCTATGTACCTAATGAAGATGTGGGGGTGCGGTTTTGGAGCTGGGAAGTTGGACCACACCATTTTTCAATAACTGCATCTGCTGGTACAAAGGGACTGTCTGGCAAATCCTTTTCCAGATAATGAGTTATTAGAGCCATTTTTCTTTCAAGTGCTCCCGATAGCCAGGGCTGATGCAGTAACTGTATCTTCAAAAAGCAAGCATGCAAAGGGTCACAGATGTAGCTGAATCTAAATTTGTTTTCAGACACAAATGTTTGCAGGAAATGTTGCCCATTATTCTCTCAGCTGTGCTAATTAGGGAACTGTTCCGACTATGTGCTGATGGCAAAGTGTTAATTAGAGTGTCACCGTTACAGTCTGTTGTAAATAAATGCAGGGGAAGGGATACTAGTGGTGGAAGCCATAGAAGTATTGCCAGAATCCGACACAATTGCTTCCCGCTGCTGCTGCTGCCGCCGCCACCACCAACTGCTGGTTTTGTAGGGCACATGATCTCCACCAGACATGAAAAGGATTAGACTTAGGCAAGGAAGGCAGATAAATTTAATCTGAGCATGGGATGGCCAGATGCAGATTCAGACAGTGCCCTTACACCATTCGGTGTAGAGCATTTCAGCAGGTGCAGCTTGCATGATAAGCAATACCTGCTGGCCGTTCCTCGTCTGCACAACTATGCAATGTGCAAGTTTTATCCTCTTTTGCAACTACCCACAATAGGGCAACATCTGTTAGAAAAGTCAGCATTCTTGGTTCTTTCTCCAGGCAGATGTGGATAACAAGCATGCAATTGAAATGAGGTACCTTCACATGATGATTCCTACTCCCCCACTGCTTACCGTAATTGGTATAGACCAGGCATAGGCAAACTCGGCCCTCCAGATGTTTTGGGACTACAACTCCCACCATCCCTAGCTAACAGGACCAGTGGTCTGGGATGATGGGAGTGGTAGTCCCAAAACATCTGAAGGGCTGAGTTTACCTATGCCTGGTATGGACATTCCAGCCTGTCATTGTATGACACTATATGAGTAAGATGGTTGTGTGTTGAATTCTTCTCATGATCCAGAGCTTCCACTTTCTGGAGAGAGAGAGATTGAGAGAGAGACGTGATTACATGAAAACTATGGTGACCTGAATGAGACTGGGACTCATAGAATCATAGAATCATAGGGTTGTAAGAGACCACAAGGGCCATCCAGTCCAACCTCCTGCCAAGCAGGAAACACCATCAAAGCATTATTGACATATGCCTGTCAAGCTTCTGCTTAAAGACCTCCAAAGAAGGAGACTCGTACATTTCATCAGAAGATGGGTTTTCAACACATGCTTATTTTTCAGCATGGTAAAAAAACTGCACTTGCCAACATTTCTTCATCTTTGGTAGTTTAAGGGAAACAAAAACTCATTGCATCTGGCCACTCTACTGAAGACTATTAGTTTCACCAAACTAAGAATCCATTTGGGTTGGGTGGGGTTTTTGAGGTTCAGCCTCCATGTGCCTAGCTTGCTGAAGAAAAATACATGCTACCGTAACAGTTTTCAAGTGATATAACTGATGTACAGTGGTACCTCGGGTTACAGATGCTTCAGGTTACAGACTCCACTAACCCAGAAATAGTACCTCAGGTTAAGAACTTTGCTTCAGGATGAGAACAGAAATCATGCTCTGGCGCCAAGGTGGCAGCGGGAGGCCCATTAGCTAAAGTGGTACCTCGGGTTAAGAACTGTTTCAGGTTAAGAACGGACCTCCAGAACGAATTAAGTTCTTAACCCGAGGTACCACTGTATGTTGATGGTCAATTAGTTGAATCCAATACAGTCATACCTCAGGTTACAGCTGCTTCAGGCTGCGTCTTTTCGGGTTGTGAACGGGTTACTTCCGGGTTTCGGCGCACGCACATGCACAGAAGCGCTAAATCGCGCTTTGCGCATGCGCAGAAGCGCCAAATCGCAACCCGTGTGTGCGCAGATGCGGGTTGCAAACGCTGCAGGTTGCGAACGTGCTTCCTGCATGGATTACGTTCGCAAGCCGAGTGTCCACTGTACTTGATTGCTCTACCTTATGCCAAACTCTGCAAGACATGGCTTAGTCCATGTTCTCTGGAATTCTGTTTCCCTCTGGGAAACTGAATAGGGCAATAGGCCATCCTAGATGTTAAACCAATTCCCTGTATAGCAGCAGGTGAAAGCAGGGATAACAAATAATGATGATGATGATGATGATGATGATAATAATAATAATATATTAATTATTATTATTATTATTATTATTATTATTATTATTTATACCCTGCTCATCTGGCTGGGTTTCCCCAGCCACTCTGGGCAGCTTCCAACAGAATATTAAAATACAATAGTCTATTAAACATTAAAAGCTTCCCTAAACAGCAGGGACAACAGACGAAATCATCGTATTATTGATCACATTTTGCAAAAAGGGGAATAATTTACAAAAGGCAAAATACATAGGGACAGTGAGGAAGAGGAGGAGGGGAAACTCCTCAGCAGAATGCTGCAAGAAGCAGAAATGCTTTGCATAATCAGTACAATTAAGAACAAAGGAAACGCTGTATTGCTGGGGGGGGGGCATCCAGTTGCACCAAAGCAGCACACAAAGTGTAGGCTTGCCATACGTCAGGAAAATTCCTGACATGTCCTGGTTTTGGGGTGTAAAAATGGCACCGGGGGGAATTTTGCCGAATCCGCAAAATGGGGGAACCCGGAGAGTTCTCCCCATAAAAGCTTTGCAGTTGTCAGGAATTTTACTTTTTGAAATGTGGCAGCCCTAACAATGCGCCCTAACAATGTGCCAGCAATGGGGCAAGGCTGAGTGGTTTGGGATAGCATCCAGGGATCCTTACAGGAGCTGCGAAAGAAAGACACAAGATGAACCCTGGTGTGCATGCGGAACACAAACCATGGATTGGTTTCTAAACCATATTTAGCATACTGCACACCATGGCTTAGTGGCCTATCAACTTTAGTTCAGAACTGCCTTGCAGTAAGCGCATGAGTTTGGTCTCTGGTCCGCTCTGCCTTTTGCTGTATGTTTTTCTTCAAATGAGGGGGATATAAAGGATTTTTCTTAAGGCAGTGTCAAAGAGCGTTTGCTTTAGATACAGCATTTCAGTTATTTGCTCCAAGAGCCTGCAGTCCCGCATAAAATCTGCCGGCTAAATATAGCCGGCACCCTATAAATTAAACACAGTGTTTTCTTTGCACTTACAGCGGGTTTGTCTAGCAGTATTTTTATCCATGGCAGATAGAAACCCCAAGGGAGTTTTATTTATTATTGGATGTACGTATATCACTTCATTGCCATTGGTCAGGAACATTCTTTTATAATAGCTTATGTTTCATCCCCCTGCAAGCCTCGAGTCCTAGTAAAGGCTTTCATTTGAAAGCTCTCCCTTCTTCTCTCTGCCTTTCTTCTCCTTCAAAGGAAAGGTCCCTTCTCTGTGTTGGCTGCTGTTGCAAACTCCTCAGTATATTAATAATTCTTTCTAATTTTCTGAACAGCGAGGGCACCAGAAGAACCTCATTATTTCTCCTGTGCTGCAAGTGAAGAAGAGTGTTTTTGCAATAACAGAGTAGGATGACCAGATGCAAAAGAGCACAGGGCTCCTGAACTTTTAATAGTTTAGAACTTTAGAATAGTGTAGAAAAGGGATATTAAAACAAAACAAAAACCATTTTAAAATCTAGATTGTATTTTAATCTGCATTTTAATCAATTGTTTTTCTTTCTTTTACGTTTTATTGTAACTTTATTGATGTCAGCCGCCCCGAGCCCGGCTCTCACTGGGGAGGGCGGGGTATAAATAAAATTTATTATTATTATTATTATTATTATTATTATTATTATTATTCAGCAAGTGTTACCTGTCATAGAAGCTACACCTGTTGAAACTCCCTCTTCTGCACAATTAGGGAAAGTTGCAGTAGCCCTGACCATTATTATTATTATTATTATTATTATTATTATTTGCTTCTGGCCATCGTAACAGGCAATGCAGTCTAGTGATCAGGGAAAAAAACCACCCTTAAGTTTTTTTCACTTACCCAAAGATTTAAAACCCTTTAACTAGCTTCTGTCATTTGTTTACACAATCCTGGGTTATGTGAGGACAGAAGAGAGCTAAAAAGTGAAGACAGAGCCTCTGGGTCTCTTTCTTTTCTTCTGCCCTACTTACCTGTTCAGTGTGCGGTGAGTTGAGTTGAAAAAGATTGCCCTTCATTCCCAGTTTATTCAGGGTTCCCTAAATGAACTGAGAGTGAGGCTGCATCTCCTAAAGGCGTTGCCTAAACGTCCTTCACAATTGACATATCTTCACGGCATTTGTCTATTTTTTCCTTCTCAGAGCCACTTATATGAGTGACCTTCACAATATCCGCAGGGAATGTGTTTTGCAAGTGAATCATATGTGGCAGGAAAAAGCAGCTCTTGCTCATTTTAAATCTACAGCCTTTGAAACCCACCTTTTTTGCTTCCATCTCTCATGGGGTGATTGGTATATGCTATTAACTAGGGATGGCAGAATCTGTCCATTTCGGTTTCTCTCCATTTATCATTTTTCCAGCTTTAAAGACCGTCCTCCACATTTCCACATTGGTGTGCAAACTTTTTTTTAAAAAAAGTCCTCATACAAATTCATCAGTGTTTCTGTGCATTTTTTGTTTGCAGTTTTGCACCTAATGCACACATTTTTACAAAACAAATTGTCATATAATTCAATGTTTTATGCTATCTTCACTAATATATGCATTTTATGCACACTGGAGTCTCCTCCAGCACCATAATTCAAAAGCATCAATTCTTCGGCGATCAGCCTTCTTTATGGTCCAGCTCTCACTTCCATACATCACTACTGGGAAAACCATAGCTTTAACTATACGGACCTTTGTCGGCAAGGTGATGTCTCTGCTTTTTAAGATGCTGTCTAGGTTTGTCATTGCTTTTCTCCCAAGAAGCAGGCGTCTTTTAATTTCGTGACTGCTGTCACCATCTGCAGTGATCAAGGAGCCCAAGAAAGTAAAATCTCTCACTGCCTCCATTTCTTCCCCTTCTATTTGCCAGGTGGTGATGGGACCAGTGGCCATGATCTTGGTTTTTTTGATGTTGAGCTTCAGACCATGAACTTCACCCTCATTAAAAGGTTCTTTAATTCCTCCTCACTTTCTGCCATCAAGGTTGTGTCATCTGCATATCTGAGGTTGTTGATATTTCTTCCGGCAATCTTAATTCCGGCACTTCCCCCTAGTCCATGCATTTCTATGCACATTACTTGGCAGGAGAACTGCGCTGAAAAATTTGGAGAAGTGCGACTTTCAGATGATAAATGTGTTTCAGGTATCGTTTGGGAAAGTGTGAATTAGGAACCTTCACCTTTAAATGCAAACTGAATCAAATTTCTTCCCTATCCCTAGCTATAATGTAGCTGCTCCCTGAGGTCTCCTATGCACAGCCCAATGAACCTAAAGCACATGTGTGCAAGAAGGTCCCAGGTTCAATCACTGAGGTCTCAAGGTATGGCTGGGAAAGTCTCCTGCATAAAACCCCAGAGAGCCACTGCCAGTCCATGTCAACAACACTGAGCAAGATAGATCAATGGTCTGACTCAGTATAAGGCAGCTTCCTAGGTCGCTCCTTTCTTGACTGACTGGCATCCCTATCAGAAAAGGAATCCTGTCTCCTCCACCATCTGCTCATCTCCATTTCTTTTGTTTTCCTCTGAGTTGGTGGAAATGCCCCTTAATTCCCCCCTCCCGACAAACACATTCACTTCTGGTTTGTAGCATAGGAACCAGATTCTGCCCGGTTATTTTAAGTGTACTTGATGAAAAAAAAGTCAACTCTGAACTCTTGTCATGGCTATATTTAGCTGAAACTTCTCTCGCTGGGATTCAGACTCTATTTGGAAACTGCGCAGCTTGGTGTACAGCCAAACCATTTCTTTTTTACGCAGACATCCCTCAGCATATGGCAAAGGGTTTCGTCCCTCTCTGTGTTTTATGAGGAACTGTCATTGCTGCGCTAACCTGGCCAGCTGAAGAACAATGCCTTTTACGGTGCATCTGACAGGGTGGGCAAATGCAGGGTGCGGAAGTACATGGCTCGGTCCTCCTGAGACACTCCTTCTTAGAACCCCAGGATTCTTTTTTTTTTAAAAAAAAAGCCTACCTGGTTACAGGGATAAAAGATCAGCCCTCCTACTCTCAGAAGAAAACATTTTGCTCATTTGGAATCGGGAACCTTTAGGCCAGGGCTGGGAAACCCTGGCCATGTTCCCTGATTAGGCCCTGCAGGCCATTCTGGGTGACTCAGCGCCATCTTTCCCGTGCCTTGTGTTATTTATCAGGCAGCAGGAAGTTCAAGCCACGCCTGCAAAGGTGGGGGGAATCACCCTAAGTGCACTCCTGACTCTCCCTTCACATTCTGAATCTGGCACCTGTTCCTCCCGCCCTCCAGGGTGATGGGGGGAAAGCCCCAGGTTCAAAACGCACCAGCTGCAAAGGAAGACTTGGCAGCTCAAGTTAGCAGGAGCTCCCATTTGTTTTGCAGCCATGCCCTGAATACTTTTAAAATTCAAGTTGGGACTGCAAAAGAAGAGCATTGCTTTGCAGCCATGGCTTGAATTCAAGGACTGTTGGTCAAAACAGCTACACAGAGTGGGCCTGATCCACACCTGTGACCGCAAGCAACTAATTGCACACAGCAGTTAGTGGCTCTGGCTGGGGATGTGCACGCTAATCTGCTTCAAACAAGAGCTTTCTGTCCAGCATAAATTGCTGGCACATGGGGCCCCGGGCAGGATTGGGGACCACTATGGGGACAGAGGGTTAAATTCCCTCTCTCCTGCCTCCCATCATCCAAATAGACCAGGCATCCCCAAACTTCGGCCCTCCAGATGTTTTGGGCTACAATTCCCATAATCCCTGACCACTGGTCCTCTTAGCTAGGGATCATGGGAGTTGTAGGCCAAAACATCTAGAGGGCCGTAGTTTGGGGATGCCTGAAATAGACCATGGTGTACAGAAGATTGGATCCCTATACACCTGCTGTTTAGCAATAGGAGGGGAGTGAAACAAGCACATCCTTTTCCACAGGGGTCCTAATTTGGCCCACGAGGCCATTTTCTCTAAACCACGTCCACCTGCCCCACACTTGTTGTCATATGTGATGTAAGCAAAGACATGGCTGTAAACGGTTGGAAGCTTAAAGTACATTTCCAGTTGTTGCTTGGCTTTCTGACATCTTCAATCAGCTTATCGCTGCTGACAGCCAGCCACTTTGCGTGTGTGTCCGTTTGCAGGTGCAGTTTAATGCAGTTAAATAATCAATACTGAAATAAAAATCCAATAATATGTCCATATGGGAGATCTTATTAATTGTGTTCATTCGGCTCACCCAGTGAGCATCGCTCACGCAGTACTTTTACAGTCTCCACATGGTGAGCACATGGGATCACAGCCTGTAGCTGTGCCATGTAAGGCTGTAGGATTAGAACACCAAGTGTTATTATTATTTAGTCAATTTATGAGTTGTTTGACACATAATAAGTTTCCAAGCAACTAGCAACATTGGAAAATAGAAAGTGTGGCATAAAATCAAGAAGGGAGAAAAAGTCTATTGCGTTACATATAAAGGCCTTTTTTTAAAATACAATAGCCTATAAAACAAATAGCAGCAATGTTTTTGTGTAAGAAATTGGTGACATATAGTGCTGCCCCTTTCATCCTATGTGATTTCAAGCCTTATTCTGCTGGAAAAGGCACTGCCCACATAATAGGCTGTCTGGAACCTTATTAGCTGACTGCTGGTGCATGACCAAAAAGGATGGAAGACATAATCTAAAAGACCAAAAAGTGGGCAGATTTGCATAAGATCTGCATTTGCTAATTTATAGAATTTCAATAATAATAAAATAAATTTCACTCATAGTGGGGAAGAATGTGACCAGATGGCATTCTGCTGTTCAATCTGCTATCCCAATGTTCACTTAGAATGGGCAACTTCAAGAGTCCTCCTCTTCCACCTTACTTTTTTTTTTTATCTAGGGCCAGACAGACCTTCAAATAGAGGACTATCCTCTGATAGCTCTTCAAATGGAGGATGGATTTCTGCAAAGCAGAACATATGGCCACCCTAAACTTCATAGCATTTCAATAAGCAAAATACCTGGCTTATTTCTTTTCAAGGGGACAAGGCGAACTCATGTTACATAACCTTTAATAAGCAGAAACAGCAACCCCAATAAAAACTGATCACAGGGCTCAGCTCAGATGCACAGTGGTGTTCCACACCTGTGACTCAGCCATAGTGTTACACTTGTTACTTGAGCCAGAAAAGCCTTCAGTGCTTTGTGCCAATTACAGCCCCAATATGATTATACATTTTAAAAGCCTGGCGAAGGAGTTGGCCGTCAGGCCTGCAGGAATCCTGCCAAATCCTGTACATCCCAAGCAGATGGATCTCATTAAGAGATGTCAAGCTGCTGAACCCACCTGACCACCTCCTTGCCTGCATTTCTTTCTCCGTCCAGCTCAATATGGCCTCAGCAGCAACCAGGAGAAGTAAAGCTGGCTTACAAAGAAAGTGAACCATACACCTTTTTCCTTTCTATCCTTATAAGCTCAGAAGGGGATGAGAGCAAGCTCCGTGTTCTTGCTTAGATTGAATTCTCATCCAGTGAGTCAGGCAAATTAATGAACAATCGGATTGACATGACCTGCTACAACTTACCTCAATACAGTTCAGTCTGTGCTATCATTGGCTCATTTAGCTTCACAAATCTTCTGGCTTCATGTGGGCAATTTGGCTGCATTAAAAGCAGACAGGCTTTCTGCTGGAATGACATGGCTTTTGCTAACTGTAAGTCAGTCCTCTCTCTCTCTCTCTGTTGCCTTTTCAATCTCACAAAATCTGACAAGATTCCAAACAGGGTGACTTGGAGTAAGAAAAATCTTCGTATGAATATCTTTCTTTTCATCCTGTGCACTTAACATTTTCAGATGCTCTCTAATGACTTGCCTGGGAAAGCAACAAAGCAAATTTTGCACTTTGAAAATACATTGATTAACGGCTTCCCAAATTCCACTGGTGGTCTCGGTATAAATTTTACACACTAAAGCACCAAAATGCAGAAAATCAGACCCATCTGTCTTCTTTTTGAAACAGAGCTTGTGGGGGAAGTGGGTACACACACACACACACACACACACACACACACACACACACACACACACACCACTTTTACTGCATTTCAAGTCAGTTTTCATCCATCACTATCCTGGTACAGTAGTAATCTTTGTGTATATATGCATCCTTCTTTATGGGGCTGAGTTTTTCTTTAGTTTTCTCTAGAATGCTGCTACAGATGTGTAATTGTATCTCTGAACTGGCACCTGTACACATTCCAATCCAGTTAATGCAATATGCCTCCTCAATGGAGGGCCATGAAGTAGCCAGATTTACCTTCTGCTCAAATGAATCAGCAAGGTATCTGTAGGCTGCATGGGCACAATGATTTTTAAAATGTTATAAATTGTGGATTAAAAAAGAGGAGAAAGAACAAGACAGTGGCTAGGGAAGGAAAATTATGGGACAGTTTCCAGCTTCTTAATGAAAAATTCAGGGCATGTGATATAGATAACCACTTTGAGATTTATTTTTACCATCAAGCGGTGTATACTCCATGCACAAATAACAATCACTAGTAGGTCATTCAAAAACTGCTTATCTTAATGCATCCTTAAAAAATACAAGATATCTGGAAGTTAATATTCCTCCCAGATGCAATGCCTCAAATAAAAATCCTCTTTGGCTGAAAGATCTATGTATAAATTATTTAACCTCACTAATTGCTTAATTGTTAATGTTCTTGAAAAAGTGCATTATAAAGAAGAGATAAGAGTCAAAACTGATTCTCTTCACTAGGGATTTCATCTTGGCCAATGCCACAGGAAGCAGACACTGTAAATCCCAATATAAGCAAATTAGCAATTTTATGAGCTAACCAGCTGCTCAGCAGAATTTTGTTGCAATGCATCACCACCCGAGAAAGAACTCTGTGTGGCCTCCTTAATTCCTGTTTTTCAAGGATTTGGAACATGTGCTAGTTGGAATATAACACATCCATGCTACAGTTTGCCCAGTTTTCAAAACTTAATTTTAGATTATAATTAGACTGAGAGTTTTAACCAGAAAAAAACCAGAACATTCCTAGCTCAGTTAGTAACACAGGATAGAGGAAATAACTGTCAGGGCACCAGCAAGGAGACCTCTCTCACCCTCTGTGTTTTAAATTGCATATGATCTGTTCTCAGGAACACCATCTTGTTATCAATAGTTATAAAGTGTAATGCATATCTTTGGTTATTATTAGGTATAAGGGGAGAGCCATATCTGAGTGGCCGAGCACTTGCTCCGCATACCAAAGGTCATGGGTTCAATCTGTGGCATCTCCAGTTGGGGTGAGGAAACATCCTTGTCCAAAATCCTGGAAAGCCATGCCCAGTGGTGCCATCAGGCCAGGACTTTGGAGAAGGAGGTCAGGGCCCCACTCGATGGAATGAGTAGGAGGGCCCCCAAACACAGCATGGCCACAGTTTGAAGTAAACCTATAGAGCAGAGAGGGTGCTAAGGCCATAAAGTGTAGAGTCTAACAGTACCTACCTGCATCCTTGCTGCTGCCAGTCAGTGTGGACAAGGCAGAACTAGATGGACTATGAACTTGGTATACAGAAGCTTCATATGTTCATGTAACCACAATGCTTGCTTTTATTTTTATTTTTTTGCTTTTCGGCAGTTTAATCTTACATATTTTCAAAGGCAAGCCTGAAAATGTTACTCTTGATAGCTCAGTCAGTAGAGCATGAGACTCTTAATCTTAGGGTTGTAGGTTCGAGCCCCAAGTTGGACAAGAGATTCCAGCATTGCAAGGAGTTGAACTAGAAAATCCTTGTAGTCCCTTCCAACTCTACAAATCTATGATTCCTCTCCCACTAGAGTTGCCAGCCCTCCAGGTTTGGCCCAGAGTCTAAGCATCAACCTGCAGCTCCAGGAATCTTCTGAGGCCAATCCTGGGGATTTGACCAGCCACTGTTGCTGTCTCACAGTAGAAAGTGGTGGTCAAGAACAGGTACAAGGGACTCTTGCCCCGCCATCACTACTCAGCTTGAGCCACAGCTACAAGGGGATCATTGATTGACTCAGCTGCCAGGCCTGGGCAGTAGAGAACCAAACCATGGAAACCAGTCCCAAGTCAATGTTGCAAAATGGAGTTTGACTAGTGCACAGTGGAGTTAGGAGTCTAGAAGAAGTGCTGAGACAGCCTAAGGAGAGGCAGCATGAAGGAGCTGGGCATTCATCCAGAGAAGCCTTCTGTAAACAGAAACAAAAAAGAGAGAGGTAGTGGTGGTCAGTGAAGATTACAGTGGCACAATGAACAAGGTGATGCATTTGTGTGGTTTTAATGATGAATGGTGCAAACAAAATGCATTTAGGAACTGGTTTCACAAGGTCAACACAGCTACCAGCAGAGAATACTGGATGCCACCAAGGGTCTTCACTTAAATATTGGGGGGGGGATTAATCAGTAAGGAGCCACACAGAAAGCCTAAGGAATTAGAAAAACAACAGAAAAGAATTCAACAGATTTCATCATTTTGTACCATTTCTCCTCCAAGAAAATCTGGTTACAATAGCAGAAGTGGGGCAGGTTTACCACAGAACTTCACACCCTTCAAATTATGCAAGCCAAGACTGCAAGCAAAATGCTTCTAAGAATATTGTCCGATTCTGAAATTGCAACAGCAACACAATCTTGTGCACAGACAAAAGCAATCAGCACAACAGAAAAATATTTTGGCACCAAAATCCTAGAACCTTTGCGTAAGGACTTGGATGGTGCACAGTTGTTGTTTTTTCAGTTGAATCTGTTGTTTGCAACATGAGGCAGAGGAAAGTCTTCCTAGTAAGTCTTTGTTACTTTTCTGTGTCAGACAGAATTAAGCATGGCTAGCTTGATTTTTGCAATGACTTAACAAGTCAGTCAGCTGTGACGCGTATCGCCATCATTCCACAGGAGAATGGTCTCTGTATTATGGAGCTGACAATGCCTCTGTAAATTTGGAAAAGCACAGATCAGTGTATCAGAAGTTAAAGCAGTTTAATGACTACCTGATAGAAATTAGATGCAAACATCATATAATCCATACTTGCCTCAAACATTGGATGAGTGCTTTGAGTTTTGCTGCAGAACCCCCAAGTACAGTCATACCTCGTGTTGCGTCCGCTTCATGTTGCGTCTTTTCACATTACGTCCCATGGCAACCTGGAAGTACTGGAACGGGTTACTTCTGCTCGTGCATGTGCAGAAGTGCTAAATCGCACCGCACACCTGCACAGATGCAGTGTTTCGAGTTGTGGGCATTTCATGTTACGGACGGGTCTCCAGAACAGATCCCATTCATAACACGAGGTACCACTGTATACAGTGAGGTTTTTTCCCCTTGTCCAAGAAAGTAGAATCTCTTATGTCCTTTTCTGAGTTTGTAGAAATGAAATAGAAAGTTATCTTTCAACATGTACCATCAAAGTGCTTGTCACTTCTGTACATAACAAGGTACCTGCTATTGAACACAGATTACAATGTTGGCCAGTACTGAGGGCATACTTCTTTTCAGAGAAAGAAGAATGTGCGGAGATTGTGTGGGCAGCATTCAGTGAAAAAGAACACAAATTTCCCACTTAGTTATGTTTGCTCCCTGCTTAACCTGATGAGAATCTTTCAGATTGCTGTGAAGAAACAGGAATGTAACAATGTCAGCTGTACAGATTCTATGGAAGATCAGCCCAAGTCATTTTTGGCAATGCTGAGAACAGAAAATTCAGAAAGGAAACAAATAATACTGTTACACACCACCCACCCCAATCTCCAAGTCATGCAAGATTCCAGGGTTCTATGACTAGTTGCTTATCCAGGATTCATGTTTCTGTCTGGAAACAGTGGAGACTGTGGTGTCTTTATGATATATGGTTTGTTCACGCATTTGTACAACCTGAGCCAAATGATGGAGGGGCTTACAGCATTACACTCCAAGAGGGTATTGCTTCCTTCAAAGGCACAACTTGGGATTCAAAACAGATACCAGCCATGGCCCTTACTCTCAGTCCACTTTGCAGCCTTTAACAGACTGAAGCCATTTTCCTTCAGCCTACATCATCCCCAACTGCAATCCTAAAATCTCCACTCTGCTTTGTCTCAGCTAACTATCTCAGAGCTCAGGTAAACTAGACTGAGTCCACAAAGAATATCTTATGCATATTTCTAAGCCTTTTTTTAATAAAAAAGCTGCATTTAAATAATTGCTTTAATAGAATCCAGTTTTTTCATTGTTTCCTCTCTCTCTATATATAATTTTGTCCCTTTTAAAATTTGATTTGGTGTTTGTCAGCAAAGAAACAAAACGTCCTGTACTCACACACATTTCCTATCTGCTGTCCTGGCCCCAGTAGCAAGCATAGTGGTGTAACTATGCTACTGTATTGCAGTCAGTAAGGAAAAACCTTTAATATATAGAATATATATCTCAATCTCCAAAGGGCCTCCACGAAAGCTATAGAGCTACAGCGATAATAACAGCAATGGATTCTGCTGATGGGAGTGAGCAAGAGAAAGCAAAAGTGAGCGGTTTAACATGAAGAAGTGGGGCAATCAGAATAAGGAACTATAAAACCACAAAGGAGTATATCCATAGATTTACAAAGCAGCCTAATGCCCTTTCAAAACACGTTTCCTGCACTTATTTTTCTGACTGAATCATGGGGATAGGCAAGCCAGGCTAGTTTGCTCTCACTTTAAAGCAATAAAACAAAGGCAAGGGAGGACATTTTCTCCTGTTCTGGTGACTGAATAGAAATGACAGCCCTCAAATATTAAACACTGTTGCTGCATGGGCTGGGGCACCAATTAAGGAAGCATGGGGACGACCAGGGACTATACTTTCCCCACCCCTGTTTCAGGCAACAGAGGATGTTTGCTCAAGCACACCTATATTTCTGGCTAGCTTATTGGTTCTACGTACAGTGGTACCTCGGGTTACAGACGCTTCAGGTTACAGACTCCGCTAACCCAGAAATAGTACTTTGGGTTAAGAACTTTGCTTCAGGATGAGAACAGAAATCGTGTGGCGGCAGTGCGGCGGCAGCGGGAGGCCCCATTAGCTAAAATAATAGCTCAGGTTAAGAACAGTTTCAGGTTAAGAACGGACCTCCAGAACGAATTGAGTTCTTAACCCGAGGTACCACTGTATTGGGAACCTAGACATGATAGGTCATGTGTATAAAATGACAGTGAAGGGGTCAACCTATTTGAAGGGCTTTCAAAGGTCACTCACATATCTGAAGATGTCCTCTTGTCCAAGTCTGGTTTAAAGGTAGCCTCACCCATAAGAAGGGGAGAGTAGGGTAGGGACCTTGTACTGTAACTGCCCATCAGCAGACTGAACAGCAGAATATATGAAGACAGCAGTCCCCACAAATGTGTATTTAAATACAAAAATTAGCATATGCAAATTTTATGCTAAATTGTGCTTCCCCCCCTTGGGGGCACATGATACATTTCCCTTTTTTTCTGGTGATGCTTAAGTGCCTCTCCCATACTCACCCCCTCCTGAGGTTCCCTGCAGTGCTATGTATTACAGTGGTACCTCGGTTTATGAACACAATTGGTTCCGGAAGTCTGTTCATAAACTGAAGCGTTCATAAACTGAAGCGAACTTTTCCATTGAAAGTAATGGAAAGTGGATTAATCCGTTCCAGATGGTCCGTGGGGTACTTAAACTGAAGCGTTCATAAACTGAAGCGAACTTTCCCATTGAAAGTAATGGAAAGTGGATTAATCCGTTCCAGATGGGTCTGCGGAGTACATAAACTGAAGCGTTCATAAACTGAAGCATGGGTGTAATTGGTTCCGGAAGTCTGTTCATAAACTGAAGCGTTCATAAACTGAAGCAAACTTTCCCATTGAAAGTAATGGAAAATGAATTAATCCATTCCAGATGGGTCCGCGGCGTTCATAAACCGAAAATTCATAAACCGAGGTGTTCATAAACCGAGGTTCCACTGTACTCAATTATCTTTATGCCCAGGCAAAAACCTGAAACTGTGTCACTCTAGTTGTACATGCAGCCAGCGGCATAGCTAGCCGCCTGGCTGCTTGGGGTGCCAAATAACAATAACAATAACAAATTTTTATTTATACCCCGACCTCCCCAGTCGAAACCGGGTTCAGGGTGGGGGGCGGGGTGTCTGTCGCGCGCATGCATCATGACGCATGTGTCATAACACACGACACGCGGCGCGCGGCGCATGCACACACAGGAGGCGTGCGCCATGGCGCCGCAGCAAACCCTGCAAGCAAGCCGCGGAGTGAGGCAGCCTCAGTTGCATCGGGGCTCATTCTCCATGGCGGTGGCCGCATCGCGCAGTGGCGGCGGCCGTCGGAGGTGGTCAGCCCCGTCCAGCCTGCTGCCCGGGGCGGCGCCCCCCGTCCCCCTATTACTACGCCACTGCATGCAGCACTCTCACCAATACACCATACAGGAGATCACTGTAGAGCATGCTGCATTTGATCCCCCACAGCCACTATGCAGATATTGTGAACAGGCCACTTTAAAGATCAAGGCCACATCCGCACTATAGGGGTATCTGAGAAATTTATTCTGTGAGGGGAATGGAGGTCTCATAACACCTCTCAACACCCTTAACAAACTACAGTTAACAGGATTCTTTGGGGGAAGCAATGACTGTTTAAAGTCGCATGATACTGCTTTAAATGTACTGTATAGTGCATAGGGTTCAACTTGCATTTACCATTTTAAAGACGTTTATTTGTTTTTCGTTAACAGGAACATTAATAAACTGTGTTCAATAAAGTAACAAGTAGAAGTTCCTACACAGTGAACAAAGTGGGGATTACTTCTGAGTAGAACTGCACTGGTTCATGAAGAAACACTTTAGTTTCTTCAATATAATTAACGATCTGTTTTATAATCCCACCAGCTCTCCTGCTCTATTGTATAATTGGTTAGGTAGATCTTACTCAACAAGGGCTCATCCACACTTCCCGTTTGCCCTACAGTTTCTAGGCACAGGTCCCTGCTTTCCCCAGGAAATCTCATTCTAGTACTGAGTCGGAACCAACAGCAATTCATGTTTTCCAGGATTCATTGTAAAGGGTGGATTTCCACAGGAAAAGCACCAGGGCAAAAAAACCAAGTGCTTTAACCTATCTTTCTAGATGTTTCTTTATGAATCCATCATATTTATTGTTCCCATTTGAGCCACCCCCAATTTAGAAATACTGAACGTAACTCTGAGATGTGATCAATACTGAGGTCATTGCTACTAAGGCATTTTTCATAGGCTTTTGTGAATTTTTTTTAAAAAAATGCAATCTACTACTTTTTTGTCTTTTTTTGGCGAAAGAATCATATCGACTGTGTTTCCTTTGGGATCTATGACACTACTCTGATCTTTTTCTCTAATACTGCTATCGAACTTGTAATCTTCGGCTGGTTTCTGTCCATTTGACATTTCTGAAACATTACAGTTTACACTTGTCCTTAGTTATTGGATTTCACATCATTGCTTCCAGATCAGTTCTTCAGTTTACGAAATTCATCTAGAGCAGTATCTCATGTTCCATCTTGCTATGCAATCTGCCCATCTGTCAATAATTCTGCCGCCTCTACCCAAATCGGGGGGAAATAATAAACAGTATGGCAGTCAGAACAGATCCTACAAACTGAACTGAGATCTCCTATCATCTGAACACTGGATAGCTATCACCTATATGCCCTTATGTAATGAGCTTGCAGAATGCTTACCTAGAGGAAAGGATTCTTACATTTTCCTCCTTGAGTCGCCCACCATGTTTACTCAACTTGTTTGTGAAAATGTTATTTATTTCAATTTCAAGCTTGTGCCAGCCTGAATGCTAGGGGTGAGATTAAAATAAAAGAACATATAAGTTGCCTGTTAATAACAATAACAAAAACATCCTCTCCCACCAGGTGCTATTTTTCTAGAAAAAGTGGTGCTGGAACTCACCATGAATGCCTCCCTTGTTCTCTTATAATGGCAATGGCACCCACCTGAGAGGTGGCAGGACTGAGTTCTGGCTGAAAAGAAGCCCTGCAGTCCCACCTTGTGAGGGGGCAATCAAAATTAGGACCATGGCACATGGGGAAGAGGGTTTAGCCTCTCCACACATGCCATAGTCACAACAAAAATTGCCTCCGTGAAGCTATTTGACACAGGATGGAAACTGCTGTTAATGCTATACTTCCATCATATGTAGAGCACATCCAGGAGATCAAGGAGCAGCAGGGCTACACTGCTCTGTGTCCACACATTAGATTTAGGTGTCTGTATGGGTGAACCCCATACTCTTTGTTGTTCCAGCACCACATTGTTCCAGAACCACATATGATGAACCAATATGCACTCCAATTGTACTGTTTATGGGATAAGAGCCCCTTTGGACTTCGTATGCGTCAGCCACACACAACCTTAGTTCCCAACCTGTACAAGGGAATTAACAGGAAGTCATGAACTGGTTCTGTTTAAAGAATTCCTGCTCCAGACAAGTCATTTTCCCACAAGGAAGGAGACAAGTTTGGGGCACGTGGGGAGAGTTGCAAAGGAGAGAGCTTAGGGCAGAACTGAGGTGGTCTCTGAACATGACAGTCCCTGCTGTGTTGCCCTTAAAATACTGCTGCCTGGAGCAATGGCCTGGGCTGCTTGTCCAGTTGCACTGATCCTACTGAGAAAGGACACAAAACCAGCACATTCTTTCAGTATTAACTAATTGTCTTCATGTGTGTGTTATATTTCCCATGAATACTCCAAAGGAGGATGACAGAAAGCCAATGGCTGCAAATGTTTGCATTCACAAGTCTAGCAAATCAGAAACGCTTTCTCAATAGGCTGAAATGTGTCATTGGTATGCAAAATTCTTTCTCAGCAGAGCTTCTGATAAGACCTCACATGCTAAACTAAACCCACATACCTGCCTTTCAACTTGAAAGGAACCATTCGGTTTTTCAGGACTTAGGGGTCAGCAGTAACTTTTCCCTATTTAATTCATATCCCATTTGTGCAGCACAAGGTGGCAGATATATATATTCAGTAATATGGACAAAGCAGTCGTCATAGGCTCAGAGACACTCTCTTCATTATTATTACTTCATACGTTCCCCAGACTAAACCTTGATCCATTGATACAGCTTCTGGAGCTAAGCCTTGGTTTGTCCTAGCTAAACCTGAGCTAAACCTGGGTTTGTCGACATTTGTCCTGTAGCACTGTCCAGTTCAACACTCTTCCTCCTTATACCTGACGGCCCAGTTCTTATTGCACTTTCATTACTGAGCATCCGACAACAATAGAATCCAGAAATATAAAATGGCTGGGGAGAACACAATCAAAGCTAACAAATCAAACTCTGCTCTGGCACAATGCCCCGGTGTTCAAAGGAGTTGCAGCAGGGAAGAAGCAGGGATAAAGGCTTGTGTGCCAGTTGCTACCTGCCAATCAGAGCCTCTTAGTTATTTTTTTTTGCACATATATAAGTAGCTTTTAGGCACTGAGCTCTAAGCCCAGCTGTACAGTAGGTGTAGCTGAAGTGGCCATTATATCCGCAGCAGGTGTCCTACTCAGGCAATTATTTTGGGAACATTAGTGCTTTCAGATCCTTGCCACCCTGCCTAAAAATCGTGACCAAAGAAATCACCGAGTACCTAGTGGGCACCAGAAACCATGAATAATAAGTAGCCTGGATTTATAAAGGATATAGTTCTTCAGAAAAACATGCTTTTCTTTTCTTATGACAGGACTACAAAACCAATTGCTGGAGGGGATGCAATAGTGTCATAAATATATGCCTTTTCAAAGCACACTCGTTCTCTCACACCCCTGACACCTCACGTACAAAATAATTTTTGTGTTGCCAGGGTTGGATCCTTCCAAAAGGGCTATGAGCTGTATGGGAGTGGGGGGGGGAGTCTCCAGCTCCCCCTAAAAAAAGAAGAATTTGTGCTCATGTGTATATGGTAATTTATTTATTTAAATACATGGGTTGCTTTTTATATACATTATAAACCTACTGATTAGTAAAATGCATTGTGCCATGTGGATTGTGCACATACCTGTAGCAGGACCATTTTTGAAAACAGGTGAAATGACCAAAAACGTTCCTTGTCTTATTACACCTTTTTTAAATGCAACTCTGTAATTCATTTAAATTTATGATAAAGGAGGGAAAAAACTGCTGTCAGATACAGTGAAGGGTTGCCTCTCCTTAATATGTAGAGAGCCAGTTTTTATTTACTACAGTTGATTCACCTTCTAAATTCTGCCACCAAATATCTGTACTAAGCTGTACTGTTTACCAATACCCAGTAGCTGTGATATTTTACATGTGATACCAAACCAGCCAAAGACTCTTTTATAATTAAATCAAAGTAACAAAATATTCTGTATTTATTATAAACTATAAATGTAAAATAAGGTAAACACTATATTTCAGTTGTTTATGGTGCTTTACCTTTAAAGGTAAAGGTAAAGGGACCCCTGACCATTAGGTCCAGTCGTGACCGACTCTGGGGTTGCGGCGCTCATCTCGCGCTCTTGGCCGAGGGAGCCGGCAAACAGCTTCCAGATCATGTGGCCAGCATAACAAAGCCGCTTCTGGCGAACCAGAGCAGCGCACGGAAACGCCGTTTACCTTCCCGCTGTAGCGGTACCTATTTATCTACTTGCACTTTGACGTGCTTTCGAACTGCTAGGTTGGCAGGAGCTGAGAACGAGCAATGGGAGTTGACCCCGTTGCAGGGATTCGAACCGCCGACCTTCTGATCAGCAAGCCCTAGGCTCTGTGGTTTAACGCACAGCGCCACCCGCGTCTTGCAGTAATAATGTTACTGTATATTTAAATTACAGTTACAGATGTTTATGTAAGGCTGGCTGGAAAAGTGTATTCAACTTACATGCCAAGTACCCTCCAGTCCCTCTGCCCTGGTCAATCTCACCACCAGGTATTGTGGACCATACCTGGTTTTGTTTGAGCCAGGCTTGCAGGCAGCTATCACTCTGGTCAGTTGCAGAAGCTCCTTACTGAATCCCTCTCATGCTCGTATGGCCTTTCTTCCAATCTTTGGCTTCAGCCTGTGATTTAGCTCTACACTACCAGGATTTCCCTATCCTCGATAGCCTCTTACCATCTCACTTACACTTCAGCTCCAGCCTCAGCTTGTTCTTCACAGCCAGTCTTCTGTCTTCATTCTTGTCTTCTTCTTCATCTCTCTCAGCAGTGGCAGAACAAGCCTATTCATGTTCCAACCAGTCTATCCTTCAACCAATCAGATTGGTATGGAACTCTCCTACTCATCAGACCACTTACCCCATGCAATGAGTGACCAAGAATGTCTACCTAGTAAGCCAATTAGAAGTGTAATTTTGCAATCCCCACCCCTCAGTATTTAAAAGAACCCAGTTTCCCCCCCAGACCAGGCATATAACTAAACAACAGCCAGCTCTCAGCCACCAAGGTATACTTAGTATTTCAAAGTTAACCCATCATGTTATATGATCCCACATACCCATACATAGTATCTAAACCAAGCATGTCCAAAGTCCGTTTCGGGGGCCTAATCTGGCCCGCTGGTCGATTTAATCTGCCCCCCCCCCTGGCAGTATATGTCCTGGGGTAATATCCTAAAAAAAGCTCAGCAACTTTGGGGTAAAATTGTGAAAAAAGCTCAACAACTTTGGTTGGCCCTCACGCATGTTCACTTCATCAAATCTGGCCCTCTTTGAAAAAAGTTTGGGCACCCCTGAATTCTAAACCAAACCTGTTCTAGTAAGTACCTTTTAAAAGGTGAGTTCTCCACAATTACCAGTGTAATGGGGTGGGAAAGCATGTTACTACATAATGCTATCTAACTACTTGGAACCTAACCTTGAGCTTTGAATTTTCTTTCTTTCTTTTATGTGATTTCACAGCCACCAATTAAACTGTTCATAAGTCACCCCCACCCTGCCCCAAGCAAGTGACGGCAGGGACGTGGGTTGCTTGTGCACTGTTGTGAACACAATTTTTAAAGAACATTCTGCTTGGCTGGAAAAAAATATTATATTCACAGATGTCCGGAGGTCTTAGACTTAGAGCACTACTGATATCCTCTGAGACGTACCGTATTTCAAGATATCTTAGAAGCCAAAGGCAGCTTGGTCAAACTGTTAGTATTCTGGTAGGCTCTGGTCATAGAAGTAATACACAATGAATTGCCAGCCCTCCATCATTATGATCAACATTCCTGATGCACTTTCCCTTCAAGAACACAGATCGTTCTAAAGATTAATGCATTGAAACACTACAATCATAGATTATGAGGACAGACAATTTTGAAATAAATGGTGGAATACCGGTAACTCACAAGGAGTAAATGTACTGATGTACCAGGTACATAGCCTCTACTCTTTTTTCTTTTTTTATTTATACCCCGCCCTTTCCAGTTTAAAAACCGGGCTCAGGGCGGCTAACAGCAAATATAAAACACTGATTAAAATGCGACTTAAAAACAGCATAAAACAGCATAGAATACAACATAAAATGCAGCATCAATATCAATACAATTCAAGAATACAGGGGTCATTTGGCGGGGGGGGGGGGGGGACAACCAATCAGTAGACATCGAGCCAGCAAGGAGGTGTGTGAATAAGAATTTAAATGTGGGGGCCCAGAAAGGGTTTATTCATAGAAGAGGAAAGGGAAAAGGGAATAGAGGATCAGGCTAATTCAAATTGAAGCTCCTCTGGGGTTTATGCCATCAGCCACAGTGGCAGAAGAAGGATACAGCAGCTGCAATGTATTCTTTGATGAAACCATATTATCCTGTTAAAAAGTGGACAGTGACATCCATCAAATTCAGTTTAGGGATGGAAGAAAAATTGAATTCAATTCACATTTAAAGGTGAAGCTATCAAATCTGCACTTTCTGAAACAATATGGGAACCAAAACGTAGCGATCCTTCAAAAATGCACACTTATCCAACCAATGTTTGGGGAAAAATACATGCATTAGGGGAAATGGCTTCCAAAAATGTGTACATTAATTAAAACTGCATACAAAAATGTGTTTATAATGAGAAATTTGCACCAAAATGCTGCTGGTTTTTTGTTTTTGTTTTAATTGCAAACTGCTTCAGAAATCTGGAGAACTGAGTTTAAAACTGGGAAAACAAGAAACGGACGGAACCAAAATTGGCAGGTCCATCCCTAGTGACCACTCAAAATAGGCATGTTTTTGAGACAGTGCATTGTGGGATACCAAAGCAAAATCCTTGCAACACATGGAAACATTCCAGCTATAAATTGCAAATGTCAAATGACTTTATATTTCTGGGGATATATTCAGTGTTGTTGTCATGGAAGCAGGCTGCTGTATTGGAGTCCTGTCTTTCATAAGATTCAGATCATGAGGTGATTGGTTATCATATGCAGCACGACAGACATTCTGGAAAAGTGAGAGAAGCTATACAGATGTCCACACATTCAACTGTACATTTTAGTAGAAAAAAGATGGGGAAGTCTGAGGTAGAAGAATGGACTAAGTTGCCTCAGGCTGCAGGGTTGAGGGATTCCAGTTCTGACTGCTTTTGCAAGTAGAAATCAAATAGAAGAAAAGAAAAAGAAAAGACCCTGCAAAGCGAAAGACTTTGCTTGAGCATTGGCTTGCAGTTGTGGTGTTCCGTTTGCATTAAGTCACTAAAACAGGGCATTTTTTATAAAAAGTTTATAGTTTTTGTTGTGACGTGGGGTTTGTGATTTCAGCTCTCTTGACATAACATGCTGGAGACAGTTCTCTAGTAACAGCTCTTTATTAAAGTGAACAAGACTGACTGTGAGGGCAGGAAGGCTACATTTATAGGGACAGGGAACTAGCTAGAAGGGGATACATTTTGGAGGGAACAATATCAGGCAATCACCGTGCTGCCTTTTGGAGGGAACCAATAAGACAGAGGATCCAAATACAGCAGCTTAAATGAACCAATAGTAGCTGTACCCTCTGGAACCAAAAGGCAGTTACTTTATCCTAATGCAAATACAGACAATAATAATACAGAGATAAAATCCTTTGACTCAATACACAACACCCCTCCCCCCCTAGTGAGCACAGCAGACGTAATCCCTCAGGTACTGTGGGGTCCTACAACTTCTACCTGATCTCCTGACAACAGGTGTTGCAGGTTCTGGATTGGGTGTTACCTGTGGTGGAGGGGCTGCTCTAGGGGTTTCGTCAGGAACAGATGGAGTCCCAGACATCTCAGGGTCCCCGACCTGTACCTCGTCATCCTGAGGACTAGCAGACCCTGGTTCATTTGCTGAAGCCCCTGGTGACTGCACCTCTGGGCCATCTTCACTCTGGTCTCGCAGCTGTGCGTCATTAGCCAGGGATGAATTATCTGACTCCTCCCTGCTGAGCGCCCGGCGCCTCAGCTGATCTATATGTCTCTTCCAAACTTGCCCATTTTCCAAGGTCACATAATAGGACACAGGTCCACTAGCCCGGGTGATCACACCGGCCACCCACCGCGGACCTCGTGAATAGTTCCTCACCCAGACCAGATCTTCAGGGGCGAGATACCTTGTTGTGTCAGTCTCAGCCTGGGGGGTTGCTCTTGAATTACGGTTTGGCATTTTATCTGGGTGGACATAATCCAGCACCGTTACCAGTCTTCTACCTAAGAGCAGCTCGGCTGGCGACTTGCCCGTCGCAGTACACGGCGTCGCATGCTGCAAAAATAACATTCGCGCAATGCGAGCCGACCAGTTACCCTCCATTAAGCGCGCAATGGATTCTTTGGCTGTTCTTACCATGCGCTCAGCCTGCCCATTGGAGGATGGGTGAAAGGGCGCGGATGTGACCCCTCTTATAAAGTTATCAGCCAAGAATGCCCTGAATTCTTGGGATACAAAAGCTGCCCCATTATCTGATACAATGGTCTCAGGTAACCCGTGGGTAGCAAACAGCTGCCTCAACACCTTGATTACGGCAGCTGATGCCATGCTAGGGACCATCGCCACTTCTAACCATTTGGAATATGCATCAACGATAACCAAAAAGACCTTCCCTTGGAATGGCCCAGCAAAATCTATGTGCAGCCGGCTCCAGGGAGTCCTGGACTGCTCCCACCAGTGGACTGGTGCTCTGGCCACTTCTGGCCGCACCTCTTGGCATGCCTTGCATGTTCGTACCCATTGTTCTATGTTCTGGTCCATTCCAGGCCACCACACATAACATCGGGCTAGCGACTTCATCCTGACCATTCCCGGGTGTCCCATGTGAAGCGTCTCAAGAACCCTGTTTCTCAGTGGTGCTGGGATGATCACCCTATCTCCCCATAGGAGACAACCCTTATGCATGGACAATTCGTGCTGCCTTGTCGCATAAGGCCTGAATTTTTCTTCATGCGGACCACCTGGCCACCCCCTCCCCACCCAAGTGAGCACACGGGAGAGAACAGCATCTTTCCTAGTTTTCTCAGCTATATCCGTAGCTGTTACAGGAGCCCCCGGAAGTGTTTCTAGCATCATAATGTGCTCCGCCGGAGCAGGATCCTCATTGCTCCCGCCAGGAAGGGGCAATCGACTCAGCGCATCAGCATGGCACAACTGTTTCCCCGGCACATGGGTCAAGGTGTACTGGAACCCATTCAGGAATATTGACCAACGCAACATTCTGGGGGAGAGAATTTGTGGCGTTTGTTTGTTTGGGTTGAACAACCCTAACAGTGGTTTGTGGTCCGTTTCAATGGAGAAATGGCGACCGTACAAATAATCATAGAACCTTTTGATTCCGGACACAATAGCCAGTGCCTCTTTATCAATTTGAGCATAGTTGCGCTCTGTGGGCGACAACGTACGGGAATAGAAAGAGATGGGCTTTTCCGACCCATCCGGTTCCCTATGACTCAGCACAGCCCCCAGACCGTATTGAGAGGCATCACATGCCAGGACCAGCGGCTTTGACTCATCATAATGAGCAAGGACGCTCCTGCTACTCAGCATTCCTCGCAAGGAGTCAAAAGCCTTCTGCTGCTCCCGCCCCCATCGCCACACATTCTTTTTCTGCAATAGTCTATGTAATGGTTCAGCTACCGAAGCTTTCTGGGGTAAGAACGAATGATAAAAGTTAATAAGTCCCAGGAATGACTGCAACTCCGTCTTGTTCTGTGGTCGTGGTGCCTCGATGATGGCCTTAATCTTAGCATCTGTGGGGTGGATGCCTGATGCATCAATTTTAAACCCCAAGAAATCCACAGTTGGCACCCCAAAACTGCATTTTTCTTTTTTCAGTTGCAACCCCACCTCCTTGAACTTGAGCAACACTGCACGGACACGCGCAACCAGTTCCTGTGGGTCTTTTCCAGCAATCAAAACGTCATCAAAAAATGGCAAGACCCCCGGCAGACCTCTTAACAGGCGTTCCATGAGCCCTTGAAAAATCCCTGGGGCCACACAAACTCCGAACTGTAATCTGTTAACTCTGAACGCCCCTTTATGTGTGACAATAGTCTGTGCTTCCGCTGATTGTGGGGTTACTGGCAGCTGTTGGTAAGCTTGTGCCAGGTCAATTTTGGCGAACACCTTGCCCCCAGCCAGTTTAGCCAACAGATGTGATACGACTGGAATGGGGTATGAGTTTCCCCTGAGTGCCTTATTGATAGTACATTTGTAACCTGCACATATCCTGACTTCCCCATTTGCTTTAAGGGGCGTGACGATTGGAGTCTCCCACTTAGCAGAGTCCACGGGTGAGAGAACTCCCTGCTTGACCAATTTATCCAGCTCTGCCTCGATCTTGGGTTGCAGTGCAAATGGCACTCGCCTTGGTTTGAGTCGGATTGGGGCCACACCGGGGTCCAACTCGAAGTCAACTGGGGGCCCTTTATAACAACCCAGTTTTCCATTAAAGAGACCAGCAAATTCCTTGCATAATGCCTCGCTCATCTCAGGGCAGGTTTGGATTGAATTAAGCCCTGAGATACTCAGTCCCAGGGCGGGGAACCAGTCAGTGCCCAGGAGACTGGGGCGACTGCCCTTCGCAATCACCAGTTTGAGTACAGCCTGTTTGTCCCGGAACTGTACTCTCACGGCACACATTCCCATAACATGGATGCGGCCTGCTGAGTACGACTGCAAGGTTGCCGGGAAGGGCTCCAGAGGGGGCAACTTACCCCTGGGGAAGAATGTCTTCGCGGTCTGGTCCGACACGATGGTGAATGCAGATCCGGAGTCCACCTCCATGTCGCACTGCTGACCCTCAATCTTCACCTTGACGTGTGCCTTGCCTTGCGCTGGAAACTGCACGGCCCTCCCGTTGATCTCCGTTACGTAGTGGCAGTCCTTTAGAAAACGAGTTGCTGTGGGCGGTCTGCGATGCTCCAGTCTAGGTGCTCCTGTTGCTCCCGACGCCGCCGATCTACAGACCCTGGCGATGTGACCCATCTTTCCGCACGTCCGGCACATAGCATCCCTGAAACGACAACTCTTCCGCTCATGGTTTCCGCCACAACCTGGGCAACTGCCTCGGCGATCTTTGTGCACTGTGCAGGCCTGACGCACCAACTCGACCCCACGGACTGGGCTCTGGCTCGGAGTAGCCTCTAGCTCGTCCATGGCATGCGCAACTTCTATCTGTGGCTTAGTGGCCTTGCGACTGGCATCAAGCTCCTCTCTTTCATAATTCTCCGTGGCGGTGGCCTCCTTCAAGGCTGAAGCAAGGGTAACCTCTTCTTTAGCCACGATGCGTCTTCTGGCTTTCTTGCTGCTCAGACCACCAATAAACCGATCCAGGAGAGTCTCTTCCAGATTTTGGAAGCCGCAGTGCTGAGCGAGCTTCCGGAGTTCAGCCAGAAATGTGGATACAGACTCCCCAGCATGCTGCTGCCTCTTATGGAACTCCATCCGCCGGGCCATCTTGGTCTCAGTAGGCGCCAAGTGGCTTGTTAGGCAGGCAAGAATATCTTTGAGAGATGTCTCACTCAGCTTCGCTGGAGCAAGTAATGCCTTGGCCAGCTTGAAGGTCTCGGGCCCACAGTAGCTCAGGAATGTGGCCCTTCTTTTGCTGGCATCGGTGATCCCTTGAGCCACTGCAAAGAACTCGAAGCGTTCGACGTAGTCTTCCCATGTGTGGGGCTCTGATGGCTGGAAGGGCTCCAATACCCTTGGACTCTCCATTGTCCTAGCGGGCAGGGTCGTCTTCTCAGCTGGCCAGTGAGTCTTGTTCTAAGCTGCAATCCGGACTCTGAGGCAGGGCTGTGTTTAACCGCTCCTCAGCATTCCGGATCCCATCCTCGTCGCCAGTTGTTGTGACGTGGGGTTTGTGATTTCAGCTCTCTTGACATAACATGCTGGAGACAGTTCTCTAGTAACAGCTCTTTATTAAAGTGAACAAGACTGACTGTGAGGGCAGGAAGGCTACATTTATAGGGACAGGGAACTAGCTAGAAGGGGATACATTTTGGAGGGAACAATATCAGGCAATCACCGTGCTGCCTTTTGGAGGGAACCAATAAGACAGAGGATCCAAATACAGCAGCTTAAATGAACCAATAGTAGCTGTACCCTCTGGAACCAAAAGGCAGTTACTTTATCCTAATGCAAATACAGACAATAATAATACAGAGATAAAATCCTTTGACTCAATACACAACAGTTTTCCTCCAGTCTGAATAACTACAGCCCATCCTACCACCTTGTTCTGCTGCATGTACAGACCAGGCCCATCACGCCAGTAGCTAATGTGTGGTAAAATTCTCCTTATGACTGTTGTGAAAAAGAGAAAGCTGACCCTGAGGTAGTTTTTGGTCATCAGTGTGGGGTCTGAGTCCCAGTCAGTCTTTCTTTCTGGGGTTCAGCTGTGACAGCTTTCCTTATTAACTAGTAAGCAACCTGAGGTGTGAAGCACGGAGAAAATTACTTTGTGCTGGAGAGATCTCTGCCTTCCAGTACTTGCATCAGGGTTAGCATCATCAAGCACCTTCCAAGGTCTGTGCCTTAGGCTGGGGCATAGCTGCCAAGTCTCCCATTTTCCCTGGCAAATCCCCGTCTTTCCAGCTGTTCCTAGCTGAAAAAATGGATTTTTTTGTTTTCCCCCGGTTTATTCTGGCACGGTGGCCATTTTGGAACTGGGCGGAGCATGCTCAGAAGCTACTTTTGATGCTGCTCTGCCCAGTTCCAAAATGGCTGCAGTGCGACTTCTGGTGCGACGGCCATTTTGGAAATGGGCAAAGCAGCATCAAAAGTCACTTCTGAGCATGCTCCGCCCAGTTCCAAAATGGCGGCAGCTCTGCTTCCGGTCTGCTATTTCCGGCCCGGTCCCTTATTTCTCTGACAGCAACTTGGCAGGTATGGGCCGGGGGGCCACTGGAGCTTCCTGCTCCTTGCTGTTGCTGAGCAAGCAAGCAATATGAGGAGTGGTGGGAAGGAGCAGTAACCTCTTTTTATCCTTGTCTCATTTCCCTGGGAGGTAGGGTGGATTAGCAAAGAAATGGGCGGTGGGCACAGCAACAAGGAGGAGGGTGTGAGCACATTAAGTGACGGGGGAGGGGGGGCACCAAGACCAACTCGCCTTAATTTCCTCCAACACCTGAAACTCTCATTGGTGCCCTGAGGCAACAATCAGCACCTCTGTTACCAGCTTACTAATTACTATATTACATGTTGTAGAAATATACGGCTGGACATTAAGAAAATAATGGGTAGGCCCAACATCCCCTGAAAAGAGCCAGGGTGGTGTGGTGCATGCCCTCTAACATGTCGCTGCGGAAAACCAGGACACGCATTTTCTCTCTCACAGGAGTGGGAAGAAAAGGAAATGACCCCACATTTGCCACCCTGAGTTATTGAAATGAAAAGGGAGGCTAGAAATGTGATGACGAAAAACAACAACAGGGTTTCTGAAGAACAGAAGGTTTATGCTCCAAACAGGAGAGGACTTTAGTAATATGGCACCCTGAGCGAGGGCACAATTTGGGGCGATAAATATTTATTTGGCACCCTCCCCCTCTTGCCTTTCCTTCTGCACATGCTGTCAATTGCACTACATCATAGTTGCAGCAATTCAATTGCCCATCTGTCTGGGGCCTTTGAGTAGATACCTATATAAATATAGGTGGTGGTGGTGTTGTCATGCACCCCCTCAGCTTGGCACCCTAGGCAGGGGAATCACCTGGGCTGCCCTAAATCCAGTGCTGCTTAAAAATAAACGTACGTGCCAATATAGGAGTCATTTAGGCCAGGGAAGGGAACCCCGTGGCCCTCCAGAGGTTGTTGAACCCCAACTCCCATAAACTAGGGTTTCCATATTTCAAGATGTAAATATCCAGGCACGATTTCTCGGTTTACTTGCCAAAGATCCAGGACAATCCACCGCCTTCCAGAAATTTCCCCCAGGTGTCACTTCTGCCTTTGAAATCCGGGTAACATCCAGGACGTATGGCATCCCTACATAAGCCTCAGCTAGGATAACCAATGTCATGGCTGGTGGGAGGCATAGTCTTCATGCAACATCTGGAAAGCCATAGGTTCCTCATCCCTGGTTTAGCCAATGAGATAAATGTAACCTTAAATAAATTATCTAATCAAATTCTCTCTCAGGGCTGTAATCATATTCTCTCTCGGGGCAACTCAGGCAGGTCTGTGGCCTCCTTGATTATATTATTTCCCAGGCCCCTGTCCTGAATTTCCAACCTACGTTTAAAAATAAATTATCTGACCCAATTACTTGTGGAGAGAGATATAAAGGAAAGTGTGTAGGCAGGATCCTACCCAACGGCTGAGTAAGAAGCAACAATATTCCAGTGCCTCAGCCCATGAGCGCGGAGTTGCCAAGATAACTGACAAGCACCAGGCACTTACTCTTAAATGTCATAATAACACTGATTCTCGTGTTGTTAATAATATTTTATGCACATAAATCACTTGAATGTATTCACTGTTGGGTACTGATTCTACCCACCCCATCCATGATGTCCCCGTAGACACCTCCCCCCACCACTTCCCCTTGACATTAACGATTAATTAATTAATTAATTAATTAAATTTCTATCCCACCTATCTTCCCAGAGGAGCCCGTGGCAGCCAACAGCAAACACCGAAGCAGTGCGATTAAAAATAAAACATTTAAAAGCGTTAAGGAACATGTGAGAGACATTGAAAAACAACCACATATTCTCACTGCTAATAATTTCGTGGCTGCCAAGAAGAGTGTCTTTCAGCCATCAATTGCCTGAGCAAATAGGAACATTTTAGAATTCCTCCTAAATGTTAATGAGAGAGACAGACACCCCTCACCAGAGAACTTTCCCCAAGAAGGCTGTGTCATGGTCAGTGCCAAGTAGGCAGTACCAGTGGTGATACCCCCAACAGGGCTCCATCTGCTGACCACAGGTTATGCCCACTATTGACGGATGACATTTCCAGATTATACCTGGTATCACTGCCAATGGGCAGAAACATCACTGCCACCCAAATCAGCCATTGTTAGACAAAGGGTGCATAGAGTAGTACCAGCATCCTTTCGAACAGCAGGATAACAGGAGCATGGCCATTCTGGAGGACTGAGCTCAAAGATCCCTCCCACTATTGAGTGTAAAGGTATTGTACGTACAGTGGTACCTCTACTTACGAATGTTTCTACTTACGAATGGAGCTCCATCCGCCATCTTGGATGTGGTTTAGATAGGATTTTTTCTACTTATGAATTTTTAGATAGGGTTGCTTCTACTTACGAATTTTTTTCTCCCAATGCATTCCTATGGGATTCGACTTACAAATTTTTTCGACTTATGAATGTGCATTCGGAATGCATTAAATTCGTAAGTAGAGGTACCACTGTACGTCTCAGTGGAGGGCTTGTTTATTTGTTTGTTGCATTTATATCCCGCTTTCGTTCCTCCAATGAGCTCAAGGTAGCGTACATAAGTCTCCCTCTACCCATTTTATTCTCACAACAACCCTTTGAGGTAGGTTAGGCTGAGAGTGAGCGACTAGCCCAGTATCACTCAGGGAGTTTCATGGTTGAGTGGGGATTTGAACCCTGGTCTCTCCCAGGCGGGGTTGCTATATGTCCTCTTTTTCCAGGACACGTCCTCTTTTCCTTTTAAAAATTTTATTAAATTTTATTGCTTTTCCATACATCATGAAACCACCAGCACCAATACAGCAAAATAAATACAAATACAAAATTAAGTATCACATCTTTATTGACTATTTTTATATTCTTCTTTCTTCCCTAAAACTAAAAAGAGTAAAAAAAGAAAAAAGAGAAAGAATATATATATACTGTGTGTGTGTATATGTGTGTGTGTGTGTGTGTGTGTGTGTGTGTGTGTGTGTATATATACTTTTTAAATATTCCATTGTGACTTCCTGTCATTACCCAGTGTATATACTTTGTCTTTAAATTGAATGTACTCAAAATATTTGCCTTTCCTATAACCATTTATCTAATACATTCTGAGAACACTATCTCGCCTTCCTTTATAATTCGTCTTCGTATTCTTCCTTGATCACTCGAATGTTAGCATGGAAACAGTATTATTACTATATTTTCGAACATATTTCCTGTAACTATCCCATTTCTGCACAAATTTGTTTCGTGTTTCCTCTGAGATTGCTTGTCAGTTGCGCCATCTCGGCGAATTCCTGTATTTTGCTTTGCCAATCTGTAATTTTAGGAACCCCCTTTTCCTTCCAACCTCTAGCTACTAGAATTCGGGCCGCAGCCGTTGCGTATAAGAATATTTCCCTTGATTGTTTTGGAATGTCCTTATTTACTATGCTCAGTAGAAATGCCTCCGTTTTTTTGGGTAAAGGTTATTCCCACCATCTTTTTAAATTCACCGTAAATTCCCCCCCCCCCCAGAATATCTTAATCTTACCACATGTCCACCACATGTGGAACATGTCTCCATTATTCCCTCCACACCTCCAGCACACATTCGCTAAGTTCTTATACATTTCTGATAGCCTGGAAGGAGTGAGATACCATGTCCTCTTTTCCATGGGTAGAGTTGTCCTAGCGACCCATAGTTAAAAGTAGAAGTCGCAAAAGCTGTCCTCTTTTTTACTCTTCAAAATATGGCAACCCTACGGGCCTGGGCCTGGTCTAGCACACTAACCGCTACCCCACGTTAGGTCTCACAGCTGCAATCCTACATACATTTTCCTGGGAGTTGACCTTAATGGACTTCATGGCGTTTACTTCTTAGTAGACATGTGCAGGATTGTGCTGCACATCTAGAGCCCAAAGAGGACCTCAGTGTTATAACAACTTCACAATCAGAGATGGACTGACCATCCAAACTGTCACAGTGGCCGGAGTGGACTACTTCAGAGTAACGACGCTACGCAGCTCTGCATTTTATTCTTTTATTGGTGCTGCGTATTTACAGTGCTGAAGTCATGCTATTTACACGGAGTGATGTGATCAGTCGGTTTCAGAACCTCCTAATGGCTTTTGGCGCGTCTTTCTCCAACACAAAAGCTTTGGCAGACCCATCCTCTTTCCCCTCCTCTTTCTGCGTAGTTCTGGCGTTGGGGGGATGGGTCTCCCTCCCTTATTCGCCCCTTCCTGTCCCGCCTGGGACCCTGGCTCCTCTACCTTGCCTGAGCCTCGGACCCGACTTCCTGCTTCCCTACTGGAATCGGAACTCTCTCTGCTTTCCCCTGTGCTCGGTGATTGGCTTGAACTCAGGAGGGGAGGGACTTCGCGATATCCCCTGTCCCTCACATCCACCCCCCTCCCAAGCTCTCCTTCACCCCTCCCCAGGTCCCCCCCAGGTGTCGGTGACGACTGGAAGCCTAAGAACTCAGTGCTTTCCGAGCCCGTTGGTGTGAACACCTCCCCCCAGTCCTGCAAGCCCCCCCCTTCCGCCTGGGAGGATGGGAATCCCAAAAAGTCCGTGGCGTCAGAGCTGGTGGGGGTAAAAATGTTCTGCCAATCTGCTCCTTCCTCTGACTGGGTGGATCTCGGTGACACCCATACCTCATCCTCTGGTTCCTCAAACTCCGCTTCCCAGCGCCATGGTGAACTGCTCTCCCGTGCTTCCTCCCCCTCCCCCTCCCTTTCCATGTGCCAGGGCTTGGGTCTATGGGGAAAGAGTGCGTGAAATTCTTCTACCAGGAATTCCTCCTGTATCTGAGTGGCTGGGACCCATTCATTCTGGGACGGTGGAGCATCCTCCCATGCCATGAGGTACTCCAGTCCCCCCACCCCCCACCTTGAATCCAGGATGGCCGTGGCCTCATTGAGTTGCTCCCTGCCTTCCCTCTCCCCCCCTCCCTCAGGGGTTTGTTCGCTGTCTCGGAGCCTGCTGCTTTCCCTGTACGGCGACAGCAGCGATCTATGAAACACAGGGTGCACCCTCATGTCCTCTGGCAGTGCCAGCCTGTATGCCACCGGGTTGACCTGTTGCGTGACCGTGAAGGGGCCCAACCTTCTGGGCGCCAGCTTTTTGCATCGCCCTCTGATGGGAAGGCCCTCCGAGGACAACCACACTTTGTCCCCCACCCTAATGACCTCCCCCGGTCGCCTGTGGCGATCTGCCCCCTTCTTGTACGCTTCCTTGGCTCTCTCCAAGTGTTCTCTGAGCTGCTGGTGCACCGTCTCCAGTTCCTCTGCCCAATCCTCAGCCTGTGGGCCCTCCTCCTCCTCCTCCCCCTCCCTCTCTGGGAAAGATCTGAGGTCACGCCCGTAATTGGCCTTAAAGGGCGACACCCCTGTGGAGACGTGCACCGCATTGTTGTAGGCAAATTCTGCCAGTGGCAGGCGATCCACCCAGTCCGTTTGCCGCTGGCTGACGTAGCATCTCAGGTACTGCTGCAGAATGGCGTTGACCCTCTCCGCCTGTCCATTGGTCTGCGGGTGTCTAGCCGTCGACAAGCTGACCTCCACCTGCAGGAGGTTCATGAGCCGCCGCCAGAACCTGGAAACAAATTGGCGGCCACGATCCGAAATAACCCTTAAAGGTAATCCATGCAGTCTGAATACGTGATCCACAAACAGTTTGACTGTGTCTTCTGCAGAGACCGCCCTGGCACACGGTATAAAGTGGCACATTTTGGACATGAGGTCCACCACCACCAACACTGCGGTCTTGTCCCTGGACGACGGCAGGTCTGTGATGAAGTCCATGGACACTACTTCCCACGGCCTGTGCGGTGTGGCTAAGGGCTCCAGCAAACCTGCTGGTGGCGCTCTGACCACCTTTGCCCGCTGGCAGGTGTCACAGCCCCTTACATAATCCCTCACATCCTCCCGCACCCCTGGCCACCAGAAGTGTCTCATGACTAGGTGAGCGGTTTTGTCCCTCCCAAAATGACCCGCCGTTGGGTTGTCGTGCATCTGCTTGAGGACCGTACGTCTAAGCTTGGTGGTGGGCAGGTACAGTGCACCCTTGTAGAAAAGCAGCCCCCTGCGTTCTGCAAAGTCGTTTGCCTGCTCCCCCCCCCTCTCAGTTCTCTGAAGATGCGGTTGGCAAATTCATCCGCTGCCGTCAGTGCTGTGAGTTCTGCCTCGCTTACCACTGCTGCTCCGCAGGACCAAGCTGACGGGGGGAAGATGTGCCTGGGTGCCGGTGGCGCCTCCTCCTCCATGTACTCTGGCTTGCGGGAGAGGGCATCCGCCCTGACATTCTGCTCTCCCGGGATGTAGTGTATGGAGAAGTTGAAGTTCGAGAAGAACTCTGCCCACCGTATCTGCCGCTGGTTGAGCACCCTGGCAGTTCTCCAGAACTCCAGGTTCTTGTGGTCTGTGCACACCTGGATGGGGTGCTTGGCGCCCACCAGGAAGTGTCTCCAGTGCTGGAACGCAGCGTGGATCGCAAGAAGTTCCCGATCAAACACCGTGTAGTTTCGCTCTGGCTGGGTCAACTTCCTGGAGAAGAAGGCACAGGGTCTCCACTCTCTGTTGGCGTCCAGTTGCAACAAAATGGCGCCCACAGCTTTATCAGAAGCATCTGTCTCCACGCGTAGGGGCGCGTCCTGAACCACGTGGAACAGGTTCTGGTCTGAGGCGAACACCCTCTTGAGGCTTTCAAACGCTGCTTGCGCCTCTGGCGTCCACCTGAACTTCTGCTTGCCTCTCAGGCAGTCAGTGATGGGAGCCGTAACGCGAGAGAAGTTCTTGATGAACTTCCTGTAGAAGTTGGCGAAGCCTAGTAGGCGTTGGGCATCTTTGCGCGTCCTGGGGCTGTGCCAGTCCAGGATGGCCTGCACCTTGTCCTTGTCCATCGCCAGCCCCTTGTCTGACAGCTTGTAGCCTAGGAAGTCCACCTCCTTGGTGTGAAACTTGCACTTCTCCAGCTTCACATACAGGTGGTTCTCCTTCAGGCGCTGCAACACCTCCCTGACATCCTTCACATGCTGCACTGGGTCATCGGAGTAGATAAGGATGTCATCCAGGAAGACCAAGCATTTCCTGAAAAGGAGGGACCCCAGGACGTGGTGCATGAAGGCCTGGAAGCATGCTGAGCCCCCTTGCAACCCGAAGGGCATCACCAGATATTCAAAAGAGCCCAGAGGCGTGAACATCGTGGTTTTCCATTCATCGCCTTCCCGGATCCTGATCAAGTTGTACGCCCCTCTTAGGTCTAGCTTGGTGAAAATCTTGCCCCTGCGTGCCGCTGTCAGGAGATCATCCACTCTGGGCATGGGGAAAGCCACTGGCTCTGTCACTGAATTCAGTCGTCTAAAATCCACCACCAGACGGCGCTGTTGCGTGTCTTTCTTGTCCACCCAGAAGACCGGGCTGCCCCCTGCTGCCTTGCTTTCTCTGATGAACCCCCGCTTGAGGTTCTTGTCGATGAAAGCGCGCAGATCCTCCAGTTCCTGGTCTGACATGGCGTACAGCTTGGCTGGGGGTATAGTTGCCCCTGGCACCAGGTTGATCTGGCAGTCAAAAGGCCTGTGTGGGGGTAGGTGGTCGGACTCCGCCTCGCTGAAGACCTCCTGCAGGTCCCAGTACGGCTTGGGTATCGCCTCACCCCCTTTGATGTGCATGGTGGCCACCGTGGCTATCGGAGGCCCCTCCCCTGGTTGGTGCTGCATGCAATGTTCCAGGCAAAAGTCCGATCCAAAAGTGATGCATCTCTGGTGCCAACTGATGGAGGGGTCGTGGCGCGCCAGCCAGCTCATGCCCAAGACGATGGGGGGGTCTGAGATGGTGGTGACGTTGAATGCCAGTGTCTCTGAGTGCCTTCCCACCGTCATTCTCATGGGGGGGGGGGTTGATGCGTGATGGCCCCTCCCAGCAGTTCTCTGCCGTCAATGGTTGCCACGTGCAGAGGAAAATCCAGCTGCAGAAGCTGGATCTGGTGCTCTTCTGCAAAGTTTCTCGAGAAGAAGTTCGCTGACGCCCCACTGTCAATTAGGGCGAGGACCGTCAGGGGATAGCCATTTGGGAGCGTGAGCGTCACTTCTAGAACCACTCCTGCTCTGGGAGGGGTGGGCTGGCTCTGCTCCTCTTTGTGCGGGTGGGTGGGCTGGGGCTGTTGTTTGCTGACTGTGCCTGGCTGCTGCCCCTTGTCTCCTGCAGCCAGGCTTTCCCGTTTCCCTGCTGTGGTGCTGCGTCAGTGGGGGAGGGCACAACCGTTCCCGCCTTTCCTTGCCACTCTCTGCGATGTGGGCAGTCTCTGACGAGATGCTGGGGGGAGTTGCAGAGAAAGCAATTCCCACCCCTTCCCTCCTTGCGTCTTGGCGCCGCTGGGGTTTGAAAAGCCCGCGCGCGCGCGCTATCAATCTGCATGGGTTCCTGGTCCTGACTGGCCCCAGGCGTGGCTTGAAAGGGTTGTTGGGGGAGTGGCTTTTCCTGCGACCGTGGGAACCAAGCCCGCTTTGCGCGCGTTGCTTGCTTGTCGCTCCACCGGGATTCCTGTCTCACCCCCACCGCCAGAGCCGCTTTGCTCAGCTGATCCATATTACTGGGCTTTGGACCTCTCGAGAGCTCATCCTTCACCTCCTCATGCAACCCCAAGTAGAACGCCGCTTGCATTGGGGGTGACTCGAGTTCCCACCCCAATCTGTGCACCAGCATGGTGAATTTCGCCCAATACGCGCGAACTGTCATATTTCCTTGGCGTAAATTATGAAGTTCCTCCTTAGTCTGGTCCATATGACTATCGGACGAATACATCGTTTTCAAACCTTCTAGAAATAGTTTGACATTCTTCATGCAAGGATTCTTTGTTGCGATTAACGGTCTTAGCCACTCCCTGGCTGCCCCGGTAAGGTGCTCCACAATAAACGCTACCCTGTGCTCATCATCAGGGAACTCAGCGTGGTGCAGCTCAAGAGCATACACAATCTCAGTCTCAAAGCCCTGATATTCCCTCGGGTCTCCATTGAACTTGCTTACTAGCGTCCCGGCTCTCCTTCCTGGCAGCACTTGGACTTGGGGTGCCCCTCCCGCCTTGTTTTTCTCTGCATCCAGCTTGTTTTGGAGGTCTACCGCCACCGCCCTTAATTCCTGCTCTCTTTCCTGTAGCGCTCTCACCTGTTCCGCAAGTTGTAGCCGGTCGTCCTGGACCTTCCTAGTCTCTTCTTTAGCTGCCTTCAATTCCCCCTGCGCCTGCAGCGACAGCTGCTGCAGTTCTTGCTGGGCTTGCTCCGCGATCTGCCGCCATTTCTCCGCCTCTGACACGCTCATCCCGGCAACTCCAAAGTAGCCCAAAAAAGGATTAGGAGGTTGCTGTCACAGTGGCCGGAGTGGACTACTTCAGAGTAACGACGCTACGCAGCTCTGCATTTTATTCTTTTATTGGTGCTGCGTATTTACAGTGCTGAAGTCATGCTATTTACACGGAGTGATGTGATCAGTCGGTTTCAGAACCTCCTAATGGCTTTTGGCGCGTCTTTCTCCAACACAAAAGCTTTGGCAGACCCATCCTCTTTCCCCTCCTCTTTCTGCGTAGTTCTGGCGTTGGGGGGATGGGTCTCCCTCCCTTATTCGCCCCTTCCTGTCCCGCCTGGGACCCTGGCTCCTCTACCTTGCCTGAGCCTCGGACCCGACTTCCTGCTTCCCTACTGGAATCGGAACTCTCTCTGCTTTCCCCTGTGCTCGGTGATTGGCTTGAACTCAGGAGGGGAGGGACTTCGCGATATCCCCTGTCCCTCACACAAACCTTCTATGAATAGCAAGAATTATTGCTCCAAAGCTTTAAATTTCAGCAAAAATGGGGCCCATTTTTTATTCTTGTCTCATGGTTGTCTGCTAGCCAACAGAATAATGATTCATTTCTTAATAGTGCTTAAAAGTGAATGGAAACTATTAATTAATCGCAGGAAGGAACTCGACTAGCTAATAGTAATTAGAAATCTCCACAGCACACAGGAGGAGTGATTTCTGGGTCCAGCCAATATGGCTTTTCTATAGCTAACAGAAACAAATGATTCATAGCATCAGAGCTTTCAACAAGCAGCAAAGTCGTGATCTGATAAGGTGTCGCTGGAAACAAGTGTCACAATAATGGTGTAGCTATACCTCAGAAAAAATATTACCACACCATAGTATGCATCTGAATAATCTCACTTACCTGGGAGTAAACTCCATTGGGTTCAGTAGGACTTACTTCTGAGTAGTTAGGACTGCACTGCAAATTTGGGAATTAAGTATATAGTTTGGTGAACATACTTATGGCCTGCTATGGCTGTACATGTTTTTATGTAGGTTCCAACAATATGCAACATCTAAACCAAGTTGGTTGCTTAATGGGTTGCTGTTAGAGTTAAAAATATTTTTTTTAATCTGCTAAGTTTCAAGGCACAAGGAAAACCCATATAACTTTTTTTGTGGGGGAGGGGAAGTGAAATAATCCTTTTCAAGGTAATACCATAAGTAATACTGAAAATAATACAAATAATACTTGTATTACTGTCAAGAAAAGAAGAAATTAATACACACAGAGGAAGAACAGGGAAATTCATATATTCACATGTACCCATGGAAGATTTTTTTACATGTTTCCCACAAACCTGCATTTTATTCCCCCTACCAGGCTTTTTTTGGGGGGGGGAGGGGAGGTTGATTTTTCTTAAAAATATTTCTGGGATTTTACTGGTTCCTCATATCATAAATTGTTCATCTCCCCTACCCAGCCTTCAGCATGTTATTAGATTCTCAGCAAAAACAGAGGGAATCAGAAGCAAGGTAATGGAGAAGAGCTGAAAAACACATGAAATATAAGCATTCGGATCAAAAGCAAGTTGTGGGTGAAAGTACATGTGTGTGTTATGTTACGCAAATGAGGTGAGTCTTCCCCATCAACTTCTCGTCAGCTTAAGACATAATTGCTCTTTTTCAGCGTTTTGAAGTCAGAACCCCCTCTATATATATTCTAAAATGAATATAGTGCAATATGATTAGATATAAATAATACAACATGCCTGAAATAGTGTCGCCTCTTGGCATTAAAGCATGCACGTCATGGAAAGAAAGGGGAAAAGCTTTTTATCTATTTTGGCATATTTTGTTTGCTGTGGTTTGTTTTGTTCCTTAGGAAAATTCAACCTTTGCCATGAAGGAAAATGCTCAGAACCTTCATTTGTTTTGTTTTTGAAGGAAATTAACAGAGAGATGAGAGAGAGAGAGAAAGAGGAAGCTTTTGACTGAAGGGCTGCCATAATAACACACTTGAGGGTTGGTTGTCTGAGCACACCAGGCCTTCCTGTTTTGGGAGCAGAACACAGCCTCAGTTGTGATGTCAAGGGACTGGTCTTGCATTAGGAAAGAGGAAAACATTGCAATGGCCCTTCAGTTTTCTCCATGTTCTGTATATTCTTGTGACTTACATATGGACAATATATTTTCAGAAACATGGTAGCAATCTTGTCTCTCTGTCTCTTGTAGCAATAAATGTCCACTAGGGAAGAACTGAAATGATTGCCCTGCTTTACCACCCTCTTCTTAGGCTATATAAGAAATTTCATGCATATCAGTTAATATCGTGACCCTCCTCCATGAAAATAGCTGTTTGCTTGGCCGTTTTCCTGTCATGGAGGCTGAAATTTCAATTCAGTGGAGCAGGGTCAATATATTAACTGAGATGCATGAAATTTCAGATATAGCTATATAATCCCTAGTTTAGTAAGATAAGACCTTTTGAGCAGGCATTTTCAAAAAAAAGTTTTTTATGATCCGCCGTATGCCTTACCCTCCGCTGGGCTTCCCCCCCCCCACACCTCCAGTCTCCGTTGTTGTGTCTTTATCCGTTGTGTGTCCTGGCTGAGGGGAAAAACAGAAGAAGGATGGCCATCAGTCAGGGATGGTCTAGTTGTCAAAATTTATCTTTTCCCCACCTCCAGTCTCCATTGTTGTGTGTCCTGGCTGAGGGGAGAAACAGAAGACGGGTGGCCATCGGTCAGGGATAGTCTAGTTGAGATTCCTGCATTGCCCCAGGGGTTTGGCTAGATGACCCTCAGGGGTCCCTTCAAACTCTACAATTCTCTGGTGCAGGCTTGTGCAGAGTTTTAGGCACAAGTTGGATGCAAGGGGTGCATAGGATTGCAGCCCATCTTACGCACCGCCGGCTTGGGAATAAGTCCCACTGATCATGATGATGAGATCAGTCCTGTTATTTAAATAAATGTTTTCCTTTTCAGATAATACAGAGCATGGTGAAATCACAATAAATAAAACCTCCCCTTCAGTAGTTTCAAGCACTACTACAGGTTCTACATAATACCGTATCTGTACTGCATTGTTTACTGTGACAGCACCTGCACTTTGGAACTCCCCGCCTATTGCAACAAAGCACGTGCCTTTGCTAGACTCTTTTTGGGCACCTGCTAAAAGCATTCTTCTTTAGGCAAGCAAACCGAGATGCTTAGGAAGTTGAAGTAATTTTAATCTTAATATTTTAGCTTTTGTATGTCTTAAGGTAGGATTAATAAAAAAATTCCTTCAGTAGCACCTTAAAGACCAACTAGGTTTTTATTTTGGTATGAGCTTTCGTGTGCATGCACACTTCTTCAGATACAGTGAAATAGGAGTCCCCAGGCACTTATGTAGAGAAGGGGTGGGGAGGGGGTGGGGATTGTTAATTTTTCTTGATTTTGCTGCTGTGGTGTTTTTTGTTTTGGTAAACCACTTTCCAGGTTTTTTTAAATAAATTTTATTAAATAAACAAACAATAAATATAAATAAAATAACACAAGCCAAAACACAATCCATCCTGTAGATTTAAGTATCTGTCCATAGTCGCCTACTTGTTATCAGAGGCCCAGAATCCACATTCCTTTGTAAGAAAATACGAAATAAGGTAAAACCATTTTTGCAGGCAAAAAAAACACAGTGTGTGTGTGTGGGGGGGGGGGTGACAAGTAATGCTGGGTATCACCTGACCTTCCTACGCCTCTGAGTATTCCCAGAGGTAGCTGCTAAAATAAGAGATCTCCCCAGCAAGGAATTCAACCAGTGCCCTTATGATAAAGACGGATACATTTTGTATGATTAAGAGAACCACTAAGTCATCGCTAGTGGCAAGGTCCAATTTTCATGCCCTGGTTTAGAGTTAAAAACAGTTAACAGAAGTTAATAATGAAGAGTCTTGTGGCAGCTTAAGTACTAACAAATTTATTATGGAATAAACTTTCATGGACTAGGGTCCACTTCAACAGATGCAAATATAATTTCCAGAGGGTCTCTTGCAGCGAACTACAGTCTAATTAAACAGATGCACCCTCTGGAAATGATATTTGATTTTGGGCTTGTCCACACTTCTGCGTGTCCTGTGCCTGGAAAGCCCAGGTCTGAGCGGTTTTCGCAGGGAAAACCCACTCTTTAGTGCTCAGTCGGAGCAAATGGCAATTTGGGCTTTCTCCGGCTGTTTGCTCCAACTGAGCATTAAAGAGCAGTTTTCCTCAGGGGAAAGCAGTGGGACAAGAGGAAGGATGGGTAAGCCATTAGTTTCACAAAAGAATATTCTTCTTCTACTCTATCACATGGGTGCACATGCATTGTCTTAAAAAAGAACACAAATATGAATCTACCTGCTACCATTGCCCTATCGCCAGCATGGCCCCTTGTAATTGCATCATAGGTATCTTAGTTATATCGTGTGCAGTATTGCTGTATTGCTTATCTATGTTGCTTCTAGTGTATTTGGTTTGCACAATTTCTATTTTGTAAAGAATTTTTTAAGCACCCATTCTTTTAATTGTAATTTGTTTTAACTGTTGCATTTTTACACTGCTGTGACCTAAATTGAGGTCTGGTGGTGATGAGAGGGTTCATAAAGCATCATCTCTTTTTTACTGTACATCTAATGCATGCACAGCCCCCATTATCCATGCACAGACTTGAGCTAGAGTAACCCAATTACCTCTTAGGATGTGTGAGCAGTGAGCTTGCCACCCTTAGAGTGACCTTTGTTATTAAGGCTTTAACTGAAAGCCAGTGGTAAACTCAAACCAGGAACTCTGCCAGCAGGGCCCAGGCCTTTTAAGGCCAAGCTACGAGTAACATTAGATACGTATTGGCACTTAATACACACAGGGTTTGTTTTCCGAAGATGCAAATAGCATCAGCTGGGTGTGGGGCTGATAATTAAGTGTTGAGTGTTACCCTTTCCTCCCATGTTGTGGTTCTGATGAAGCTGGTGCTTGTTTCAGGGGGAAACCCCCCATTGTTGGCAACGCTTCAAACTTTCTGAACCAAAAGGAGAGGCAGAAATGCTTTTAATAAAATGAATTAAACATGACATGGCAACTGAACTAAAATGGAAAGCACTCTAGCTGACCCCAAAGGGTCCCAGGAGGCACAGGAAACTGTCACTTTACTGAAGCCAAGCAGACCTCCTGGAAGCCACATGTATGGAAAAGGTGAAATGAAAATATAAATGAATGAATGAATGAATGAATGAATGAATGAATGAATGAATGAATGAATGGTGTTGGTGTTGGTGTAGCAAACCCTGGCTAGAAAAACAGCAAGCGTGAGTCTTTGCTCTCTTTGCTTGCAAGGCCAATTGCGTGTGGAGGTCCCCAAAACCTCCCCTCAAATAACTCACACCACAGACAGAATTTTTGTTTAATGGTTTTTGGCATTAATTTGGCCACAACTTTTATTGAATACAAATCAAACCAGTGAGTGGTTGCGTAGGCATTGGTTCTCCAACTGTCACCTAAGGACAGAAATAAACTCACCTTGTCAACAAGGGGAAACCCTACAGGGAGAGACAGGGAGTCGGGTCCAATAGGCTCTCCCCTCTCCCCCCCCCAAGGCTCCCAGGGGCTCAGGCATTAACACAAGGGGCCAACGAAGTCAACAGACCCCATATACAACCAATAACCAATGCCTAACCGCCAACCTTACAAGTTGTGACTTATTTGCTATGCAGTAGGCAAAAACCAGATGGCACCAGCCAATCAGCCAAATGGAAAAATTCCTACCAGGCCCCCGAATCCAGGCGACCCCATGAGAGGCACAGCAATGTCAACACAGAGGCCTAAAAACAGCGGAGGGAGGGTGGGGATCCGAAACGCAGCCAAAGAGAAAGAGAAACCTCTTTCCTTTGCTTTTAAACCCAGGGGGCTGACCCACAAAATCGCAACATCAGAATTTGCCCAGCAACAGAGGAATGACCACTCATGCCCCCACCTTTGGACTCAGGAGTGGTTTCTTAAGCCCCCACCGCAAAGCGTGCTCACCATGATGGTGAACCCGCATTGCCATTGCTGCAGACTTGAGGGGGAGATGAATCAGACTCACTGGCCACTAGTGAAGTTTCCATTGTGAAAGTAGGAAAAGCATCCTGGTCTTGGCAATGCCCTAAAATGCTTAACTCAGAAATGATACACCAGTCCAGTATGTTGAGCTTATTATGGCACCTGTTCCCGCGGGCTTACGTTTTATTTTGCCCTCTTAATTTACTAAGTATTTTGATGATCTTCACGACAATCCTGAGAAGTTAAGGGGGCAAACTGGTTGTATGCACATGTCTGCTAAGCACATGATTAGCCATCCAGCTGCGAAACAGGGGTTGTGGAGACTCACTTTGATCAAAATGAGCAGGCTGGTGTGGGAACCAAAATCTGCCCTGCCTCTCACAGCTGCTTTGAACTGTTTCCCCCCAGCCCAGATTCAATACCAGAAGGTCTCCTTGATCAACATGCAGCTCTAAGTCTAGACATGTGGCATTTCACATGTTTTTGTTGCAGCACAGCATGTTGGAACAAAATGATCTCCTCATGCTTCACACCAGTACAAATTTTCAGCACCATAAACAAGGCTAACCCTACTTGCCAGAGGATTTCTGTAAAGATCCTTAGGGCAGCAATATTAGTTGAATAATCAGTCACATCCATCAGTTAAAACATTTCCATCAACTAAAAGTGTGCCTCTGATTAATCAGCCAGTTTTTCAAAAATACATGTAGTGTGTGTTTGTTTGTGTGTGTGTGCAAAAAAACAAACAAAAAACAACCCTGCAGGTGTCACGCTTAAGAGAAAACGCAGTGTGTGTTCTTCCTGTTGTGACAAATGTGTGCATCATCAAACGGATGGCTACTCAGAAGTAAGTCCTACTGAATTCTGTGGGGTTTATGCCCAGAGAAGCGTTCAGGATTGTAGCCAAAAAGCATGCTTTGCCCCATAAAGCTATTGTTTTTCTCATATGCAACTAACCAAGATTCCTTCAACTGGGTTACAGCTCTAGAGATAATGTAGGTCATACATGTTTTACACAGATGCCACAAGGAGACACTGAATAGATCATTGATACTGACATGGTCTTACTTTTGCTGAAATCTGTGTAGATGTAATTAGAACAGGAAAAAGAAGGTGCAGTTACTGCTGTTTGTCACATTCAGTTGCCTGCTCTCTCTAAAAAGAGCCCATCAATTGACTGGCAGTAACCTCGCCCACCTAGGTGAGGTTACATCTTAGTTGTGCAACCAGAATAAGTAAAGCCTCTTAGCAGGGGAGTCAGACAGCCGTGTGACATGGTTAACAATCTGTGGACATGCATCAAAACAAGCATGCACCGAATACCAATTCGCACTGCTTGTGGATCTCTGAGGACTTTTTACAGGAGTGGCACAGATCTTTAACAAGGGATGGGTGTGGTCAGTCATGGGGCAGGCATCTCTGTGTCCCAAGGGGAGGGAGGGAGGCTCTTCAGCAAGGCTCATCCACAAGGAAGCTTTCTGTTCCTCTTTGTTCTGCACTCTAGCACAAAACTTGAAGTATCTGCCCCAAAAAGAGGCAGGTATTGACAGTGACACATCGTATTTCCAAGCTTCTAGGCATCAAGCAAAGTAGGAACTTGCACATCACCCTTGAAGAGAAATGCCCAAGTTCTACCCATAATGGGAGTGGATAGAGATATTGGAAGGGCTGAAGCGGAGCAAATGCAGACCCAACACTGGGAACAGAAACTCCTTTCGAATGAGTCTTGATCCAATTTAACAAGCATAACTTTGAAGTGGGATGATGATGATTAAGCAAGGACAGAGAACACTGGACTGTCAGCCAGCCAGTGTGGGTGCTACAGGAGGCCAGCTTTCAGAATTCTGTTTCCAGGCACCTAGGAAAAAAAAAAGAGAGGGCTACCCTCCAAACCAGCCTGAATGAGCTTAGCTGTGCTCTGAATCCCTGCTGGCGATCTGGCCTTGACATCTGAGCCTGGGGGTTCTCCCACTTAGCATTTACACAAGTCCAGATGAAATCTAATGACAAATTGAAGTGAATTAACTAGAAATGGGGAGGCAATTCAACTTGCGTTATGAATTTAAGGGAGTGCTTAGGAGGTGGGGACAACACTCCACCAAGGCTTTCCGTGGGTGTCTTATAGAACTCTTGCTGTGTGTAAACAGACTTACTCCTGCTTAGCCTTAACAAGCAAAACATTTCAGCACACGATGAAGTAACAAAAAGAGAGAGAGAACCGTCGAAGAGGATGGATGTTTCCCTAGCTCATTCTCTGCAGTCGTGGCTGGGTGGGGGAACTCTTTTCCGTTCCTGCTGAGAAGACAGAGCCAGCGTGTTGCCTGAAGGATCCAGGAGGTACAGCTTAGATGCAACCTTGTTTTTTTGGCAGAAAGAAAATATTGCAGCTAGGGATTGGGAGCCACCTTAAAAGTGGTAGCTAGAGCTGTCAGGCTGAGTGGGGAAGCGCTCAGACCAAGGGAGACAGCAGTTGCCAGCAAAGACAAGCTCTATCCACAACAGCACAGCAAGCAGCCTGGAAGAAGAAAACAGACATTGCTCCCAAGCACTCCTTGTATGCTTGCCTGCATTTCCTGACACCCAAGAAGCCAGCCAGCCAGCTAAGCCTCCTGGATTATAAGGGCCAAGGCTACAGATGACAGGCTTGGGCATTCAAAGCCATCTGCTCTGTTTATTTGGTTGCCCTAAGTAAAAGGGAAGAAAAGGAAGGGAGGAAAGGAAAGGAAAGGAAAGGAAAGCAAGCTTCTGTCAACTTGAAAGGTAAGGCTGAAAAACACTTTAAAAAGCAGCCTAGCTGTGCACGTGTGTGTGTGTGTGTGTCTGTGCTTAAAGCTGATGCATGTTTATTTCACCGGAGCCCATGTTGCAGACAAATAGCGAAGCTCTGGCTGGTGTCTTACAGTGTGGGGAGTTGGTCTGCAGTAGAACTGAAAGGAGGATGTAGCTTGAAGACTGAAAGGAGGATGTAGCTTGAAGACTGAAAGGAGGATGTAGCTTGAAGACTGCAGCAGGATGTCTGGGAGGTTCGTCTTTAATTCAGCTGCAGTTTAATAGTCTGTTGCGTCTAGTGCAATGTAAAAAGACACTGGGCACTTGATGCTATTAACATACAGACACGGTGCCTGGTGTCGGAGCTCGTTAGGAAGGAAATGAGTGTCCGTTAACTGGACTGGAAGGAAAGCTGTTGTGAGAGAATGATGGAAGGTGGGTAGAAGAAACAAGAGCAGCCCCCTCCCAGGGGAAACTTTGCTCTCCAGAGATTAAATACAGCTTCTGGTTTAGAGAGATAGTAGATGTGGGCTTCCTTCCACACACAATTTTTCTCACTGGTTTGCTAAGATGTATAAAAATGGGAATCTTCCTTAACCTGCTAGGGTCCTGGAGATTCACCTGTTCATGTGAAGTTTTGCCACTGCTGTTTTGCAATGCAAAAGCAGCATAGTTTCAGCTGGCTGAAAATCTGATCCTGTTTTGTTTACTAATGTCACATCTGCAAGGTGGGCTTTTGCAAGTCATATTCTATACAATCCCATTATGGGACAGAAGGAGAATAGCCAGATGCAAAAGAGGATAGAGCACTTTTGACAAGCAACTGCCTGCTGAAATTCCCTCTTCTCCACAGCTATTAAAGGTGCAGGAGCTGTGGCCTTTGCTCTGTTGTATCTGGCACTGCCTTACAAAGGAGGTATCTGTTTAACCAGGAATGGTATGGTGATTTCCTACCTACCAACCCCATTTCAAATGACTCTTACAGTCCTAACAATGTCTGCAACAGGTGAGGGGCAGGTAAACAGGGTACAGTGGAGCATAGAGATTTGATATTTATCGACGTGTACTTGTGTGTAAGCAGCACATCATCCAAGGGGCAATTAACATGATGCATTGTTGTGGTCAAGTTGATTAGATCCAAGCTAAATTTAGCATGTGGTTATTATGTACGTAGTTTCATCTTGAACCCAGTTTGGCACTTAGACCATAATGCTGATTTAAATCTGCTGATCGCCAGGTGCTTTGTGGCTAATGCATGTTGAACTGCAAATTGAGCATGAAAGTTAAATGGTCAGAGTCTCATTTCCCTGCCTTGATCCACTCAGCACATAGTCCCACCAGGTCTTCAAGTTTTCACAACTAAGATTCCACACTTTCAATATGGAGCTCAAACCACACAATCCATGGAAAATACTGGCATATTTTTATACTTCAGTGAAGGCCATAGAATGAGCCCAGCAGTGGACTTTCCTAGCTGGGTTACGATGTCACCCAAATACCTTCATAAGCAAACCTCCTGGGGACTCAACAGGGAGCTTTCTGTATGCAAACCGTGAGTTGTAGTGCTCCCTTCCCATTACTGGAAGCAAACACATGCTAGTAGATTCAGGAACTGCAGTACAGAGCCACATCAAAAGTGTTCTGGAATTGTTATCAACATTCTTTTCTAGGGATGGCACAACCCAACCTGGGTTTGGAGGTGGCAAGTTTCAATCTGCCCAGAAACAGCACCTTCAGGAAGCCAAATGAATGGTGGTCTAACTTGATACTCCCATCTCCAAGCTGACTGATATTTTTACAGGCTATTTTTAGGCAAGCACCGGTGTTGGACAATGTGCCATTTTAAATTTACATATCTAACAAAATTAACAGAAGCAAATTACACCTTTTCTTTCTAGGGAGATGGCAATCTATGATTTTAGTCCAGGAATTGCGTCATCTCCACCCACCCTCCGCTGGCTTAATGGAACTTGGCAATTAGCAAAACTAATCAAAATGGCTCTATTTCCAATGTTTGCTAAAATCTTCAACATGTGAAGTAGGTATCCTAATTAGCCTCAACTTAGCAGACAAATAAAAGCTTTTTTTTTGCCAAATTTAAACCCTATTGCTTTCCATGAGAAAGTTAGGCATGTAGTTAAATATTTCCACTGAAATTAATGGGACTTAGTCCAGTTAATGTCAAGCACGTTTACGTTCCATTGATTTTAGTGGAAAATGTTTAAGCGCATCCTTAACTCTCTCAGGGAAATCAATTGGATTTAAAAATGCTTAACTCTGAATTGTCTCTCTGGGGCCATTTGAGCAGCACCCACTGATTCTCTGCAGGTATCTCCTCAGGTGCTTAAAGTGTTTGGGTTCCCTTCCGTTAGCATTTTATGAGAAATTGAGCAGCCTTATTCCTATGAGGGCATCAACTGAATGAAGCCTTGGCCATTGTTATAGTTTGCATAGCATTTTCTGTTGTACTTTTAAAGTCACCATCACATTCACCCCCATAACAGCCTTTATGAGTGAAAGAACTGACTTTGAGGTGCTCTCCTTGACATATGGAGCATTCACAGCTCAGCAAAGATTTGAACTTGCTTCCCTCTGGCTTATGTTGATGGCTTTTCAGTCACTGGGTCTACAGCTACCTGATTTCAGACCAACTGCAGACATTCTTCTCTGAGACAAGAACAGCTAAGCCATCTGGCTATTATGTCCACACAGTGTGAAAAATTAACTTTGGAAGATAATTCATGATTTTGCAAAGGAAAAGACCAGAAAAACAAAGCTTTCTTCCTGAATTGGTCTGCTTATAAAATGTTTGCAGCTGCATTGGTCCCTTAGGATGGAGGGAGGAGGAATCAAAACAGTACCTTTATTAGTGCCAACCAAAAAAATGACAGAATAGTCAGCAAGCTTTATAAGCCTCATACTTCATGCTGGAAGTTATGTTAAAAACAGAGGAGGGGTATTTGGGGGCATAGCAGAAACCCCCAGTGTGGCCGTAGTGTAATTTCAGAAATGTAGAAAATGTGATTTCAGGATTAAAATAGAAACTTTTCTTTCATGACTCATGAGATTGAGATGGGATTGATGTGATGCTCTTTTTTTACTGGGCCAAGATCAATGATGTTTGAACCCAGAAGGAGCTGGCGGTGGGGTGGGGTGGGGTGTCATTGCTCCTCTGCCTTCCCAGCGGTTGCTGCCAGGGAGGTGGGGAATAAGAGTGGGGAGGTTGGTGTGATGCAGGCACAGTGTTATTGAGAGTCAAATTGGCTTCGTCATTGCACCAGCACCACACCAGCCTACCCAACACTATGACACTCCTTCTCTTCCTCTTGGTTTATGGCAGTGATCACTGCATTGGAAAACCAGGTAAGCGATGCTGCTCCGCCCTGCCAGCCAATGCTGCCTGGACTCTGGTCAGATGAGACCAATGGCCCATCTTAATCTGCCATGTGGGCTCAGAGCTTCCAGTTTGGTCCTTGCTGTTCTGGGCAGCTTTGAACAGTATGCATGTGCCTCTGGCCCCTCTGGTTCTCACTTTCCTGCTCTAGAACCTCCCTTCTGTCTGTGTTGACCATTCTTTCACCCCTGGCGTCCTTAGCCGGCCAGGCAACCTGCTTCCCTCGGTCCCAGAATCTAGTGGTCTAGAACAGGGGATGGAGATCTGGTGGCTGTCCAGATTTTGTTGGACTCCAACTCTCATCACCCCCATCCAGAATGGTCAAGGGTCAGAGAACGTGGGACTTGTAGTCCAGCAAAATCTGGAGGGCCCCTTGTACTTCTGCCCCAGGTTAGAGTTTGACAACTAATGTGGCCTAAGTCAGGATGGGCCAATCTGCCAGGTTGGGTTTTTCTCAGTTTCTTATGTTTCCAATGTTGCAAACTTATATAGAAATGTGGAAAACTGATCTTAAGTTTGCAATTTTTTAAAAAAAATATATTCTCATGAAAATGCACTAGCATTTCAGTGCAGTTTTATCCTAATATAGTCGTACCTCGGGTTACGAACACCTCGGTTTGCGAACAGTTCGGGTTACGAACTGCGCAACCCCGGAAGTGTTTTCGCCCCGCGCGCGTGCGCAGAAGCGGCATGCGCGGTCTGTGCATGCGCAAAGCGTGAAAATTGCGGAAATCGCGCTTTGCGCATGCGGAAAATGGCACTTCGGGTCGTGTTCGGCTTACGAACTTTTCGGGTTACGAACTGCGATCCGGAACGGATCGCGTTCGTAACCCGAGGTATTACTGTATACAATTCCATGCATTTTTCCCTAATATTTCCCACAAAACAATGCATTGTTTAATGTTATTTTAACAAACATATGCATTTTTATGGACACTTTACCTCGGTATACGGTATGCATTTTTGTGAGCATTACTTGACTGGAGAGCTATATTGCAAAATTCAAAGATGTGTGAATTTTGAAGAGTGGCTGTAGTTTGGTTCTTGTACTGTTTCAGAAAGAGCAGGTTAGGTAGGTTCACCTTTAAATGCAACAGGGCCGCAATAAACATATTAGTTGTTAGTAGTATAGCCTTAATGGTTAGAAGTGCATCTCTGAAATACTGAAAAATGTAGAATGCAATTCTAAATACATCTGCTCAGAAGTAAGCCTCATTGAGTCAAATGGGGATGTGTATAAAAGATTTGAGATTAAGTTTTGCCTCTTTACAGGAATGCACTGTCAGACAAACATCTTTTCTCCTTATTTGAAGTACATTTCTGATTGCAGGAAAGGGTATAGCATTTATTCAGGTTGTTTGCTTTTTATAAGATATATTCATTTTTGTACCTCCAAATCATATGTCTCTTTCGTACTAACTGCCTCTGACAATAAAATCCTATGTACGTAAATGTCTACTCAGAAGTAAGCCCCAATGAGTTCACAGGGACTTACTCCCAGGTAAGTGTGCGTAATTTATCTCTAAGTTATATTATTGGGTAAAAATAATAATAATTAAAAAGGCAACCAGTGAAATGCTAACATTTGTGCTTTCCTTTGATGATAAAGGATTGCCGTATTGGTCAATATTTGTTTTAGTTGAAACCTGTGTGCTCAAGAGGGAGAGCTGTGATTTGAAGGTGGAACGGGGGACAACGACAAGGGGCCCATGGATATCCTGTGCCCAAGGACCCCCACAAACCTGGAGCTAACCCTGATTATGAATAGACCATCTCCTCCAGGAATTTGTATACAGGAACTCTTTTTTAAAAGTCACCTAATCTATTGGCCATCAACATACCCTTCAACAGTGAATTCGATAAATTATGTGTTTTTTCCTTCCCTGATGCATTTCAAATATATCCAAGGGTGTGATAATAGAATACAAATAATTTGCAGGGGAAGAACTGAGAGATCTTGCTATCACATCCTCCTACACAGAGCAGTGTGTGAGCCTGGCTGGGATATGTATCTATCAGCTATCCGTTTTTCCACACCATTTTTCTTCAGCAAACCTGACACTCTCATATTCGGAATACTGCAAACAGCTCCAAGTCTGAGGGCAGTAGACGTTCCAATATCAAGGAGAGATAGATATTCATTTTAACAGAATGTGATAGAGCTCTTGAGCAAAGCCGCAACAAAGATTCCATCCCCCAAAGTGGATTAATGAGTGATAATTCTGCTGGTTGCCTTCCCCAACTTGGTGCCCTCTAGATGTTTTGGACCGAAACTCCCATCAAGACCAGGCAACATGGCCATGGGAGTCATAGCCCAAAATGTCTGGAGAGCTCCAGGTTAGGGGAAGGCAGATCTTGGGTGAGAAGGTATGAGAAGATGACAGGTATGAATCCTGATGGATGCAGATGGGAGAATTGTGAAGAGCAGATGCCTTCAGAAGATGAAAAGTGAAATTGTATCAGTGGACTTTTTGCATCAATCATTGGTTCTGCTATCCAAGAAATTTCCTCTTCCATCAAAAAGTATAAGCTGGAAACACCCAGTAATTAAAGCAAAAGCAATAGATTCTGCAAATGTATTGTTTGCCTCTGTAGTAACAAACTGTTTGCAACATTCCCCCCCTTTAATTTTATTTTTCACAATCAAACATCTTCACATACCTTAATAAACAAATACAATTAAAATTTTAAAAAAATAGAAAATAGAACATTTTCATACCATATTAAATCCATATTTTGGGATTCCTCCGATCCCTTAACTTCCCTCCACTCCCTCCCCCGGTTCTTTTGTGTTTTCTAATGTTGTGCATGGATATAATTTTCTTATCTTTAAATATTTCCAATTTCAAACATTGTCCTTAATATTACAAGTGTTTTTTTTAAAAACCCTGCTATTGTGTTAACGTCTTTACAATGCTTTTGTAAATATGCGATAAGCATTTTCCATTCTTTTTTATATTTGTTGTCCTCTTGATTTCTTAGTCTTCCAGTTATTTTAGCCATTGCAGCCTATTCCATTAGTTTATGTTGCCAATCTTCTTTAGTTGGGACTCGTTCTTCTTTCCAGTTTTGGGCTATCAATATCCATGCAGCTGTTGTTGCATACATAAATAAACCTTTATATTCTTTCAGTGTATCCATTCCAATTATACCCATTAAGAAAGCTTCCGGTTTTTTAACAAAAGGGGAAGAGAGGTAGATGGGGAAGGGTGGGGGAGGAATGGGGTCGGGTGACGATGTTTTAATTTTGCTTAATATGTGTGGGAGGTTTTGTCAGCGTTGCTTGTGTAGGTTCTCTGCCGTTCGCTTGTGCTTTTGGTGGTGAGAGATGTTGGGGTTGGCCTAGGTCACAGGCATAGGCAACCTTTGGCTCCCAGATGTTTTGGAACTACGACTCCCATGATCCCTAGCTAACAGGGCCAGTGGTCAGGGATCATGGGAGTTGTAGTTCCAAAACATCTGGGAGCCAAAGGTTGCCTATGCCTGGTAGGATATGGTTGTTTCCTTGTGTTTGGGTGGACTTTGTTTTGTGTGTGAGTGGGGTGGGTGAGTGTTTTGGATCAGGTTAGCCATATTGATTTGTATGCTGTTGGTGGGTTTTTGTCATTGTCTTGTTGGGCTGTGTATGTGATAAAGGGGAACCATACCGGGGTGAAGCCGTCGTCTTCTATTTGTCCCCGTGTCAGTTTCAACTTATTGGTTAATTTCTTTTGCCCATTTTATCATTACACATTTGACCTCTTCATCCTTTGTCTCCCATTCCAACAATATATTATACATTTCTGATAATAATTTATAATAACTTTCTATTATTTCTCTCTGGAATTTGGAGATTTCATATGCAAAACAAAAAATAATAATGCTCACAACATTTTTCATAGACCTAATGGAAAGAATGAATTCAGAGAACTCTTAACTTGCACTGTGGAAGGCATTGCACAATCATTTGATAGTGCCCTGTGGTACTCTGGCAAATCCGATCCAATTGTCCCTTTTTGATTTTCTTCTACCCAGATAATTTTTGAGAAAACAGTGTTATAATATTTGATAGCATGGATGTTGTCAAAGAACTACATAATGTTCCTTCAATATTTGGTGAGATTTCAAATACATTTCCTCCCCCTGAACATTCCTGATCTTGTACCAAATGTACCTATAAGACTTTGTTACAGATTCCTATCCTACAATTAGTATAAAGAATGTGAAACAGTACTGAGCAGCTGGTGGATCCCATTTTATTTGTTTTTGCAGTTTCCCCAATTTGGTTAGACATAGCAGTGCTCTGATAGGAAGAAACAGAGATTACAGGCCCCTTCATTCATTAATCTCATGAAGGGGATTCATATGATTACAGGAAAAGTGGGACCACCTGCTCCCTGGCCTTGATTCCCTGCTGCCTCCATAATCTAAGACAGGCATCCCCAAACTTCGGCCCTCCAGATGTTTTGGACTACAGTTCCCATTATCCCTGACCACTGGTCCTGTTAGCTAAGGATCATGGGAGTTGTAGGCCAAAACATCTGGAGGGCCGAAGTTTGGGGATGCCTGATCTAAGAGTTGAGTGTGGATGTCAGAGAAGGGGAAGCCTATGGCTGTAGAGATCTACGCCTGAGAAAAGGTCTATGTTCTTCTTAGTTAGCTATTCTCAGTTTGTTGATGTTAGGGGAAGGGACTTTGGAGCTGTACAGCGTTGGGGGGGGGGCAGGACCAGTGATGGAGGCCCACTGCTCCTTTAATCCCTGGAAAGAGACTTACACAGAAGGATGAAGGCTTGCATGCTGTAGGCAAAAGACATCACTCTCATTGCACATTGAATGTCACAACCATGTTACATGTCAATATTCAGGGTAGTCAGAACTAATTTGTAGCCTTGATGAATATGACTGCATTGAGATAGAAGAGCAGAGGGGGCTTTCATGGTAAAGACAACGAATTTGTACACTGGGTTGGAAGCCAATGTGGGTATTTAAGGAGAGATCTGGTGTGATCAAAGCAACATGAGAACATGAGCGATTTGGACTCCTAACTTCTATTTTGACGGAGGTGAGTGGGCCAAGAGAAGAGCAGGCTGCAGTAGTCAAAGCAAAAGGTGTGGAGCAGAGTTTTTGTTGAGCCAGTGGAGGGGCAAAGAGCCATATTTTTGCAGTATTGTAAAAGGAGTGTTGTAAAAGGTTCGAATCCCCGTGACGGGGTGAGCTCCCATTGCTCAGTCCCAGCTCCTGCCAACCTAGCAGTTCGAAGGCACGTCAAAGTGCAAGTAGATAAATAGGGAAGGTAAACAGCGTGCTGCTCTGGTTCGCCATAAGCGGCTTTGTCATGCTGGCCACATGACCCGTAAGCTGTACACCAGCTCCCTCAGCCAGTAAAGCGAGATGAGAGCTGCAATCCCAGAGTCAGTCACAACTGGACCTAATGGTCAGGGGTCCCTTTACCTTTAAAAGGAGAAGTAGCATGTCTAAATTTTTACTTATCATACGTCTTGTTATCAAAACATGCTCATGTTAAATTTCTCTCTGTGTTGTTGTTCAATTTCCAGTCTCACCGTGGGATCAAAATCAAGCTGGACCTTTCTGATTCTGCCATTAGCACACAGATCCGGTGACTGGGTATGTGGGTTTTTATTTTGCTTTTAAAAACTTGCTGCTGTAATAACTACCCTGTTTTTCCTGGGTTCGGTATATCAGAGATCACCATGAGCACCTGAGGTGCTTTCTGAAAAGGAAGATAGGGCTCTGTAAATTTCTCTCATTTATTTCATTTCTCTGTTTCCTGCCTTTCTTCAGTGAGTCTGGGGCAACACAGGTGGTCCTCCCCCTTTCATCCTCACAATAATATGGGTTCTATAATAATATTTTATTATAGAATCACTGGAGACAGAGTGCTTGATCACACACAATCACACACACACACACACACACACACACACACACACACACACCAGTGATGGCTGGCACCCATCAAGGTTGGTGAGGCAGAAGCCAGGGAGCCCAAATAGTAGCCAACTCATTCTAGTTTTGTCCTCATCCTCCTTCCTGCCAAGTTGTGTAAAGGCAGAGGAAGCTGACAGCCGCCCCTCTGTACTGGTTGTAAGTAAGGAGGCAAGCAGGTGGAGCCTGGGTGAGGGCAGGCTGAGGCTGGTGGGGCAATGCTCCACTTGTCCAAATGGACCAGTTCCACTCTTCTGGTAGAGCATGAGTCTTTTAATCTCAGGGTGCATTTGAGCTGCACATTGGGCAAAAGATTCCTGCATCGCAGGAGGCTGGACTATAGGACCCTCGTGGACCCTCTCTTCCAACTCTGCAATTCTATGATTCTATGTTCCATGTACACCACACACAATCGATATTATTTGCATATTTTTGCCCCTGAAAAGTGCTTCTCGAGAAACTGGTTTCATTAAAAAAAAAGTTCATCGCAAAAAGAGTCTGCATTATCTCACAGTGTGTCCTTTTGAAAACAGATGTAGGCTGTCCTGGCAATACCAGATATATCCACACCTGCCCAGTGACATTGTGGGTGGGTGTATACCAAGACTGCAATCAGGAGGGTTTTCAAATAGGTATCAAGTAACCACCCGCCCTTGTGAATGTCAGGATCTAGAATCGATCTAGCTTAAAAGCAGGATGTTGGGGGTGAGCATGAACAATTATGGAGGAAAACTACTACAGGTTAGTGCAGGCATCCCCAAACTTCGGCCCCCCAGATGTTTTGGACTATAATTCCCATCTTCCCCGACCACTGGTCCTGTTAGCTAGGGATCATGGGAGTTGTAGGCCAAAACATCTGGAGGGCCGCAGTTTGGGGATGCCTGGGTTAGTGTGTATGTAGCCTGATTTCAAAACTCTAACCACTATGTGAGATTGGCTCTGGTTTATGCAAGAGTATCCTGTTTAGATAGATACGGTAACTGATTCAGGGTGCAGCTACTCTAACACCACCAGAATGCAACTAAGACAATTCCCAGTCAAAGGCAGCATGAATAGGAAAAATTGTGTGTGTGGGGGGGTGGCGGCTTATTATTCCAGCATATGGAGCAGTACATTCTCTTTCTAATTTGTCCATATTCGCTTCCCAATTCACTGTGTTTTATTAATCACAGTGGTAAGGACTGTTGTGCTAGGAGCGGATGGAAAAGGGGAATGCTCCATTGTTGCATTGTTAATTAGAAATGACAACAACTCCTTGCCTCATTTGTAGAGATGAAGGTCTAAGAAAACAGCTACAGTCGCTACCATCTTCCTTCATAGGAAAAGGACTACATTTAGGAAATAGCTGGCAATCTAATGAACCTGGTGGTTTTTTTCCTCCATCAAAGGCAGTTTCCTTGCACTTCAGACTAAATCAAAGATTTACAATGTGTCATACAAGAAAGATAGCAGGACCTGCATGTTTCCTCCCCGCAGTCAAAAAATGTCAGGAAGCAAACGTCTTGCACAGTGTTTTTTTTTATCCTTCCCACCATTCTAGAGGCTGGTTTTGATTTAAAAACAAAGAAACAAAAAAACCCCTAACAAGATACAGCCAGCCAGTTGTAACATGTAGCTTGGTCATTTTAGAAGCAGCTGTGTGAACAGCTGAAGCAAGTGTAGATGCATTTAGTTCAGCATTTGCAAGTCAAGGTGGGGCTGGGATCTAATTCAATCTGCTGCTTAATCCATTTATACTAATCTGTAGCAGGCTTGGTGCAGATGACCCCGTAAACATGTGGGCTGAGTGAAAGAAACCAAGGGTTTATCTAGTCTCAAAAAAAGAAATGCACAAGGATCTCCATGGCAGGAAGATGAAGCGAGTGTACTTATCCTAGTATCTGTATCCCCCTTGATCCAGCAGTAGTACAGTACTTCATGGTGCTCCTTCTTAGCAATGAATTTTGCTTTTATTTGCTGAACATGTTGCAGAATACAATTGCCAAAAAACAAACAAACAACAACAACAACAACAACAACAAAACCACACAATCTGTCTGGAGGGCCTTACATAAATACAAAGAACTGGTTTTTTCAATATCAAACTCTTTGCCTTTACTTTTCCAGAATGCATATTGTGTGCTGGCATTTGATTCTCATTGGGGTGGATGGTTCCAAAAGGATAAATCTATGTTTAATAACCCTCCCTTTGATTTAATGATATACTAATGCAGGCATCCCCAAACTTCGGCCCTCCAGATGTTTTGGACTACAATTCCCATCATCCCTGACCACTGGTCCTGTTAGCTAGGGATCATGGGAGTTGTAGGCCAAAACATCTGGAGGGCCGCAGTTTGGGGATGCCTGTACTAATGGTTCTGTAGGTGTGGGGGCTGGGAGCTGTATCATTCCAGGTGGTAAAAAGTAATATGAACAAATGGCAGAAATCAGAAGGAGAAGCTGCTAGTTAAATGTGCACCTTCTCCTCCAAGCGCTGGTGGTATTGACATCAGTATGCACAAAATGCTTTCAAATAAAATTACCCTGCAATTGCCTGGGATACTTCATGCAGGAATTGATTGGGCAATCCTAAATTTAGTTAAGAGGGAAAGCCCAGACTCCAGCTTAACACCTTCCTCTCTTATGTCAGAGCCTGAACACTGGCTGTTCTCTGGGCAGCTACAGATACAATTTTTGAAAGGGACCTGGTTTGTGTGCAAAGAGCAGGGCTGCAGGAGGTGCTCTTCACTTTGATACAGCCAGCAAAAAGAATGCCAGGTGTAAGTGGGGTCCTAAACACCAAAGTCTCTAGCCTTAGCTCTTCCAAATTTGTGTCCCTCTGGAGAAAGGTTTATCTCTGGAGAAAGGTTTATCTTGGAAGCCCTGGGAAAGCTGTGGATTTCTTTGAGAGCTGCTCATCAGCTCCCTTTCCCTGGCACTGACAGAATACTAGAACCAAAAGCAAGAGGCAGCCCTTGAAGGGAAAGGGTCTCTCTCTATTGCTGTTTTGGAGAATATACATGCCTTTTGTTATGTATTAAGTTAACTGCGCGACCCAGGTGGCGCTGTGGTTAAACCACTGAGCCTAGGGCTTGCCGATCGGAAGGTCGGCGGTTCAAATCCCTGTGACGGGGTGAGCTCCCGTTGCTTGGTCCCAGCTCCTGCCAACCTAGCAGTTCGAAAGCACGTCAAAATGCAAGTAGATAAATAGGAACCGCTACAGCAGGAAGGTAAACGGCGTTTCCGTGTGCTGCTCTGGTTTGCCAGAAGCAGCTTTGTCATGCTGGCCACATGACCTGGAAGCTATAGGCCGGCTCCCTCGGCCTGCGAGATGAGCGCGCAACCCCAGAGTCGGTCACGACTGGACCTAATGGTCAGGGGTCCCTTTACCTTTACCTTTAAGTTAACTGCAGTACTCCTTCTGGCCACCGTGGCTGCAGTTCTTACCCTGCCCACTGTGGCTGCAGTTCTCACTCAGGTCCACAATGGGTGTTATGTATTAAGTTAATTGCAGTACTCCTTCTGGCCACCGTGGCTGCAGTTCTTACCCTGCCCGCTGTGCCTGCAGTTCTCACTCAGGTCCACAACATGCAAATGAAGGATTGAGAGTGCTGTTCACGGATTGGGTAGCTAGGGGAAGTTTGTTACTGTTGCAAGTTACTGAGTACTGTATAAGCCAGTTGGCTATGCTACTGTTCAGTCTGGGACTCAGAGCTAGAATAAAGAGCTGGTTGTTTTGAGAGCTGTATCTTCATCCTTCTTACCCACTATTCAACACCTTTGCTTCTCATTTACTGTGCACAGTCCACACACCTGCCATCAAGATTGTTCTTTTGTGTCAGTGGAGAATCCGGGATCTGTGAATTTTCTTTTTTTTCTGTGTATGTTGTGATGGAGGAGATTTGGGGCCCTGGCAGAGGGATTCTCCATTTCAGCAGGGAGACGTGAGAGTGGAGTGCAGCAGGAGTGGGTCTTGAGGAACTTAGCTAGAGTGTAGCAGCTCTGTTCACTCCATTCAGCAACAGAGCATGGGGCAATAGGGTGGCTCTCTGGGCTGATGGAAGGGCATTGAGTCTTTAGGTGGACCTAGTAGAGCCAACCCTTCCCTCCCCTGGCGTGATTCTTGTAGTTGTCTTGGGGATATTTAGCTGATAGTGGAGCTCATTCCAGAACTGTTTTAGTGTAGAGGTAGTTTGAGTCTGCAGGGACATAGTGCAGCTGCTGCAAAGTGTAGATAGGAAAGAACAAGGAAGTTAGGGTAGAAACAATTGTGTTTGATGGAAGCATGGCAGATGTTACTGTCGACCAGCATGTATGAGTGCATTTGCACCAACCAATACTTTCACTGGCACCCATAAGGTCTCCTTCCCCCACCCCTGGCATGAACCCCAGTCTTTAAAGAAAGAGTCTATTGTAGCCAGTATAATGGATTTTGGTGTGTGCTTGGTTGTGATGTCTGCAATAGTGCCTATAGTTTGCAAATGTGCTCCTGGGCCCTGATCTTGGCCATTTCTGCTGGTAACTGATTTCCTATGCCAACTGCAGAGGTGTTGTACCAGTATTTGGATCATCTGTTCTGTCTGCCCATTTATGCGGAGACGATAGATGGAAGAGAGTCGACTCTTGATTTGCAGCATTGTCAACATGGCTTGCCAGAACCATAATAGGGACCGTGTGTGTTCATCTGCAATAAGGTGATTGAGTGCCCAGTGAAGTCAAAAGAGGAGGTGAGCTATTTTGCTAGCCAGAGGCACTGGATGAGCAGGGACAAAATGAATTGCAGTTATGACTGGGAGGTGGTGAACACAATGGAGTTTTCTGTGGTGGTTGCTCAGGGACAGGTTGGCATAGGTGATGGAAACAAACCAAGATACCACAAAACTCTGTGTTAAGTCTGCTGTGGCAAAACCAGCATAATTCCTCCTCTGAAAGGTCTCTGTGAGAGAGAGTTGCACCAGGATAGACACTTCCAAATGGTGAGTAGAAAGTAGGACACCAGGGAATGAGAGCTTATCAGTTCAATGTTTTTTTTAATCCCAACATTTGTTGGTTTGCTTATTAAATTTATATACCAACCTTAATCCAAAGACCACAAAGTGGTTTACAGTGTGTGTAAACAGATACAGCACCTTAAGTTGCAGCAGATCACCTTAGGTGTAGAACTGACAGGTAATAGAAAAGACTTTCAGTAGGTGATATTGACAGGGGAAGACAGAACCATCAAAGAATGTCAGAGTTCATCTGTTTCTTGCTTAACCTTATTCGGTTCTATTTCTGCCAACCTAAGCAGTTCGAAAGCACGCAAGTGCAAGTAGATAAATAGGTACCACTGTGGTGGGAAGGTAAGCAGCATTTCTGTGTGCTCTGGCACTTGTCACGGTGTCCTGTTGCGCCAGAAGCAGTTTAGTCATGCTGGCCACATGACCCGGAAAACTGTCTGTGGACAAACGCCAGCTTCCCTGGCCTGAAGCGAGATGAGTGCCTCACCCCATACCCTCCTTTGACTGGACTTAACGGTCCAGGAGTCCTTTACCTTTATTTCTTTTATCAAGGGAACGTAGAACCAGGGGCTGAATGCAGCCCTCCATGCCTCTCTATTTGGCCCTCAGGGCACTCCCCCAGCCACACCCTTTACTGGCCCTGCTTGCCCCCTCCCCCAAGTGTTTTTGCCTGCCTGGAATGTGCCCTTTAATAATTATTCTTGTCTAGATGGAGCATACAGAGAATGTGGGTGTGGATGTATAAACTGGACTACTGGACAAAGGTAGTGTTTACATTTGTTTCTCAACCCACTTTTGCCTCTGGCCCCACCTACCACTAGTAGGTCTGTCCTGTCCCTCCCCTCTCAAAGAAAGATTTCCCAGAAAGGAATATAACCCTCAAGCTGGAAAAGCTTCCCCACCCCTGTTTTAAAACTTTGGAGACTGCAGACTCCCTTCTTGCTGAAATGAAAAATGAATTCTAACACAGCAAGGTTACCCCCTCCACCTCTCATGTTTAGACAGGAGATCGAATTACTGGTACTAGAAAAGGATTTTGGAGTATCATGCAAAATTCAGCTGATGTGCATTATGGTTGACCGGGCCGAAAGACTTAAAGCAGAATTGCATGAACTCCCATTGATTCCCTCCTCCACAGCCGGGGCCATTGCAACACTCTTGTTATTTGGAAGGAACTAGAGCAGGCAGGAACTGCTTGCTTCCTGCTGGGATCCCACAACCCTTTCTCTTGGTGAGGAAAATCCCTGCTATGTACATGCTGCCATCCTGCATAATCGTGACCAGGCTGAGAAACTGAATCTATAATCAAAACATTTCCAAAATAGCCTAGCCTCAGGGGATTTCCCACTGGTTGCCTGCTCATCTGCTGTACCCAGAAAGGCTGCCTTCCGTGTTACGTCACGGGTGCCTGAGAAGAATGCTGGCAGCAAAGAGTCAGCTTATCAAGAGGAAATGCTTTCTAGTAGTCTATGGTCTTGAGCACCAGAGCTTCTGTTTCTGGTCTATGTCAAAAACATTACGCTTTGCGGCTCAGCCAGCCATCAGAGAAACACTAAGAAAAGAGCCTGTGATCATAAGTGCTCTGGGCAGAAGGAATAACAACAACAACAACAACAACAACAACAACAACAACAACAACAACAACCCAACCAGCTCCACCAAGCTAAGCTACCAGAAGCAGCACAAGAGAGCTGCAAGGCTACATTTGGGTGTAATGCTGAGCCAGAGTTTGATCAGACCACAGTTTGTCCAATGAGCAAGGATCGTTCTTGCAGATGTCCAAATAAACTATAGCTTGTTTCACCTGATGCCTCCCCCTCCCCAAATGCCCAGCTGCTATATCAATGCCCTCTGTCACTGATTCACTTCTGCAGAAACAAGATGGAAAACTCACGTGTGCTGCTCCTCTGGCCACAACTCTGAGCAAAAGGCTCTGTTCCCCCAATCCTGGGTACTTGTGAAGGCTCACAACACACACAAAATCTTCACGAAGAAAAGTGACTGAGCAGGCCCACTCACCTGGCAGTTTTGGAGAGAAAACAATTTGATCTGCCAACCAAAACAATTTATGGACCCCTGGTGTGCAGTGTTTAAGGAAGTACTTCCTTTTGCCTTCCACCCTATTGCTTGCAGTTCAAGGCTGTTCTTGCTTGTTTATTGTCTTTTATGTAAGCTGAGAAAGTTTCCTTACCACCAGAGTGTAAAACTATTGGGCATTAACATAAGAACCTCTTCATTTCATGCACTGATAATAAGTCCCGGTCTATACTATTTCCTTTAGCTGCAGGCTACCCGGTAAATTTTTTTAAAAGCAAACATAAATAGTTTAAGGCAAGCTTGGAAGAGGGAAGTTCAGGGAAGAACCTGAGACTGATTACTGTACTAGGTTTGCAGTGCAGAAGAGGAAACTATTGCACACTTTTGAAAAAGCATGAACATATTTTCTGTGCTTCCCCCCTTCCCCCTTTTGAGGTATGCTCAAACCTTACTGCTGTGCATTGTGTGAATATAAAGAGAGTCATGAGACAGTACCTGTGAGCTGGGGATTTTATATTTGGAACATCAGGGCTGCTTCTGATCCCTAAAAGATGACTGTCCCAGATGTGCCCCAAGAGCAGAAGTGTGGAGTTTGCTTTTATTGCACAAACTGAACATGGCAAAAGGTCATTTGCTCCAGTTTCTTAAAGAACCTCACTTTAGGCAAGACACTTATTCTGCAGGTCAAAGCAATGTTTTTTAAAAGCAGACCAACGAACCAGGCATGTTCAGCAACAGCAGCTGACCACAGATCATTATCGGCCTGTAGAAATAGGAAGTATTTTGGCATTTTCCCTTGATATCTTATTGAACATTCTCTCAGAAATAGGATGCCCTGTAGTTGACAGGGTCACCTGCCTGCTATTTGCGGCTTATCTGTGTGTCTGTGTGTGCATGCAGTTAGTTCGTACCATTTTTTAATTGTTTTTTTTTCACGGTGCCTTCCAGCAGTGCTCTCAGGGTGTCTAGCAAGATCACTGTCTGCTTACAGTGGGGAGATGATGTAGCTCTATCATGGTACAACTTCTCCAACGCCCACAGCATGTGCAGATTAGATAGCAAGAGTGACTTCCAAGGGCTCAACAGGCAGAGAGTCCAAACGCCCTCCAAGTGCTCTGTTTGTGCGTGAGGGGGATGACTATATAACGTAACTGCTTCAGAATTTCTCTCGGTATATTGCTGAGGGAGGGAAAGCGCTGCGGATATTTTAGCAGGCTGGAGATCAAAAGTGCCCTTTCTCCCCCAGATGTCGGAGCCACAATCCATTTCCTACTCTCTCCAGAGCTTTGGTCCCTGGATCCCTGCCTGTTGCTGTGTGGGATTCCCATCTCAGCCACACAAAATGCTGCCGGCACTTGTTCTCTCAACAGCAGCAGCCTCTTGTCCCCTGCCCACTCTGGCACTAGTAGATTTGCAGCTGGGGGGGGGGAGGAGTGGGTGGGCAAGCCAGAGAAGGCAGCAACTGAAAAGAGGGGGAGTTGCTGAGCTCGCTGAGAGCAGCGGCACAGCTTTAAAAATGGAGAGGAGTCTCTCAAGGTGAGGAAACTCTGTTGCAGGCATCATGACCAGGGGGAGAAGATCGTGCGGGGGTATGATTTCTTTTTAAGATGCCAGTGGAGAAAAGAGCACAAGTATCCTCCCCTCTAGCACTTCCTCTCATTTCATGTCTACTTTTTGCAAGGAATAGAATGTGAAAATGGAGAAGCCAGTTGGGAAATGTAAGTGGAAACACTTTTGTTCTAAAAGCATCACATCCAGGAAACCACTGTACTTTCATATACACATGCACACAAACACAAGCACACACGGTTGCCTAGATTAAGGGAAGGACCTCGATCACTTTCGTTACTCTGCAATTCTATGGTTCGAGGATTCCAGCACCAATTGGTTATAGCTAAAAAAAAACCTCATGAAACAAGCCCTCTGAAAGCTTGGACAATCACACTGATGCCTGAAAGATAAAACCATGTAGAGGTCTGGGACTAATAGGCCTGGGAAGGACATTCCAAATTACAGGCCCCATTGGAGAGAAGCTCCTGCCCCCATTAGCCCACCCATCTCACCTCAGAATTTGGAGATGTGTGTTGAATTCTACATACAGAAGCAGTGATCTCTCAGAGAAGCTGATGCCAAAGCATTACTCACAGACCAAATGTAGGTGGAGACAGAGGCAGAGCTAACTAATTCTAGGTTTGTGCCCATCCTTCTCCCTGCTGAATTCTACAAGAGGGGGAAGCTGGCAAGCGGTGCCACCCCCTAGACTGCTTGTTAGGAAGAAGGCAGGCAGATGGACTCTGACTGAAGGAGGGTAGATTGAGCTTAATGGGGCAGTGTCCCATTTGCTCTAATGGAGCACAGACTTTGCAAGGAGAATGTCAAACAGTTTTTTTTTAATTCTCCCCAAATCTCAAAAGTCACACACTCTTCCTCTCCCACACATATTATGCTTCTATTTGAATGCAGAGATGTTCTGCAAACAATTTTGTCAATCCACTGTCCTCTGGCCAATCAGGGCTCTGCAGCACTCAGCCAATCCTAATCCAATAATATAACTATGGCAAAGAAGTGTGTGTCTAGATTTGAGAGATGTATGGAGGGTTTGCGTTCCTGTTTTTTCCCCTTAGGTTTTAAAAATGCTGTGTGCTCCTGTGTGTTTAGTTGGCTATTGTGAAAACAGTTTGCTGGACTAGATGGGCCGTTGGCCTTATCCAGCAGCCTCTTCTACTGTGATGATTATAAGTACAGTGGACCTTGTTTCTCGAACTTAATCCATTCCGGAAGTCTGTTTGACTCCTGAAACCGTTCGAAAGCCAAGGCGCAGCTTCTGATTAGCTGCAGGAACCACATCAGACGTTCGGCATCGGAAAAACATTCGCAAACCAGAACACTTACTTCTGGGTTTGCAGCGTTCGGGTTCCAATTTGTTCGACAACTAAGCCGTTCAAGAACCAAAGTACCACTGCTTATACGAAAGCTACCTGTTGTGGAATCATCTTATTAAATGTAGAGTTTCCATATCGAGTGAAGTTGATGCACCCTGTGCATGCCCATACCGTTTTTTTCTGAAGCTTTTAGATCCTAATTGTATCTCTGCTGAAAGGTTTATGTGTACAGTACATGCTAATACTGAAGACCTAACGTCCTGCTCTGAAGCAGCACAGTCCATGGACATCCCAGAAGGCAGAAGATTGGTCTGGGGCAATGGTGAGAATCTAGATCAGTGAAAGAGACAGTCCACTGTGCAGATATTCACAGGCAGCCAATACAGAATGGGTTCTGGAGAAACAAGAGAGCAGGATATAAAATTTGCAGGACCATGGACAGATCATTAGGTAGAGGGAACTTCCTCCAACAGTCCCAGATAATGGCTTATAATATCCTTCAGACTTCCAAATACTCAATCCCCATGGAATGGAGATTCTTAAGGTACTGCCCTCAGGTCTGAGGCCTGGCACTCTGACACTTTTTTTATTACTTACTGCCTCTTATGTTCTCACTGATGAGCAGGACTTGGGGAGCAAGAGGCACCTTCCATGATAGGATTTCATTACTTGGGGGGTGGCTTAGGAAGAGCTGTCTCCGGGTTGGAGATGGTTTCCAGGCTCAAGATCAGGGGCTGGGTCTTGCTCCTCTGGTAGGGATGTGGGCAAGATGGACTCAACCAGCACGTCTTACTCCTCGTTGCTTTTAGGTTCTTGTGTGATCTGGTATTCCAGTTATGTAGGATTTCTGACTGTGTGGAGAGCCCACGCACCAACAGCTTAGTACAGTTTGCACTTCCAGTTCTGAGGAGATCATAAACTGAATAGTTCGTTAACAGGGCTGTTCGTAAACCGAGGTGCCACTGTTCAGCTCTGTTAATCCAGCCTTCTTTTCTCTCATTTGTAACACGATGACCCCCCCTGTTAGAGGCAGTGTGCCTCTGAAAACCAGTTACTGTGAATCACAATTTGAAAGAGTGCTGTTGCACCCAGGACGTGCATGTGGGCTTCCCATCGGCATCGGGTTGGCTATGGTGAGAACAGGAAGCTAGACTAGACAAACATTTGGCTTGATCTAACGGGGCTCTTCTTACGGCATTATATATTCTTAAACTTCTATAATTAACTTCCCTCCTATGTCATTCAGACAGTGATTCATGCATGAATTCGAAATGCCCAAAAGAATGTAGACCAGGGCATGGATTCCCTCAATTTTTCACAACCATCATGTACTTTTACAGGAAAACACCAAATTTACATCAGGCACAGATTAAAACAGGCATCCCCAAACTTCGGCCCTCCAGATGCTTTGGACTACATTTCCCATCTTCCCCGACCACTGGTCCTGTTAGCTAGGGATCATGGGAGTTGTAGGCCAAAACATCTGGAGGGCCGCAGTTTGGGGATGCCTGGATTAAAACATGGTGATCATGCTATGGAGGCATGTGGAATAAGTCATGTTTCCAGCGTACTCCATTCAATTCTCTTTCGTACCCTGAATGTGCTTTAAATGTATAGTGCAGGCACGTCCAACAGTTAGATCGAGATCTACCTGTGGATCACGGGACATCTGTGGTAGATCACTGGTAGACCACTGGCTCCCCCTAAAGAAGCTCAACAACTTTGACTCCCCTAAGACAAAGCTCAACATTTTTGCCCTTCACCCCAAAGAAACGGAGCTTTCCTTCTCCCTAAAAAAAGAGCCCTACAACTTTGACCTGAACCCCTAAAAAATGGCCTTTCTCCTCCCTAAAAAAAGCTCAACAATTTTGACCTGAACCTCCAAAAAGGGGGTAGATCACCGCCAGTTTTTAACTCTGTGAGTAGATCACAGTTTCTTGGGAGGTGGCCACCCCTGGTATAGTATATACACAGCCTTATGGTTTAGGTACCCAGTGGAGAGACTTCTCACTGCCAAGAGCATTACACAAAGCTTTTGCCCTCACATGTGATATCTGAGTTCACTGAAGAAAGAATTGCAGTTCTCAAGGAATTCGTTTTAGTGTTTTGATTAGTACTGGAGACCCTGCAGCTTCTCTACAGAACTTGCTAGGTAGATGTTATTTAGACCACATAAGAAATTAGTGAGATGGCTGCGCTGCCTCTACACAAACAACATAGTGTCTGGAAAGATCGTCACTCATTGCACACATGTTTAGGAATCCCCTTTGTGTTATTTAGATGGGAAATTAGAGGTTAATAGAGCTTTTTTACAATGTCTCCTATGTAATTAGAATGTCTGGGCACCCAGCAATTTCTAGAAAGTTGCAGAAAGGGTTGCTTGCTTGATTTGACTTTTGCACGGGGCGTAAATGTTAAACAGGATGGTGGAATGAATGTGGCTGCTCATTCTGCCAGGTTCTCCATGAATTGTGAGGCATAATGTCAAATGGCTTTCCTAAGACTATTTATTCTTTTCAGGAAAAGGGCCCAATCTTTGCCTTTACCGAACCTTAGGATACGTCCTGTATTTTGGGAAACTGTCATTCATTTCTGAAACTGTAATCAGCTGCTTATATTCAAATCAAGATGAACTAAGTTGTTCCTGCTTTGAAGTTCCTTGTATGCTTCATCTGAGCTCATGGCTGAGAGATTCACTCATTTATTAGGATACAGAAGAGCTATTTTATATTAGCAACACTGTCCATCAAATCTGGCAAAAAGCTTGTATTTACCTACCTTTTTTTTATCCCACCCATCTCTGAGTTGCTCAGAGTAGCATACATGGTTCCCTTGTGTGCTCTTTCTCTTACATGACAGCCCTGCCTTAGGCTAAGAAATAACAATTTGCCCAAGGGCAGCCAGGACATTCTTCCAAGCAATATCTGTGTCATACTATTAGGACGGTTTCCTTGGGGTGTGTGTGAAGACTGTATGCCCAGACCCTTCTGATTCCTGGATCCAGCATGGATTCAATCCCTGGAATAGCCAGGCTAGCTTCCTGGGGAGTTAATGGTCCTCTAGGTATGGACCATTAAGGTAACAAAGGAAGTGGCTCTGTGCTAGACAACAAATGGGTGGGTCTGCCTCCCACAATTTGCTAGTAGTTAGAAATACAAAGGCAGAGTTGATGCATGTAAAGTAGAAGCTAGAAGGAATCATGCCAAATTTCTGCTGTAATCCAAGGCTGTGACCAAGGTAAGACCTTCTTGACGTGTTGCTGCTGTGAGCCCTCTCCATCAGGTTGTATATATGTGTAAATAAACCATATACAGTATTATTACAACACCACAGTCTCTGCTGTCCCTCATACAAAGTGTCTGGAACCCCTGGAATCTCAGAGATTTGTTTGGTGTGCAACACTACATTCCAAGCACTATCATACCTCTTTAACAGCCCTGGCTTCCCCCAAAGAATCATGGGAACGATGGGGTGCTGGGAATTGCTAGGAGACCGCTGTTCCCCTTACAGACCTACAGTTCCCAGAGTTCCTTAGCAAGAAGGATTGATTGTTAAACGGCTCTGAGAATTGTTGTTTGAGGGGATAGGGAGGGGTCTCCGAAACTCTCAGCAACCTGAACAAACTCTAGCTCCCAGGATTCTGGCTCAGATCATTTTTAAAGAGTAATTGCTTTGGTGCATTCCTGGTCCCCTCCCACGTGGGTTACAAGAGTGAGTGGGAGATGGTGGTTAGCAGCCACGGGATCATAAAACCTATCTGACTCCACTGCAGGGCTGTTGTGCAGCAGCTGGGCAAACAAAGGGATGTGAGAGGCTTTCCTGAACATCCTCTCTTTTTCACAGCCATGAGTGTTAAATTGGTATAATAGTGCTTTAAATGTACCATACGGATGTGGCCAGGCTTTAAACCTGTGTGACACTCCAACCACAACCCCACACTGGGCATGGCCTATTTCATTGTGGGGGCTCTGGAATCTCTCTCTCTCTCTCTCTCTCTCTCTCTCTCTCTCTCTCTCTCTCTCTCTCTCTCTCTCTCTCTCAATTCATTTTTCAAATTGTTAAATAAGCAAGAGTCAGCACAGTTCTGCCTTTATTTCCCTGAAAGCCAGCATGGAAGAAAAATATTTGGGGGAAATGTATGCCGTTCTATAACTTGCACATTTTAATTCTAGATTTGAAGACACTGGTGTTCTCCAGGAAGCATTTTCTGATGGCACTCCTAGCTACAGCGGAGATGAAGATGGCTCTGCAGAGACCAGGCACTTTGGCGTTCATCCTGATCATGATCTGAGTTCTGCTGTAGAAAAACAACAGTGACTCAGTAGACATCGGCAGAGCAAAACTTGAGTGATGGTCCAGAATAATTTCTTGTTCTAGAGGTGCAGCTCCTCCTGAAGACCTCTGCTAAGGGTGGAGACAGCCTCCCAGAGCTCACCTGAAAGATGAACGATGGCACCTGGATCACCCTTAGTCCGGCAGAGTTTGCTCAGCTCCAGCAGTATTCTGAGTGTAAGTACTGTTCCTCTCTCGGCTCAAATGCTTGCCATTTCGTTGTGGGTTATTTATGCCAGCATTAGCATAACATCTTCCAGCACGTGGTGGATCAGAGGCATGCGATCCTTGTCCTTTCTTTCAGAGGAATAATACAATTAATTTGTACCATGACGTGTCATTCTGTGAGGTATGCCACAATAACTTAAGTTCAGAAAATCTGAGTGCATACAACAGGCATCCCCAGACTTTGGCCCTCCAGATGTTTTCGACTACAATTCCCATCTTCCCCGACCACTGGTCCTGTTAGCTAGGGATCATGGAAGTTGTAGGCCGAAACATCTGGAGGGCCGCAGTTTGGGGATGCCTGGCATACAATAAGATCTTTTTTAAACCCAGAGATATAAATTTAAGTCCTGACTACATGGGGAGTGTTTGGTGTGTGTGTGTGTGTGTGTGTGTGTGTGTGTGTGTGTGTGTCGTCAAATACAGGGCATTGGGCTCATTCCCCCAGCATGAACCAACTGCAATCCATCCTGGAAGCCTGTTAGTTTGCAGAACAGGCAGGGATAGTAGTGAGGGATTCATGTGGGTTTGAAAGGGTGGTGTGTTCCGCACAAGGGAAGAATCTGCAAAGCTGTGTTTGATGTGATACTTTCATTTTTCAAGTACTGCTCCCAGCACTGAAGTGCCAAACTGAGAGCCTGAGAAGCTCTTAATTCCAAAGGTGGTTCCCACCGCACCCCACTACTAAGCGCTTAGGCTTTAGCAAAATTCACAACAGAAAGAAATGATAAAGCTAGTGTACGCAGGTCAATAACTTGGTGCCCTCTCTCGGGTTTTCTCTTCCGCAAAGATCTGGCCTCTGGAAGAGAAGAGTTCCTGCTGCAAAGGCCTAAGATAACATTTTGATACTCCTGTGTGGTAGGGCTCCGCGATGCAACCGTGAAATGTGTCGGTTTTCATGGGGACTCATATGCAAGAGGGCTTAATTCTGTATATGGAAATAGAAAACACCTAGGGTGGAATTCGAAGGGATGTGGGTGGCGCTGTGGTCTAAACCACAGAGCCTAGGGCTTGCCGATCAGAATGTCGGCAGTTCAAATCCCTGCAATGGGGTGAGCTCCCGTTGCTCGGTCCCTGCTCCTGCCCACCTAGCAGTTCGAAAGCACATCAAAGTGTAAGTAGATGAATAGGGGAAGGTAAATGGCGTTTCCGTGCGCAGCTCTGGTTCTCCAGAAGCGGCTTAGTCATGCTGGTCACATGACCCGGAAGCTGTATGCTGGCTCTCTCGGCTTATAGATAGAGCAAGATGAGCATGCAACCCCAGAGTTGTCTGCGACTGGACCTAACGGGGTCAGGTCCATTATTTTTTTACCTTTACCTTTAGGGTAGAATTCAGTGCTGTGCTGTGCTGTTGAAATTGCTATGTCTGTACAAGCATATCAGCTTGCTGGGCAGCATTACCAAGTAATTTTTCCAATGCCTTCTCAAGCAGGTTTCTATCATGGAGGAAACGAGAAGGCTTTCTAAAAATTGTTTGTGCCTGACGATCCATTCACATTAACCTTTTTAATTTATTTTTTTCTATCCAGGCTAACAAACATGCTTAAAGTGTGCTGGGGTGAAGTGGCCCAATGATACAAATGCTGCGTCCGTGTCTCAACACATGAACGCAGCACTTGCCAAGTATGAATCTGTACAACTATTGCCTTATGGAAAAAAATGCAGCTCAACCAGGTGCCTGCCTGGTGTCTGCTGGGCTAAGTCTGCAGGTCTTTTCTTCTGTTCTTATAATGTGAGGCCCTCATCGGTTGAAGTGGGGAAAGAGAGAACACCTAGAGAACAGATAAAGGGGCAGCTCCACATCCAAATGGGCTAGCAATGCAATTTGTGGGGGAAGGAGGAATGTTAGTCTCAATACAGACCAGTCAAATTCTAAGTGAATGGGGCTGGCACTAAAGAGGCAGCCCTTCAGCATGTCCACACATACACAGTGGCGGAGCTTCATGCTCCGGCACGGGGGGGGGGGAGCAGGCGGAGTGGGGTTTGCGTGCGTCCTGGGGGCATGGCGCGCCACCTGTGGGGGCAGGGCGCCCAGTGTGGAGGGGGACAGCCACGATGGAACCCCACCGGTATTGCGCTGCCGGGGGCGGTGCGCTCCCCCCGCATTCCTCTTCCTCCGCCAGTGCACATACAACAATCTTCTCTGTTTGTGGTTGGTGGATACGCTTCCATATAGGAAGCCCAGGGAATAAGGATGTGCAGAACAATTTCTTCCCACTGACCTTATTGCTCCAAATGTAATCCTTCTGAGACTAGCCCAAACATTGCGATATTCGTGACCACTTTAAGAGATGGGATCTTGAGTGTTTGATATGAGCAGTCCCCTTAGTTTATTTATAGAAGCCTTTTTTAGGCATCTGAAAGCAGATTCCCTTCTTTTAAGCATTTTCCTCTGGTATTTCAGTCGAAGGTTGATCCTCTGGGGCTGACTTCCTAATCCAGGGCAGCTGAGCTGTGAGCCTGCTGGGACGTTTCACCTCCTGGAGCTCTGAGACCCCAGGAAGGGAGATTAAAAAAAGAAAACTGGCTTCCATCAAGACATCTTACGAAAGAACCCTTCTCAAATATTTTAGTGGCAGAAATAATGGATGATAGCGATCACAACCTGCTAAATTAATGCTGTTCTTTGCACAGGGAGAGCATGGGGAGCTAAGCTGCTTTCAATTCACATCACACTCAGTGGTTCAGGACAGGAAGTGCTACAGTGAAAATGCTTCTATCCCATGACAGATGAAAGTTTCCAATCGTGGCAGGAGGGAAATCCAGCATGCCAGTGAACAGTTATTCTTTGTGCACAAGCTTTGAAATTGGTAGAAAAGGCATTTAGGCTGCATACTCGCCATACATTTATAGCACATCTCCCTACCCCTGAGAATTCTGAGAGCTCCGCTTTGTTATTGGTGCTGGGAATTCTAGTTCTGTGAAAGATAAATCACAGATCCTAGGAGGGAGATGTCCTTTAAATATGCTTAAAATGTATGGGGTGTGCGTGTGTTGTTGTTTTTTAATTTATTTTTAATATATTTTTATTAAAGATTTCTTAGATTACAAAAATACTTGCACTGTCTCTTTTTTCAGGTTGTGTTTTCTACAGATCAGTTTCATTTGTGGTGAGACATTAGTGTTGAATACAGTGTTAGATTAGGAAGAAAAGAGGGGGAAAGAAGGGGAAGGGGAATTAGGAAACCCTGGTCTGCGAGTGCTCCAGTTGGAGAACAGCCTTTGCCAAAGGTGTCATGGATTTTGAAGACGCTCGAACTCAGGATGAAAGGGAGAAAGGTGCTAAAAGGAAGGCACATTTGGCAAACCCTCACCTTGATCAACTCCTGCCTGGAAACCTATGTCCCCCACTGTGGAAGGACATGTGGAGACAGAATTGGCCTCCGCAGTCACTTTACAGACTCACTGTTCAGACCGTGTTCATGAATGACAATCTTCCTTGGCTACAATTGATTGCAGAAGAAGAATAGCAATAGCAGTGAGGAGTGGTGGTGAGGAAATGGTATCCCAAACAGTGCCTTGTGTGTTGTAGATCCACTGCTGCATGGATGGCACTATCTTGAGAGGATTAACCCACCCTAAAACAGCTGCTCTGAGACCTTTAGTCTTGTGTTCATTTTCCTGTATTTGTGTATATATTCCCCTGGTACACCTTAGTACACCAGCTCCTGCCAACCTAGCAGTTCGAAAGCACGTCAAAGTGCAAGTAGATAAATAGGTACCGCTACAGCAGGGTGGTAAACAGCATTTCCATGTGCTGCTCTGGTTCGCCAGAAGTGGCTTTGTCATGCTGGCCACATGACCTGGAAGCTGTACGCCGGCTCCCTCGGCCAATAATGCGAGATGAGCGCGCAACCCCAGAGTCGGTCATGACTGGACCTAATGGTCAGGGGTCTCTTTACCTTTACACCTTAGGATAGATGGCTGTTGGGAATGGGGTGTGGAAGAAGCCATGCCTAATAAGAACCCTAGCAGAGGGCTCTCTCATTAAGCATCCACCCAACCAGGTTACCTGTGTGAAGCCTGCAAGACCATCTTGGCTGTGAGTCCTTGCAGGCCTTTTACCACCTGGCTTGGGTGGGCGGGGTCCTGACTCCAGCTACAAAAGCTGAAGCTGCTGAAAAGGACAGAGACCATCTTGGCCAGGCATCCCCAAACTGCGGCCCTCCAGATGTTTTGGCCTACAACTCCCATGATCCCTAGCTAACAGGACCAGTGGTCGGGGAAGATGGGAATTGTAGTCCAAAACATCTGGAGGGCCAAAGTTTGGGGATGCCTGATCTTGGCTGTGGCGCATGCATGTGTTGCAGTAGCAGTCAGCATCTGAGAAGATGGAGGAGAGGGCAGAGGGTGAAGAAAGCTATGAGTGGAAGGAGGCCCTTTTCTCAACTTTTGGGACCCCCTGGGAAATTCAGCAAACCTGGAATTTGATGTGGATAGTGCAGCTGAATGGGACATACCGTGTTTCTCATATTATAAGTCATGTCTTATAATCTTTTTTTCTCAAGAAAATAAGCCTATGGCTTATTTTCGGGGGGTGTCTTATTATTTTTTTAAAAAATTACAGTATGGTACCTCCCCTGTCCAGCGCCCGGAACTGGCTGCTGCTGCGCTGCTGGGCGCGTTGTCGGCGCTTCAGCAGGGCACACTGCTGGGTCCCGCCGGGTCGGGGCTTCACGCGGCGCGCGCTGAGGCTCTTGCCGGATCCCGGCTCGGAGCAGCGCGCGCTGCGGCTCTTGCTGCGTCCTGCCGCCGGGTTGGGGCTTGGAGCAGCGCCAGCGCCAAGCGCCAACCCAGCGGCGGGAGCGGCGGGACCGACGGGACCTGCAGGACCTGCAGCGCGTGTGACAGGAAGAGGAGGGACCAGCGAGTGGCAGCCGCGGCGGCCAATGAAGGCTTGGCCGGGTGTTTTTTGTCGTTGTAGCTGCGTCCCGCTGCGTCCCTCCTCTTCCTGTTGCGGCTCGGCGCCCGGAACTGGCTGCTGCTGCGTGCGTTGTCGGCGCTTCAGCAGGGCACGCTGCTGGGTCCCGCCGGGTCGGGGCTCCACGCGGCGTGCGCTGCGGCTCTTGCCGGGTCTCGCCGCCGGGTTGGGGCTCGGAGCAGCACGCACTGCGGCTCTTGCCAGTCCCGCCGCCGGGTCAGCGCTTGGCGCGGTGCATGCTGCTGGACATTTTGGAGGGGCAGCAGCAGCCGGTTCCGGGCGCTGACAGGCATCTTCCTCTTCCATGGCGCCATCCAGACCTGCTCCCACCACTACGGCTTATTTTTGGGGTATGTCTTATATTTCTTCAACTCAGGAAAATCCTGCCATGGCTTATTTTGTAGGGATGACTTAAAATATGAGAACACGGTAGTACCACCCACCTTGGGTCTGCCCATAAAAAGGAAGTCTAGAGTGAGAGACTAGGGTGGTGTCTGCTGTTTCCAGGAACTCTCCTCTTGTTGTGAGACTTTTGTGGGAGAGCTGAGGGTTTGTTTGGGCCCTGGTTGAGAATCCAGAGGCTGAGATGGTGTGTGTTCCCTACAGAATACTAGGGTCAAATATTTGACATTGCAACTCTGATGTATCTTCTGCTTCAAAGGAAACATCTGGGGTGTTGCAAATATAACGTTTAGGGAACTCTACTCATTGCAGGTTCATTAATACAGCAATTTCAAAATAAAGCAGGATGGATTTTCATGACATTTTAGAGCCCGCCATGACTTTTACAACATCATTTTGCCCGAGGTGTCAGCATGGTTGTATATAATCATTCCTAAGCTTGGCAAGCTGTGATGACCTTCTGAAGAAACTGATGACTTCCTCAGACTCCTATGTAATTAATAATATTCATGGTATTGGCATTAACTTTCTCCTTCTAGATTCCACAAAGAAACTGAAAGATGTTTTGGAAGAGTTCCATGGAGATGGTGTTCTAGCAAAATATAATCCAGAACAGGTAAGGAAGTTTGCTGTAAATGTATTCCTAAATTCTATATTGAAGTAACACCAGTAGTCTTGTTGGTCCATTTGAACAAAATGCACCCCTTCGGTCAAATAATGCCATCTGTTAGGATCAACCATGTGACATTTTGAGCAATGCACAACTCCTTCTCAGGCAAGATGTTTAAAAAGGCTGATGTTGGTTTACTGTTATTAATAGTATTACTTATATATTATTTTTCTCTCTCTCCTTTTCTTTGTTAAATTTGTAAATAGAAATGTAATTAAAAAAATAAATAAAGGTTCAAATATATTATTTATCACATCACAGTTTCCAGAAGGGTAGTCATGTTTGTCTCTATTGGTTTTGCATTTCATTTTCCTCTGAGCTCATTCTTCTAGATTCCCCATATGGATATATATTCTTGCCAGTTCAGGATTATACTTCATGCATCTGATAAAATGGACTGTGAGCTTATGCCGTAATAAATGTCCCATTGCACTTAGGGCAGTCATTGCCTGTACCTACATCCCAACAGCCCTAGGTGCAACCTGAAGCCTGCATAGGATGTAACCGAGCTTTGTTTGCTGTCTCCTTCCACATTCTGTTTTGATACTGTGACCAGATGATTGCGACTCTTCATCAAGGGCTAGCCTTTTCCGCATCCATCCATCCCTTACTCTGTTTACTATCTAGCCCAATGAAGAGTCCTGGGAAACTCAAATGGTCATGGCATTTTGGTTGATGTAATAAAGGCATTGTCCTAAATATGGAATTTTTTGAACATCTGAAGATGCATTCTGATAGTGTCAAAAGAGAAATGGATTAACAGTAACTGAGAGTTGCCTGTATCATCAGTTTCTAAGAATTTGCAATTTCATTGTTTATGAACAAAGGTACCAGCATGAATGAATATTCGTAGCTGCACATAAGTATTTTGATTTTCTAATCTGAAATTAGAATTCTCTAACTTGGGGGTGGGGGGAAGCATAATGTATGCACACTTGTGTGTTTTCAATGCCTTAAAGTTGGTAACATTACTACTTTCCCTCCCCCCCTCTAACAACTAACTTGGAACAAGTTGAGCAGAAAACATTTTCAGTCCTCACTGCATTTGCCCACATGTTGAAAGTGTTGTTCATCAGATTCTCTGGGAGTGATTCCTCCGTATTTTAAGGAGAAATTAGGATATTTCTTTTTAGAGAGGTGGGGAAACGTTTCCAAAGAGCAACACATCTGAAGGCATATCTTCTCTCTCCTAGGAAAAGCAGATTAGTAAGAACAATAAAAGTGGGTTGTCCCCACTTCCACGGTAAGAGAAGGAAATAGCTGCGGTGCTATTCAAGAAGAACACAAAAGGCTCCAAAACCGTAGAATATCAAATGAAATTAAATAAGAAATGGGCACAAAGAGCTCGTGAGGGAATTCTTGACACGCAATGTAATTACGAGGACAAGCCAACAAAAGAAATGGCAGGAATTGCAATTGTGCTCCCTCTTAGGAAGAGTGCTTGTTAGGCACTTAGGAGGGAACAGGACAAGTGCTGTGTTGTGGGTGGCTGTAAGTGGGCCGCACCGCTTTCTACTGAGAGCACATTGATGTGGTTTGTGTCCCACGGCAGGAGATATTACTGTGATTATTTCCATGGCACAAAACAGCCAATGTAGGTATAATTCATTATTACCCGCTCTGAGAAATTACTGCATTTGCCATTGGGTTTAATGACTAATTGCCTTTTAAAACCTCTTTAAAGAACAGAGTTGCTTTCCAGCAGAGGCTGCGGAGGAAGCTGCCCATAAAGGAGTGAGTGGCGGGGGGGGGGGGTATTTTCCTACAGTCCTTTTCTGTCTTTTAGCTTTTATTTGTTTAATGGTACTCCTACTACTTTATCCCTGCAGTAATAACATATTGAGAGGGGGTTGTTGCAATAACCCCCGTGCTCCAAATTATACCACTGCAGCCGCCCCGCTTCCCACCTCACTTGGGAAAAGCCAGAGTGGAATTGTTATTTCCTGCTCTTTGAGGGGATATCCCGTCATTGCCGCAGACAGCCGCTTGCCTGTAGCGATGGCAACGTAGCAAAAGCCGTGAGGAGAAATCAAGGATCTGTACAGATGTGTCTGGAAGCAGGAGTGGGTGGGAGCTTTTCTGCTGAAACATTGAACCTGCCTCCTCCTCCTCCCCTCTCAACCATGTGTCCTCTAATGACACGCATAACAGCCTCCGGATAAATTTCTTAAGTACCTTTAAACCGTTTGCTCCTCACTTTCTCCCACATTCAGGTGGGCTGCCTACTTTTTTTCTTTAAAGAACCTTAAATGTTGATGTGCTCAGGTCTGGCACTATGCTTCCAAAATAAAATAAAAAAATCTACCAGGTTTGTATTTATTGGTCAGTTTTCCACCCAAAGGCCTTTGAGATGACTTAGAAGATAAAGTTTAAAACCAGATTAAAAAACTAAGCAACAAGTATAACTACCTGGGACAGGCATCCCCAAACTTTGGCCCTCCAGATGTTTTGGACTACAATTCCCATCTTCCCTGACCACTGGTCCTGTTAGCTAGGGATCATGGGAGTTGTAGGCTAAAACATCTGGAGGGCCGCAGTTTGGGGATGCCTGACCTGGGAGCTAGAATACTAAACGCAAATCACTCAATGACAAAGGCCAAGCAGAATATAGACTAACCCACCTGACTGGATGCTTGCAGTCTAACCTTCTCTCAGAGCAAGTCTAGAGATGAGAAGAAAGGTAGGCATGACTCATGTATGATTACAGGTAGGTAGCCGTGTTGGTCTGGATCGAAGTAAAATAAAAAAAAATTCCTTCAGTAGCACCTTAAAGACCAACTAAGTTTTTATTTTGGTATGAGCTTTCGTGTGCATGCACACTTCTTCCGATAGGATGTATGATTGCCATTCCCTTTCTCTCCATCTGAGCCATCCTGTCTGAGAGGGGTCAGGAAGGAGATTCTAAGGCAGGGGTGGCCAATAGGATACTTTCCAGATGTTGTGGACTATAGCTCCCTAAAGGCCTCGGCCCAGTATACCTGAGCATCTCCACCCCCATTGTTCTGCCCAGACACTGAGGTCCAGCTCTGAGGGCCTTTTGGCGGTTCCCTCACTGCGAGAAGTGAAGCTACAGGGAACCAGGAAGAGGGCCTTCTCGGTAGTGGCACCCGCCCTGTGGAACACCCTCCCATCAGATGTCAAGGAAATAAACAACTATCTGACTTTTAGAAGACATCTGAAGGCAAACCTCTTTAGGGAAGTTTTTAATGTTTGAAGTTTTATTGTGAACACCCTGCACAATAGCTGCAGATTCGTATCGAGCATTTCATCTAGTCAAAAGAATGTAAAAGAAGCCCTGTTGGTTCAGTCCGAAGGCCCATATAGTCTACAGTGGCCAACCAGATGCCTATTAGAAGCCCACAATGCAGCAACATTCTAGAAACCATCATGATTAAAAGCATAGGTGTTGTATCCCATATTGAAGGTAACATTACCATGAATGCACTTTTTCAGTATCTCCAGCATCTGTAATTGCACGGTGTAGAATTGGACCCAGAGGGATTTAAGCCACAAAGTTCTGATCTGTTAAATTCCCTTAGGCTGCAATCCTCAAGATGCTTTGCTGGAAATGGAACGTCTTCCTGAGTAAACACACAAGATTACTTTGTAAATGACCTTAGGCATTGTGCTCGCTTAAGCTCAACCAACCTCGCAGGATTGTTGTGAGAATAAAATGATAACTTTGCGATAACTGCCCTGTACGTCTTGGAGGAAGTTCCAAATACAAGGACAAGAAATAAAAATAATAAATAAATGAACCAATCTTTCATTTAATCCTTTAAATAGTTCTTGCAAAAACTCTGCCTGTCCTCTTATGTCAAAAATTTACATTTCAGGGATAAAATTTTCACAAGCCTTTTCTCTAGCATGTAAACAGTTCCATCTGCTGGGAAATTTTGACAAGGGCATGCTTTTAAAATGCAAAGTTTTTTAAAATTACGGATTTCCCCCAAGTGTGTTCTGAAATAGTACAGTCGTGGGAAGGACTGTAGCACATACCATCCTGAAAGTTTGGTTTGCCTTTGTCCAGCAGAATAGTTGTTTCTGTTCCTCCTGCTCTTCAGTCCTTCTTCACTGAACTTTGCTTTGTCTTTTTTCCGCTCTTCCTTTCCTCAGAAACAAGACACTCTGAACCAAGTAAGACTTGCTTTCCATACTCTAGCTATCACATGTGGTGTTTACATGTTGCCTTGCATGTTTGCTTCTGCTTAAACTGAACCCCCCGCAAAAAAAAGAAATAAGGTCAAAGTTATGACTTGCAGTTTCAATCAGTATTCTACAAAAATCAGAAAACCTCAGTGCTGCTTCTGTATCCTTAGGGAGTCAGTGTTAAGAGGACTTAAACATACAGAAAAATGTAGAATAGTGAATTGATGTCCTAATGTCCTAATTCTCACATCATCCGTTGACCTATTGTGTCACAGGAAGGGCAGCTTGTGCTGAGCATGGCATCCTCTGTTGTGGTGTAAACTCCTGGGACTCAGCTATACAGCTGCAAATAAAGCGTTTAAAGTGTGTTTTAAGTGCAATATACAATGTGACACTAGATGGCAATGGTGAGCCCTATGGAAAATTCAATATACAGTGGAACCTCGGTTTATGAACACCTCGGTTTACAAATTTTCGGTTTACGAATGCCGCGGACCCATCTGGAACGGATTAATTCACTTTCCATTACTTTCAATGGGAAAGTTCGCTTCAGTTTATGAACGCTTCAGTTTATGAACAGACTTCCGGAACCAATTGTGTTCATAAACCGAGGTACCACTGTATATTTAAAAACGCTTAAAAAGAAGAAGCATTTTCAGAACGTTTTTTAAATATGTTTGTAGATTCCACCTTGAAGAGCTTTAGCTGCATTTCCTATTTAGGTGTCGCTGCTGCCACCCCACATAAGCTTATAGTCCAGTATGCGCCTCTGCTTTCAATGTGTGTGAAAAGTGCACCTCTGCCTTTTCCTGTGTAGCATGTTCTCCTGCGCCTATGCTTCAGTGTGAGGGGGAGAGAGCTTTCTATTTTTATATTAGCGCTATATGTTATTTTGCAGTTCCTCTGTATACTTTTAGATTAGCCTTCTCCTACCTGGACTATAACTCCCATCAGCCCTAGCATCATGAGGCTGATGGGACTTCTAGTTGAAAACATCTGGAGGGCACCAGGCTGGGGAAGGCTTCTTTAGATATATCTGTTATATATGTGGCATATATCTGTTATGTGAAAAGCTTCAAACAGAGCTCAGTGCATTCCTGCTGCATATAATGTGCCGCTGTGTGTATGTTTACAATCTGATCTGTTTCTATCTCTGGTGTGTTGGGGTAGTTAGGATTGCACAGGGCCCAAGATGTGGAGGAGAGGATGCATTTTACGAGCATCCAGAGATCCAGGGGGGCCTACCCCAAACCTTGCAAGCCTTGTTGATGGAGTGGGGAAGGCTGAGCTGTACTTTATGGTGAGGTAGGAGAGCTGGCAACCAATGAACCCCTTTGGTTTCAGATAGTACATGGGTAGACGAATCTTAAAAGCCTGGGACGCCAATTTTCAAAGCCCTCTAATGTGTTGTATATTTTGCTCTAGGAGACTTAGTTTGGTCAGAATACACTTCCAGAGTTAATGCTAAATACATTACTTCTGGTAAATGAGCCACCACAAAATATTGTGTCCCAGGCTTTTTAGACTTGTCTACTCATATACTGGGACACAGGTGGCGCTGTGGGTTAAACCACAGAGCCTAGGGCTTGCTGAACAGAAGGTCGGCGGTTCAAATCCCTGCAATGGGGTGAACTTCCATTGGTCGGTCCCAGCTCCTGCCAACCTAGCAGTTCGAAAGCAAGTAGATAAATAGGTACCGCTCCAAGCGGGAAGGTAAACAGCGTTTCCATGTGCTGCTCTGGTGCTCCAGAAGCTGCTTTGTCATGCTGGCCACATGACAATAATGCGAGATGAGTGCTGCAACCCCAGAGTCTCTCACGACTGGACCTAATGGTCAAGGGTCCCTTTACCTTTTTACTCATATATACTATCTGAAAGCAAACGGGTGCACTGGTTGGCAGGTGTGAATTGTTTTCCAGCTCTCCAATTCCACTTTTATGTTTGAGGATAGTTGTGAATGCATATTTCCTTGTATCTATCTACCTATTGTCCACATCTTGTGATATTTGCTGGAGCTATTCAGAAATAACGTTAGAACGGAAAAAGCAGTATTTTGAACAGTGAGTTGCTGGCCAAGGTTCTTCTCTAGAATAGAGTGAGTGTGCTTATGCAGTTAGAACTTGTTGTTTGAGAGAAAGAGATTCGTGCTTCCTTATATGGCATGCTCGCTCAAGAACTACCAGTCCCAGAGTTCCTGGTGCGTGGGAAGGAGGGGGTACAGCTGGTGAGAGGAACAAAGCACTATAATAGGGATACTGATCCCAGGGGCAGTAGGAGCCAATGCTGCTGGCAGGATTTACTGGCTCAACTATATCTGTGAGTAAATGCCACGCAGCGACTTCTTCCATCAAGTTCAAACTTGCAAGTTAAATTGGCTTTAGGAAGCTAATCCATGATTTTTTAATGAAAAGAGCCAGAAAAATAAAGCTTTAACATGAACTAGTCTATTTAGAAAATGTTTTCATCCATTAGAATAAAAATATATCAAGAGGATAATACCATTATCAGAACCATCCGAAAATATACAAAATAGTCAGAAACTTCATAGGACCGTTCATCAGGCTTGACATTGTGTTTAAGAAATATAGCAAAAAGGGAAGTGGGATTGGAGGGCATGTTTCAGAAACAAGGTGTAATTTCAGGAATGCATAAAATGTAATTTAATAATTAATACAGTAACTTTATCTTTCATGACTCATGAGATTGTATAGGATAAGAGCGTGATGTGGGGGGGGGGGGGAAGTGTGTTACAAGTTTTTATCAGGTCAGCAAAAAATTATTCTTGGGCCCTGGTTTCAGAAATGAATTCCTGCTGTGCAGTGTGTGGCTTTTTCTCATATTAGGCCTTGGGATATAAATGTGACTTCTCTCTGTCTAACAATATTTTTGCCAGAGTTCTGAAAGCTGAATGCTGCAACTGCAAAATGTGCACTGCAAGCTGGTCTCCATGATGCATCTGTCACAACAAACATATTTTATTTTGCCTTCCTTGCTTTGCCAGGGTTCTGGATCCCATCATTGCTGCTGCTGCCCCTTCCCATGCTTATTTTGAACCTTCCTTAAATTTAATTGCACACCATGGATCTGGAAGCATCCATCTGCCATCCCTCAAAGGATGAGGGGCTGTTCCTGGTGTGAGGGGGAGACAACTCTCTGATTTGTGTTTGTCTGGTTTTGAGCAATGTTCTTCAAACCCTGCTCTGTAGCTTAAAGTTGCCCAATCTACTCTAACTGCATATGTCCGCATATGTCCATTTATTTAAATATCTGAATTGCAAATGTTAAACCGCCTATGGACCAATGCTGAAGATAAGCTAAAGAGAGCAATCTAGAGTTAAACATACCGTACCAACTGGTTCGTTTTTAAAAAGTAGCATGGGGATAACCTTCTTCTCCTTTCTAAGGGACCACAGAAGACCGACATCTCTGACCTAAAAATGATTTTCACTCATTTATCCCTGATGCCGTTTTGTGGAGCTCTGTTGGACCATTCATGTTGCTCAAATGGGAACTGAATGCTACCTGTTCACAATTTGTTAATCACAGGTTACCATAGTGTATAGCGTGTAACATGCATTGGCAATAGCCTGAAAGCTTGGTGGTTGATTTTAATTGTTGCATTGTCTGGAAGGAATCCTACTACTACAGACAGTCCCTTTTTAAAATGAGAAGTTAAACAAATCTAAAGGGCTTTTCTATTTTGCTTTACTCCATTCTTCCCTGAAGCCAATTGACTATGAGGGGTTCCAGCTGTTCATGAGAACATATCTGGAGGTGGATATTCCAGAGGAGCTCTGCCAGCACCTCTTCATGTCCTTCAAACGAAAAATCTGCCAATATTCCCCAGAGAGCCAGAGACAAAGTTCCAGCATCACACAGCTCAGCAATCTTGGTGAGCAACATCCATTCTCCTTTGTCTGCTTCACACACCATCACTTGATTGATTGATTGACTGCTTCATCTGTAATTTTTTAAGTTATTAAGAAGCATGTTGGATTTTCAGTCAAAACTGAAAATGAAACTGAAAATCTTCTGTGGCAGATTTGTATTTAGAAGGAACAAAGTGAGACTTGCAAAAAATGCAAGTGTGGAGTTCTCTTCCAGTCAGTCTTTTAGAATACCGTATTTTTCCCATGTATAAGATGATAAAAGGTAAAGGTACAGGGACCCGTGACCATTAAGTCCAGTCATGACTGACTCTGGGGTTGCGGCGCTCATCTCGCTTTATTGGCCGAAGGAGCTGGTGTACAGCTTCCAGGTCATGTGGCCAGCATGACAAAGCCACTTCTGGTGAACCAGAGCAGCGCACGGAAATGCTGTTTACCTTCCCGCCAGAGGTATCTACTTGCACTTTGACGTGCTTTTGAACTGCTAGGTTGGCAGGAGCAGGGACCAAGCAATGGGAGCTCACCCTGTCGTGGGGATTCAAACTGCCAACCTTCTGATCGGCAAGCCCTAGGCGATATTCCCCCCCGAATTTTTTTCAGTTTGAAATTGGGGGTTGTCTTAGACACGGAATGTTGCATTCAAATATATAAATAAATACATGCCCCCATCCATATTCTTCCCCCCCCCCCAGCCTCCTCTCACTCTTGGCCTCACGACAAACCCTGGTCTGGTACTTCCCCCCCCAGCAGCCCCCACTCCAGACATTGTCCCTTTCACCTCAGCCACCCCCTGGCTACCCAGGGGACCCCCCCCCCGCATTCCCCAAACACACTCACTCAGGCAGCTCTGGCAGTTGCAGCTCCTCGATCAGCGTTCACATCTGCCGGCGCTCAATACGGTACATACCATAAATACTGAGACAAAAGTGCAACACACAGGTGGCAGAGCTGCAGCTGTAGCTACAGTGGAGTTACACTGAGCTAACAGGAGCAGCCGCCATTACACAGCTTGCCTCACTATTTGAGGTTTAAATATATGGTACTAAATATACCGGTGTTTTGAATATTTAATAAAATATCAAAGTTGTTCTGTTTGGAGTTTAAAATGTTTATTTCTTAATTGAGGCTCAAAAGATAGGGGTTGTCTTATACATGGAGACGTCTAAGACACGGTACTCCATTTCACCCGTTGTTATCCCTGATTTCCCATTTCCACCCTTCTCCAACAACCAGCTGGCATTCTGTGGCCACTGAGCCTACTGAGTCCACATTGGATTCCACCTCCTCCTGGCCCAGGGTTCAGGTTAGGCCATCCACAGCTTTGGTTAGGTTCTTATCCCCACCCCCTGTACTTTGCATTATTGGTGAGACATCATACTACTGTGTTTCCCCGAAAATAAGACACTGTCTTACATTTATTTTTCCTCAAGAAGACACACTATGGCTTATTTTCAGGGGATGTCTTATTTTTTTATTACGCATCCAGCCTCACCTCTTCCTTGGCGCCTATGTCTTATTTTCGGGGTATGGCTTATACTGTGTTGCGCAAATGCTTAGAAATCCTGCTACGGCTTATTTTATGGGTGTGTCTTATTTTCAGGGAAACAGGGTATGTACACACAACCCTTTCTATTCTAACCAAGTATTTATGTATTTTCCAAGAAGAAAGTGTTGACAGCTGTTTACTACAAACTTGCAATAAACGTTAATGAGTGTACATTGTTAAAGTGTGTGTTTATTTTTCTGTTTCTCTCGTGCTTCCAGAGTCTAAGTCCATTGATGCAGGCATCTCTATCCAGACCGAAGTTGCTTGCGCCCCTGTTACAGGTATCTACGATAAGCTCTTTAATGAAATCCCTGCTCCACCTTTTAACAACGGCCTCCATAGCCATAAATGGACAGAGCAGTATTGTACAGAGATTTATAAATACAAAAGTCTATCTGGGCTTTTCTAGTTTACTCAACTGTTTTCCAACCAGAAACAGAAACAGGAAACAAATGCAGCAGTCCTCTCCCATTGTTGTCCCCCAGCAACTGATATTCAGAGACATGCCGAATTTGAGACTGGAAGTAATGTACAGCTATTGTGTGTGTAGTAGCCACTGATAGCTTGAGCCTCCTTTTAAAGTTGTTCATGTTGATGGCCATCGGAAGCAAACTTCATTATTTAACCATTAGAAACATATAGAAGGGATCCCCTAAGGTCACCTGATCCAAACTGCTACTAGTGCAGGAAATTCCATTCCTACAGCATCTCTGAGAGATGGCCATTCAATATCTGCTTAAAAATCTCTAACAAATCAGAGTTCTCCCACCTTCTGATGAAGTCTGTTCCACAGCATCATCAGAAAGTTGTCCTTGATTTTAAGTCTAAATCTTTTTCCTTGAAAATTGAACCTACTGGTTTGGATCTTGCCATCCTTCCTTTTGTCTGTCCTAAATCTCCTGCCTTTATTTGATGATGCTGGGTTCCTGTACTCTCTTGCTTCCACCTCATCCTTTTTTACCTGGGACTACTCTCTCTCTCTCTCTCTCTGGAATCCCCGCACAGTCACATGCAGCAGCTAAGTAAACATAGAAAACAAACAGTATGTGGATGCCAAAGCTTTTTACAACTTTATCTCTCTCAGTATTTCAGTGCAACCTGGCATTTGTAAACCATCAGGTCTTGTCAAGAAACTGTTGCTATGCAGAGATGGCTCTTTCAACTCTACAATGCTGATATTACATTGAAGTAGCATCTACCGTTCTGGTTATGTACAAAAAACAAAGATCTTTGTGTGTGTGCATCCAGTGCTATTTTTCTAAAAAAAAGAGGCGTTGAACGCCTCCCTTGTTCTCTTCTAATGACAACCTGAGAGGTGCCGGAACTGACTTCCAGCGAGTTCCGGCTGAAAAAAAGCCCTCTATATAGATGGCATGCTTCACTTCAAACCCTCTTTTGGCTTTTCAGGAAACAGCCCATCTCAGGCAGAGGTACTTCAAAGGCTACCTGATTCAGCTCAGGGTCCATTTAAATCTGCTTTGTTTCTCTCTCCCCCCCCTCCACCCCATTCACTATTGGAAAATCAAAGTAATGCTATAACTCCCTGCCTTTTGACAGAAGCGGACGAAATTTGTAGGCATGGTAGCCCATCTGCTGAACTTCAAGCACACACACACAGAGGATTATCCTTTACGAAATGGATTATTCGACATGAGATCATTAATCCTGCCAAATTTCAGACCAGTGGTTTTCCTACAAGGGCAGCCACTGCAGTTTTAGAGTGGGTAAACGAGGAATCACTCAGGGCTCATGCACACTTCCATTTATCCTGTGCTTAGAAAACACAGGTCTGGGCTGTTTTCTGCTTCACCCACACTTTCTAGGCACAGGTCTGAGCAGCTTTCTCCTTGTCACATTCCTTTCCGAAAGAAAACCCACTTTTTATTGCTAAATCAGAGCAAATGTCAATCCGGAGAAAACTCAAATTGGCTTCCAGTGGTGGAGCTTCATGCTCCGGCACTGGGGGGCAGAGAGCAGCGGGGGCAGGGCTGGCGTGTATCTCGGGGGTGTGGCACGCTGCCCATAGGGGAGCCACAATGGCACCCCACCGGGATCGCGCTGCCGGGGGCGGTGTGCTCCCCCCGCACTCCTCTTCCTCCGCCAGTGTTGCCATCTGTTCCGATTGAGTGCTTTTCCTTGGAGGAGGGAAGTAGTGGGACAAGAGAAAATGTAAATAAGCCCTCAGTCTCCACAAGTGTGGGCAATTGGTCTGAAAATTGCAAACGTGAAACAGATGCCCCTGCATTAAGAAACCTGTGAAATTGGAAACAAATTGGGCTTTGTGTTAGGAATCTTTAAATTGATTTTAGGATAGGAAGAACTAAAATGTATTCACTTTCTGTGTTGCTGTTTTTTGTTTTGTATATATATATATATATATATATATATATATATATATATATATATATAAAACAGCCCTCTGGTTACAAGTGTGACCTGCATTTGGTCTCCTTCTTCCATCCCCACATCCTGACATTAATAAGCTTAGAGACATTACTTTCACCAGATGCTTGTCTGCAGCATTTTTTCATGTCTGGATCACAAGAGTGCCACAAAGGGCTTCATGGGTCCCTGCTGCGACTTGTTCCACCTTGCTTTATCACTGGCAAGGCAAAAAATAAAATCCTCAGGATTCATCTGCATCCAATGCACACTTCCAAATATAAATCTTTTTATCCTGGCTGCATAGTTGTTGTAAAAGAGACAACTGGAGCTTGTTCAAACGCATTTTATGAAATACCAAGCTGTGATAAGATTAAGTGTAAGGAGTTCTGTGGAAACAGCAGCTTAGGAGCTCCCTGAGAGACAATCAGTTTCTGTTTTCTTCTCGGGTTCCTCTGATGAAATTAATATTGATAGCTTGCTAGACTTCATAGTTCAGCTATGGCCTCTCCTGACCTATTAAAGGGAATAATAATTAACTGGCTAGAACCTGATTCTGCTTTAAATGCATAGTGTTGGGTGTGATCAAGGTAGGGAGAGTAATTTCTGTTTCTGGCTGGGAACACTATGAAATGCAGTGACAACACCAGTTACCAGTGGTAACAGAGATGGAGATGAATGTACGTAAGACTGCAGATCAGAGAAGAAATGAGCCTTTTGTTTAATGTGAGAGAACTCAACAGACCAGGCCTACCTTCCTGGGGACTGAGCTGGCACAAGCAGTACATGAGATACTTCTCCATCTGCACAGGACACTGAATGACAGTCCTCATCCAATAGGCTCCAAGTTGGAGTGTGCAGAATAACACGTTCCATTAAAGATGTCTGACTTCATGCTGTGTTGTAATTTATAGGGATCAATGGGAAAACTTTCCTAACTGCCACAGGAAGGCACACACCTGAACCCAAAAGCTCCCAGGGAAACCTGGCAGAGCCACAAACAGCATCTCTAAGTCCTGCTCCAACTGCCAATGCCAACGCCCTTGGGAATGCCTCGCCTAGCTGGTCCAGGTCGTCTTCACAGAAATCCACTGCCGGTACCCCCTCGGCTCAAAACTCCTCAGGGTCCTCCAAGCTCTCCTCAGGTTCTCTGCTTAGCCCACAGTCCCCAGGTGAGTCTCATCTTTGCTCTTCTGTTCCTGAGGCCTTGTATGAACACTGCGATTTCCCTGCCTCAACTCTCTGTAGCTGTGAAGAGAGGCCAGGTCCGCAACATACAATTACGTCGCATTTAACACACATCTGAAACACGTGACTATCTCCAAAGAACCCTGGGAAGTGTGAATTGTTAAGTGTATGGGAATTGTATTTCTGCAAGGGGTAAACCACAGTTCCCAGGATTTGGTGGAGAGGGGGAGCCATGTATTTTTAATGGATGTGAGATGTGCTTTTATGGTGTGGGTGTGACCACAGTTGTCACAGGCTAAAGCCACAGCTTGGAGTTCTCTGGTTCTGTCAGCAAAGTCTGGTTAGGAAACCTGAAATGGAAGTTGAACAGAAGCACTTTTGATCTCTGTGAGAGTTTGGGAAGCAAACACATCAGCCTCAGGACAAGAAAGTGATTTTTCAAAAAGCAATTCTCTCACTGGGTCAATAACTAACTATGTTACTTCCCGCATTCTCTCTCCACAGGCCCAGCCACATCCATCTGCTGCACAGTGGTAGTCAGGGACTCCTGAGAGTTTCCTCTGAGACACTCTGGGAAGCACATTACTGTTGCCTTTGCAAACATTGGAGTGTATTTGCAACAAGCTAATTTATCTGAGGTGGTGTCACCAGCTGCCTCAGCTCAGCTGCAAAGCCACATTTCTATTTCAAGCACAGTGGATTCTGCAGCATCTTTAGATGTTGCGGTGGGGCGGGAGGAAAGTGTCTTGTTTTGCTGCTGAAATCCTGTCAGCCAGTATCTTTTTTACCATGGCAATAGGAGCCAGGTTAGGCAAGCCACCAGAGTGTCTTATTGCCTCCAACCCACTCCTTTATGTCAGGGAAGCATAAGTGGGAGAAGATGCAAATCTCCTCATTTCCTAAAGCCCAGCACTCACATAAAATGTGTATGTCTACACTGCCTTATGATTTGCCTGTTGACCAATTTTTAGTTGCTAGTCTTGAGCCAGCTACTTCTCTTTCCCTATTTGGTTGTTTTTCCTAGGTCTTCCTTCTCAGAGGTTATATAGAGGAATTTGTATTCTCATACATATAAAGGTAAAGGGACCCCTGACCATTAGGTCCAGTCATGACCGACTCTGGGGTTGCGCGCTCATCTCGCTCTATAAGCCGAGGGAGCTGGCGTACAGCTTCCGGGTCATGTGACCAGCATGACTAAGCCACTTCTGGCGAACCAGAGCAGTGCATGGAGACGCTGTTTACCTTCCCGCTTGGAGCGGTACCTATTTATCTACTTGCACTTTGACGTGCTTTCGAACTGCTAGGTTGGCAGCAGCAGGGACCGAGCAACGGGAGCTCACCCCGTCACAAGGATTCAAACCGCCGACCTTCTGATCAGCAAGCCCTAGGCTCTGTGGTTTAACCCACAGCGCCACCTGCGTCATACATCTATACCTCCTCAAACCTTATATACCTTGGCAGACGTGTTGATTTGGGATGTTATGCAAGAGGTTTACTCATATGAGCACTACTGGCCGACAACAGCAGTGGCTGACAACATTTGGGGAACACCAGGCTGGGGAAGACTGCTGTGGAGCAGCAGCAGCAGCAGCAGCAGCAACAACAACAACAACAACAACAACAACAACAAAAGCCAAATTTGCTCCATCATCTACATGTGATGACTTTTCATATATTTAAAGTTGGCTCGCATATTAATCATCTTAATTTTTTCTTTCCCAGGCCAACGAATAAAATAAAATGGGATATGAAACCCCATAAAACCACCCTCCAAAAGTAATTTTTAAAGTGCAAGAGATTGGGGTGGCATGCAACAATTCATAGAGCTGGAAGGGGAGGAAGCTAAATGGCCTCATTACATTCAGCCACCCACTAGGGAGTGATGAAAGTTTAGTGCAGTGCTATGTGCAGCTTTCCTGAAAATAAGGAGCCAGCTGGAAGGTTTGGGGAGGTTTTCCCCCTAGGTGGAAGGATTGCTGTGCTGCACTTCTGCTGTTGCTGCCCAAGTTAGTTTAGACTGCTAGAGATAAAACAGACCTATAAGGATGTGCTGCTGGCAAGCCCTTCCTGAGGTGCTTGTGCCACTGGTAGGATCAAGCAAAATAAGACCCTGAGTTGTTGTCTTTTTAATGTCTACCTGACCGCATAGCCCAACATCTCTTTTGGAGCTTTGAAACACCTGTGCTTATTTTTGACCTCCTCTTTAGGCTCCAGAAGCTTGGAGAAGAAATTACCATTCAGCCTTCGAAAGAGCCACATCTCCCTGAAAACAGCCAGTCCACATTTGTCAGCCCCACTGGCTCAGGTAGTCTACCTGAAGGACATTGTCTGCTACCTGTCACTGCTGGAAAGGGGACGGGCTGAGGATAAGCTGGAGTGTAAGTGCTTGGGTGACAGGAAGAGTGTCTGTGACCACAGCATCAGGTCTTAAGACCTGTTTTATGCTGTGGTCACTTGGCGGCAGTGGTGTGCTATGGTGGGAATGGGAGGGTTTGTGGTTTCAGGAGAAGCAATAACGGCTTTGAGATTCACATTCAGGCAAGAGGCGGGGTGGGGTGGGGTGTGTGTGTGTGGTGAATCAACCAGGTCACAATCCTCCATCCCTTTCCATTTCCTCTAGAGCAGGGGTTCCCAACAAAATTTTCTCGAGGACCCCTCATCGAGCCGCTATTGTGACAAGGACCCCCATTAATTCCTAATCCTAAAATTAAAAAGTGAGAGCCAAATTAAGAGTCTTTTTATATTTTATATTTATACGTTTTTTACAGTTATAACAGAGTACTCCATCAGTATACAGTTAGTTTTAATTTTCAGTTCTTAAATAGATGAACCACTTTTTAACCAACGGTCCATTTTTAACTACGCGAACTGTAGCTTCCACGAAAAACAACGCTTTGTTTACAAACACTACTGTTTTGCAAAGAGGCAGCGTGCGCCAGGGAGGAGGGAGGGGAATGGAGAAGACAGGGTACCTGCGCAGTAGCGCACAAATGAAGCCGACGCGCACAAAGCATCTTGGGGAGGTGAGTGTTAGTAGAATGCGCGCGCTGCCTCTTTGCAAAACAGTAGTGTTTGTAAAGCGCCACCTAACGGCATACAGCAGAACTACTGCCTCTATCTAATTCTAGTTTTGCGCTAGACTCTGCTCATGCAGGAAGCGGCCAAAACAAAAAATCTGTTATCATACGAAATATATTTAATATATTTTTTATTCTAATAGCATCTTGTGGACCCCTCTGGCATAGCTCGCGGACTCCTGGGGGTCCCCGGACCACCTGTTGGGAACCACTGCTCTAGAGCATCATAGGCAGATATGTTGGTTATGTAGCACCTCTTAGTTGACCAGATAAATTTAGGTCATATTTTTATGCTGCATTTGCTTCTTTTGGGTCCCTTCTTCAGAGATTCAAAACAGGCCTGAGGTGGTAGACTCTTTTCTTATATTCAAATTATGGGATTAAAGATACTATGTGTGTAGGGGGCTTTAATCTAATCCACAAGCCCCACACATATTATTTCCTGCAACCTTAGATCATTCATGGCCCACACAAATTTCTAAAAAAAATGTATCTTAACAGAGCATCACAAAAAGTAAATGGACCAGATACCCTCATAACCCTGCTTGTTGTGATTTTGAGTACTGCCTTAAAAAAAATAACAATCTGTCAGTCTCCAGGAGAAAACACGAGCCTTGTCTTTGTTTATCTTCGGAGAAGTTTAGAGACTTTGCTTCTTGGAGGAATAGAGTCTGAAAATTCCTGGACCCTGCAGGTCACCTATCCTGGTTAGCAGAAACAGACAGAAAAGGACAATTAAAATGCCTGACTCCTGGCGATCCCTTAAGTCAAGCGTAGGGGGTGAACCACCAGTTCAAGGGTTGGGTCTACTTAGGTATGCCATTTGGGTACCAGTATATGTGTGTATCTGCCTGCATATAAGCATATGCTATACTCTCTGGATGGATGGATGGTGTATGGAAAAGTGTGGCTGGTCCTGGTTAGCCATCCCTGCTTTAGGCCTATACAACTTCACTAGACGTTGTGTGTGTGTGTTTAAAAAGCTGAAACATCACACAAATTCTTACATTTTAAGCAGTTTCCAATTTGATTTGGAAGGGACCTTTTAATAATAATAATAATAATAATAATAATAATAATAATAATAAACAACTTTGGAGACAATCCAGTTATTTTGCATGCAGTACTGATTGCTCCCGTTAAAAGAAGTGAATTCTAACATGGAGGGAGATGAAAGCTCATCAATCAGTTTCCATACAAACACTTTGCAGAGCTGACTCACATAACCACGGAGCTTATCATGGCTGTTTTCCTTCTTCTTCTCCCTTGGATGGCTCTGAATTTGTGCCAAGCTGACTGTGTGACTCATTTGCCATTAGAAACCCCAGAGTCATTTTGCGCACCAAAGGGCAGGTTAATTAGGAAAATATTACTAAGCAGAATACTGTAGGATCCTCCTCACAGGATCAGCTTCAGCTTGGGAATCATAATGTGGATAACCCGCTCCAGGGATAAAATTGTGCCCAGGAACTTTTCAAAATGTCACAGCAGGAATGGAAATGTGTTGTTGGAATTGGCCTCTGGAAAGAGCATCGCTGACATGTAGACAGATGAATAGGCACTGAAATATACTCGGAGTCCTGTAGTGACTTCATGCTCCTTATTGCAGCTTGTAAAACAGTGAATGAAATGCCCCCCCAAAAAAAAAACCTCAGGCTTTTATATACATTATTTACACAATAAGTCCCCCCTGATTGGCTGATTCTGCTTTCCTCCTGGAGCCTGATTGGTCTTTTCCTGCAGGCCGATCAGTTGTTGCATTCTAGGATCCTACTTGCCTATTGTTCTAGGATCCAAGCTTAGTACATAACAGGCACCCTGGTCACAGGGCTTGCCTGTTTAAAAGGATACTTACATGTCTAAGAAGAAGGGTGTTTCTGTTTTTCATTTTGTTTTTTGTAACTACTAAATAGGTTTCTTCTAGGGCAAAGTTGCTCGTCTCTTCTCATTACCTGCACAATTCAAGTATTGCACAAAAAGTGTGGTTTGCTTCATGGATTGAGCTGGTTATCATGATCTGAATGAAAAGCAAGAGATGAAAGAGGGTACCTAGAAATTGTGCTATGAGGAGGAGGAGGAAGGCAAGCTAGTACTTATTTATTACTCTCTACAATGCACCGTGACAAAGCCATGGGAAATAGTTTATGACTGTTACATTAGCATTTCAGGAAACTGTGCAAGGCTGCCCTCTGGTGCCCTTGGCTTGTTTTTCTTCTGCTTTTTAATTGTTCTTAAAAGACACCACGAAATGATGGATACGACATCTCTGTTTATCAAAGAATTTTTGCAGGAAGCTTTCATAAAAGAAACGCCCCACAGTCAGTTTCTTTCAAGTGGTCACCTAACAAAAATTATTTGAAACTGACATTATATGGAGCAAGCCAAGCAACTGAAGAGTCATAGCACACGGAGAATGTGGAGGTCAATAGATAGATCACAACTCAACACGGCACCAGGAATATAAGTGAGGATTAAAGCACAGTACGCAAAGCAGCACTGAGATCAGCAGGCAGGATAGCTCTGATGAAATAACATTGCCATGAAGATAGGACCAGATAGGTGTTGCAACCAATGAATGTTACTTTTTTGCCAGATAAATCTCTGTTTTGCTGGTTGGTTGGTTGATTTTGGCATTCCTTATTATTGTAATTTTTCCTGCATGTTAAACCAGCTGTTAACGATGCCCAAGGTTGGCTCCAAGCAGCGGCAGAGGAAGCTGCTCAGGCGCCTGGGGTGGCGCACCGAGGGGCGGGGCGAGCCACCCATAGGGGCAGGGCGCACCGTGGGGCCTCCAGCGTCTGCCTGCCTCCTCCCACTCAGCTGCTCTACAGCTGGGGGGGAAGCAGTGGGTGGACCATTTGGGCAGCGTGGAGCCTGTGCCAGGAGAGACGCAGTGACTCGAGCTCACTGCAGGCCCCGCAGTGAGTGCTGCCAGGCATTTTGTCACCCGGTTCAGACACCCGGTTCAGACTGCACCCCACTTCCTCCACCCCTGGCTCGAAGTCTGAGGAGCAAAGTGCTCACTGGCTCCATCCTCCATCAGTGGACTATGCTGGGCTTACCTGGCAGCACAGAGTAATGTTTATGGAATATCTACTCCTTGATCCAGACTCAGAATTCCATAGTGTTTGGGATTAAACATAGGCTGCTCAAGCCCAAGACTTAGAGTAGGCAAAAAAGGGGAAAGGGAATTCTGGAAGGAAGAACGCCAGTCTGCATGTAGTTGTAAACAAGGAAGGGATACTAAAATAAAGGTGCCATCTAATAAGCACAGCCCAGGGTCTTATTTCTAATGATCTTAGGCCTTTTAACATGACACTCTGCACTCCAAGCAATGCAAAGCTAATAAGCCTAGTTGCCATTTAATACCCCACAAACTTTAACTGGGGGAGGGATGTGATTGTGGCTAGACCCCAACACCTGATACTGCTAGGAGCACCAGATCACACACATAAAATCAAAGCAGCATCCATAGTTCTTCCCACCAGGCTGTTGGCACCCTGGCAACTGCCTAATGATGCCAAGTGTTGGTGCTTGCACTGCCCAGGCTGTGCACTTACTTATATTTAGTTCACTGATGAGCATATTCAGAAAACATAAGATATATGAAATAGGTAGAATAGGTGTCACTTGCTTGTTTAAGTGCATGTAGGGTTTGGTGTATCATAAAATCTTTTAGTAGGGCCTCTGTTTGTCAGGCCAGAACCAAAACCTGACTGCACTCAACCCTAGCCCGTTGTCTAAGCTTGCACGTGACTTCACAGGGCAAATATTTCGGTCTAGGTGCTGATGGGAAATGAACAGTGAAGGGCTCTCAACATCAACGAATGCGCTACTCCAATAGGAAGAGTGTAGCTGGAAGAGAGGTACCCAGCCAATCCCTTCGGCACTGGAAAATTAGTGTGGTTTAATAACATTCGCTTTCTTTAAAAAGTATGTAGAGTATGGGGCCAATGGACAATCCCCCAAGGCCAAAGATCCCCCTGGAAAGCAACTTGGACAACTCCCAAGGGCTGCAGTTTCATTTCCAGCCAACTCCAGCAAGGAACTCTCAGCCTGGTCTCTCTCCCCACCCTCCCTTCCAGGGCCAAACTAGACGTGATGCTAAACATGCCATTACCAAACATGTCTATGGATTTGCTTTCTTCTTTTTTTAAAAAAGCAAAATATGTGGCCCACACTACATGCTTGCCCTTAATTTGTGTTCTCTTGCAGTTATGTTTCGCCTCTATGACACAGATGGCAATGGCCTCCTGGACAGCTCGGTAAGCCATCTCTCAAATCAGTACCCTTCTCGAGAAGGCGAGGACACAAGTCTTTCTAAATGTCTGGAGGCCTCCCCATGTGCAGAGGACCATATGCACATCTGTGATATCTGATTGGTCTCTGGGTCAAGCTCCTAGGTCTCGGGGCAGGGGAGAGGGTTCGGGTGTGGCACCAGCAAGCCATTCATAAGCCATTCCTATGCTTATCTAGTGGTGGCGGCAGTACGGCAGTGTGGCTGAGTTTAGCCATTCAGTTTCCCAGTTTTTCAGATGTAGCCTTGCTCCAAAGCATTATTGGAAACCCAACTGCTCCTTTTAAGGGTGAGACAGAGGGGGCTATTGATGTTGGTGATAGTGGCAGCAGCACCAATGGAGGGAGGGCACCAGTGGCAAATGTAAGGGGACCTTTAGCTTCTTGATGCCCAGGACCCACTCAAGCCTGATGCCTCCTACCCACGCACCCACACATCTTTGATACAGCTTTTTGAGGATGTCAAGGCCTTTAATGAAGCTTAGATATGCTGGTCTTCCTATTAATTTTCTTAACAGTGGATTGGCTTGAGATCCCTTATTTCTTATTAGAAATTACATACAGTGGTACCTCGGGTTAAGAACTTAATTTGTTCTCGAGGTCCGTTCTTAACCTGAAACTGTTCTTAACCTGAGCTTAACTTTCTTAACCTTCTTAACTTTAGCTCATGGGGCCTCCCGCTGCTGCCGCGCCACCGGAGCATTTCTGTTCTCATCCTGAAGCAAAGTTCTTAACCTGAGGTACTATTTCTGGGTTAGCGGAGTTTGTAACCCAAGGTACCACTGTACAATTCCTGCTATTTTTCTGTGTGCGACACATAGTATTATATATCACCCTTGAGCAAGTTCTTCAATGGAATTATCCTCACAGCCTCCAAGAACGAAAAACCCACATAGCTACATCATGAAGACAGAATGCCTTCCTTGTGTAGTGATATATGTTTGCAATGTCAGCATATGCAATCATATTATTACATTACTGTAAATCCAGGGTGGGGAAGCTGGTGGTCCTCCAGGTATGTCTAGGCTGCAGCTACCATCATCTCTGTCCATTGGTCATAATGGCTGGAGCTGATGGGAATTAGAAGGTCAAGCAACATCTGGAGGACCACAGATTATCCAGACCTGCTGAAGATGTGCACACATCTACATTCCCCCCCCAACCTTCCTTTTTGTCTTATTTCTGAAACCAGGAGCTGGATCGTATTATCAATCAGATGGTTCATGTAGCAGAATACCTTGAGTGGGACTCCACAGAACTGAGGCCGGTGAGTTTCATTCGTATACAAGTCTCTGCTGAGCATGGTCAGAATTAAGTCATGAAGGCTCTCTTTGCTGTACCCTTGAAGATCTGCTATAGATCCTACCAATGGCATAACTTTTGTTTGGTGGGTTGAGGGAGGATCTGTTGATTCTAATTAGATTTTGTCTTCTACAGATCTTGAAAGAGATGATGGAAGAAATAGACTATGATCATGATGGAACTGTGACGCTGGAAGAGTGGATTCGGGGTGGCATGACCACTATTCCTTTGCTGGTTCTGCTGGGCATGGAAACTGTGAGTAGCTGGTCTAACTTCAGAGAAGATGAGCCAAAAGATGTTCAACTGAGTAGTAGTAAAAAAAAAGTAGCTAGTCAAGATTTTTCTTCTCTTTCAATGAGGGTTTAAAAATGTGATACACCCAGTTTCTTTCTACTTGTATATTTGGTTCAAAAACATTATGGCACTTCAAAATGTGAGTAGATTCAACAAATGCTTGTATTTAAAGCAGGTATGGGGAACCTCCAGATGTTCAGAGAATCATAGAATTGTAGAGTTGGAAAGGACCCCCCAAGGGTCATCTATGCAATGCAGGAATCTCAACTAAAGCATCCATGACAGATGGCCATCCAACTTCTGCTTTAAAACCTCCGAGGAAGTAGAGTCTTCAATCTTTCTAGGGAGTCTGTTCCACTGTTGAACAGCTTTTACCCCATCAGTAAGCTCTTCCTGATGTTTAGTTGGAAACTGAATCGGTTTGTTCGAGTCCTACCCTCTGAAGCAGGCCAAAACAAGCTTGCTCCATCTTCCACATTGTTGGACTCCAGCTTCCACCAGCCCCATCACCAATGTTGTAACCCAGCAACATCTCGGGAATCGTTGGTTCCCCACCCCCAATTTAAAACATTGATGTGTATAAGGGAGAAGGCACCACCGCTCAGTGGTAGAGCACCCACGTTTCATGAAGAAGGCTCCTGGTCCAGTCAAAAGGATCTTTGGCAGCAAGTGCTGAGAAAGAGGCTTGCTTAGAACCATGGAGAGATGCTGCCAGTCAGGGAAAATAGGAGGTGAGTTATGATGTTATAAATGTGTTATAAATATGTGACACCAGGGGGCGCTATACAGCAGTCAATGGAAAATTGCTTTGAGAGCTATATAGCGGATTTTTTCTTAGCATTTTTAAAGATCAGTGTAGATCCAGCCTTAGTGTTCATGTGTTCATAAAGGGAGAGTGTTGGGTGACTGCCGCCCGCAGCTTCTTGGTGGGATAATAAAGACTGATTTAAGAGTCAGATCCCTTATTCAGTATCAATGCGTATTTGAGGAACAGGAATTCTTTGGGAACAGGAATCAAATAAACTTGGTGGATCCACGTTTGGCAAGGCAACTAAATGTGTTAATGTTAATACATACCATTGCTCATGCATACCAAGATGTTTTGCCTCCCCCTGTTGTTTTGACTGTAAAACAGCACAGATGATGGCTCTGCTACATTCAGGGAAAGATACTTAAATCACTTGTGTTGTCAAGGTCAACAGTCAAACATAGGTCTTAATAGCTTACAGGTGCAGTTCTCAAGGAGCATCTTTTGCACAAGCCCTTTTGAGACAAACAGAACTTTAAAAAGAGCACAGAATAAAGTCAATGATAGCAAAGGAAAAGAACAAAAGTTTTTGTTAATACAGCTACTTTCAAAAGTAAAACCACACGAGGGCAGCAGAATGTCAAAAGTCAGATTCTCAAACAGCATCTGTTCTTTACAAGGAAAATTAATGAACTGCTGCTGGCATTCAATAAATTTGTTAACAGAATTATAACAAGAATTATAACAATTATAAAAAGAAAAAAATAAGGAGGCAAATGTAGCTTACTTTAATAAAGATAGAGGTTAGATGTAATCAAGTAGTTTTGGGTTGTGAACCTCTTTTCGTTTTGTTTAATTTCATATTCTGCCACTTCAAAGCCTGAGCCCCCCACTGATCATTCAGAAACATAGATAACCAATTTCAGATCCTGAAGGAAGTGCTGCCTGGGACACCCAACCCCAGGAAGTTATTATTCTGCCTCAACTCTCTAATCCTGCAACCCAAAAGTCCCAATTTAGCCACCAAAGACCACATTTGGTTGCAGATGACCTATCCTACCTGGCCACATGGGTCTCTTAAGTCCTTGGTCCTAGGAACTCCTGGAATTGGTTAACCATTCACAGTCTCTCATTCATTTGTCTCCTGGACCATGACATCCAGTTCTAACATTTCCTGGCTGGCTCCCATCAGCCCCAATTAGTAGGCATTGCTTTGCCTGTCCTTACAGAGTATTCCCTATCATATGCCTTTCTATATAGCGAATGGTTTGGTTGAAATTCATTTTAAAAAAGAAGAAGAAGAATCTGCAGATTGTACAATGGGCCCTTGATGGCCATGCTCATGAAGCTCTTGTGATGCATATTGGGTATTTGTGTGGACAGTTTTTTCTCAATTTGGGGGTAGAGATCCCTGTGCCATGACAAGAACTAGATGTTTATAAAGACATTCCGCAATGGGAGGAAGTGTCACTCACTCTATAAGGGGGCTACTAAAGCCAGCTTTTTGATTTTGGTTTTTTTTTAATTTTTATTTTTGAGCTGCTAAGCAGAGCAGCATTTTGCAAGTATTGATGTGGCATACGTAGGCGTGTGTGACTTTGGGAAAAAGCACTTGGAGGAATCCATTTTCACACATTCTTCTTATGTGCACAAAGGAATAGCTTTTCTGAGTAGGAGGTGAGAGAGTTATTTGGTTTGGTGCTTAGAAGCTTCCACTCAAGTTCTTATGTGCCAAATGGAGAGACCAGTTACCACCACCACCATTCAGAAGAGAGTTTTTGAGGTTATCTAACATTCATGCCTGTAATAAAGGATGACTAGGTGCCTTTGTTCTACTTGCATTCATGCTGTCATATTTGACTCATCGTTCTCTCCATCGAACCTTTCTTCAGATAATACCATTTCAAATAACTACGGTCGAGCCTTTATTGCCCATTTATTCTTAATATCTCTTCAATGTCCCTTGGAAATTTGTGAAACTTGCCTGGCTAGAAAACATGGTAGAGCAAAAACAAAAACAAAAAACTAATTAGTGTGTTACAATGGTCATACCGTAGTATAGAAATAATTTCGATAGATACTGCCTTCAAGCTGCGGAAAATCTAGCACCTTTACAGACTTTCTGTTTCCTTTTTAAATGGTCCCATGTGGTCCCATGGCCTGCAAGAAGATCAAACCTATCCAGTCTTAAGGAAATCAGCCCTGAGTGCTCACTGGAAGGACAGATCCTGAAGCTGAGGCTCCAATATTTTGCCCACCTCATGAGAAGAGAAGACTCCCTGGAAAAGACCCTGATGTTGGGAAAGATTGAGGGCACAAGGAGAAGGGGACGACAGAGGACAAGATGGCTGGACAGTGTTCTCGAAGCCACCAACATGAGTCTGACCAAACTGCGGGAGGCAGTGCAAGACAGGAGTGCCCGGTGTGCTCTGGTCCATGGGGGTCACGAAGAGTCGGACACGACTAAACGACTAAACAACACAACCACACTAAACAAATAGTATAGATAATGATACACCATAAAATCTTTCTCTTGTATGTTAATACACTTTGTATAATTTGTTTCTTTGGATTTCATAGTTGCTTGGAAATAGTAGGGTCACCGTGGCTTACAATGGGGTAAGCGGTGCAAATTTTTAAAAACGCTTAATCCTCTAATTTGGCTTGATAGTTCACAGTCATTGACAGTGCAAAACTATACATGTCTATTCAGAAGCCAGTCCCATTTAGTTCAGTGGGATTTACTCCCAGGTAACGGCATCTATTTATTTAGGGCACTTGTATAGGTAAAGGTAAAGGGGCCCCTGACCATCAGGTCCAGTCGTGTCCGACTCTGGGGTTGTGGTGCTCATCTCGCTCTATAGGCCAAGGGAGCTGGCGTTTGTCCGCAGACAGCTTACGGGTCATGTGGCCAGCATGACAAAGCTGCTTCTGGCAAACCAGAGCAGCACACAGAAACGCCGTTAACTTCCCGACGGAGCGGTCCCTATTTATCTACTTGCACTTTGATGTGCTTTCGAACTGCTAGATGGGCAGGAGCTGGGACCGAGCAACAGGAGCTCACCCCGTTGCAGGGATTCGAACCACCGACCTTCTGATCAGCAAGCCCTAGACATTGTGGTTTAACCCACAGCGCCACCTGGGTATACCACTTAATAATTAGCATTTCTAAGTGAGGCTTGTAAAAAAAGAAACCATATACAGCACATATAGATTGCAGTCTAAATAAAATCTCTTTTATTATTATCAAGGGCTTTATGAAGATTTGTCTACATCATAACTAAGTTATTCTTTTACGTACATTTTCTAACCGGCATCCTCAAAAATGTTAGTAGGCTGTTGAGGCTGTAAATGGACCAGTTCAGACAATTGGTTTGCAAGTAGTTTACATTGCATTTCTGGTCATCCCGAGTTGAAAAGGTTATCCTGGAAAAGGTGCTGCAAGAGACGCCATCTCTCCTCTGTATCTTCCACTCCATCTCAATGGGCTTTTCCCCCTCCCTGCAGAATGTAAAGGATGATGGACAGCATGCATGGAGGCTGAAGCACTTCAAGAAGCCTGCCTACTGCAACTTTTGTCGCACTATGCTGCTGGGCGTCAGGAAGCAAGGCCTGTGCTGCTCCTGTAAGTGCAGAAACCCTCTGTTTTAATCCGACTTTTGGCTTTTAACGATCTATGGCCTTTTAGAGTGGGTGGGGTGTTTTAATATACGCCCCCCCCATTTTAATGTATGTATGGGACTTTTTTAAAAGTCATTTTTGTAAGTTGATTGAGTTGCCATGACAAAAAAAGTGACTAATAAATTTAATAAACAACAACAACACCAACACTCAAAACAGAGGTGAGAAAATGACTAAGGCAGGACCACCAAGTGAGTCTGTAGTCTCAGCTGGGTTTTAAACCTATTAGGTGAACACCCTGTGATGAGTACCACATCATGGATTAAGATAGTAGATAACGCATTGGGGGGGGTATTTTTAATTCTTCAATACAATCTCAAACAGATACATGAAATCTTGGTTCTAACAACCAATCCTGCCAAATAGCTGGAAACTGCTTGCCTTGAATATAGGGTGAACTTAGAGCTGCTCTCTTTTTCTTTTTCTTTTTCTCTACAGTCTGTAAATACACAGTCCATGAAAGATGTGTGTCCAAAGAGATTCCCCCCTGCATCAGCACTTATGTGAAATCAAAGAGAAATACAACTGTGAGTAAGGCATTCATGAATGCCTAGTGCATGTGTTCACTTATTGATGACCTTCCATCTAAGGCAGGCCATCTGCTATGCAGATCATGCTGCCCACACAGTCATGGGCCCTACTATTGTGCCAAGAAGAACCTGTATTTTATAGGCTACCACACTTCACCCAATTGCCATACTGCTGGAATAGTTCATAAGTATCAAACTGAAAAGGGAGGAATCTGCCTTCTGGGCACCTGTTCCAGATATGGCTACGTACTTCTCCAGAGGAGGTTCAGCAAGCAAATGCTCAACAGCAAAACATTGAGGCCCATTTCTGGCAGCAGAGTCCTACGTTCTTAGAGCTCAGCAGCTCCAGGTTCCCTGAGCTCTGAATGAAGGCATCTACCCCAGGGCCGTCTTAAGCGCCCTTGGTGCCATGGTGCGCCGGATCTCTCCGGCGCCCTTCCGCCCCGTTTCCTAGCGTGGTGGGCGGGTGGGCGCGGCGCTGCTGCACGGCGGGCGGGCGGGCAGGCACAGCGCGATCTCTCCGGCGCCCTCCCGCCCCGTTTCCCAGCGCGGTGGGCAGGTGGGCGCCGCGCGCAGCTGCGCAGCGGACCGGCCGGCCAGCGGGCGGGCGCAGCTCACGGCGCCCTCCTGGCGGGCCGGCGCCATAGTGCCCTGCGCCACCGGGGGTCTATGTAGAGCCGGCCCTGATCTGCCCCCAGGATGGTCATCAGCCCTGTCATTAGATGTATAAGAAAATTGTGCTGGAACTCTAGCTGGGTTTGTAGTCGGAGAGAGAGCAGCACATTAAAAAACATTGGCCAGAGTTGCAGCTGGTACCAGAAGCTGTACTAAAACATAGCTGAGAGGTCAAGACAAAGCAGAAACAGAGGCTGCAAAACTGGAAAAGAACTCAGAGAAGCAATGGAGAAAGTCAATGGTTTTTTGATTGTGCATGCCCATGTAGTGCTCCACATGTGAGCACGTCATTGTGGTATTATGGCTAAAATATCCATCTAATATTCTATACCAATGGCTTTTAAAATTGTGAGTAGCCTGCCTTATAATGCAGTGTTTAGCTGAAGGTTCATGAGACACCACGATAGTTGGATCACAGACTCCCCCCCCTGAACTTCCCCATTCCTTTCTTTATCCCATGCTTCAAAAGCATATCCTGAAACATTTGAAGGAATAACGATTCTGATGCTCATTCAGGAGCATTACTTCTTCTTCTTTGCCTCGTATTTAGTGCCTGCATTTCTTTTCCAGCATGGATCACCTTGTCTCATGCATTTCTAGGTCATGCAGCACACATGGATTGAGGGGAACTCTCCAGCCAAATGTGATCGTTGTCATAAAAGCATCAAGAGCTACCAGGGCATTACCGGACTACATTGTGTATGGTGCCAAATCACAGTGAGTACGTGAAGCAAGTGTGGTGGTATTTTTTTAAAGAACACTAAGCTGTTCAAGGCAAGTCACCTCCTACATCAGCAGGCCATGTTTCTTCTATATTGGGCAATAATCACGGCATGCCTGTGAATAAATAAGAAACCTGTTCCTCGGTTTTTCTCCCGGTTGTGAAAATGGTCACGACACTGAATATTGTTGAGAAGCCATGGAATGTGATTGAACTTTGTTACTTGCTTGATTTGGTAGGATGAGCCTGGGATCAAATACAGAAGGCATCTTGCACATATAGAATTCATTCCACTATCTATAACAGGCATCTCCAAACTTTGGCCCTCCAGATGTTTTGGACTACAATTCCCATCATCCTTGACCACTGGTCCCGTTAGCTAGGGATCATGGGAGTTGTAGACCAAAACCTCTGGAGGGCCGCAGTTTGGGGGTGCCTGTATAAGTTGGTTTAGTCCACTCACCCTGACATATTTCCCCAGTTAAGAAAGGCTACATTTGATCTTGGTGCTCCCAAATCAGCAGACCCCCATCCACAGGGACCACATATGAGGCTATTTTTTATATTTATTCATCTTTTTCCATAACGTTACCATAACTGAGCCAGTGAATCCTAGGATTCCTTCTGTTTGATAGTTACCTAACCTCCAATACGTCTTCTTTTCTTCCCCCTCCCCAGATTTGCATTCCCACTATATATGATAACGATCCCCTCTTGTCTTCTGACATTTCCAATATGTAATGTAATATTAGCCAGGAAATATTTATTTATCTTGTTTATTAATGCCAGTTAACTGGTAGAGAAACCACCTTGCCATTACTTGTAACAACCTTCCTTTTTATGGATAAATTTAAAGAGAATTTTTGTGCTGTGTTCTCTTGCAGCTTCACAACAAATGTGCCTCTCATGTGAAGCCTGAGTGTGATGGTGGGCAGCTCAAGGACCACATCTTATTGCCTTCGCACATCTGCCCAGTTGTTCTGGTAAATGAGCCTGCTTGACACCTATGAAATGGGCTTAATGATTGGCATTTTCTGTCTCACATATGAAGGCCGCTAGATGATGCTCTTTCAAAAACTTAAGATTTTCACCCCATCCAAACTGATTTTGTTAACTAAAAACCAAGGTACTTTCCTATAGAGCTGCTAGAGAATGCCTCTTATGTCCATTACTAGAAAGCTGGTGTGCCCCTAAAACGGCTGAATGACAAACTGCTTGCAATCTGGGTATTTTGTATCCAGCCACTGCTACTGCTACCATACTTTCCCACTACTCCATTAACTATATGCAGCTATCAGTTTACTAATAGTGAATTGAGGCTTGCTAGAAGAGGAAAATCACTCCAATTGCTTCAAGTAAATAATCATTAGCATACAGCCTTAGGCTTCGTTGCAGAAAAGAAAGTAGCAGAAAATAAAAACTCAAAGGAAGAGTGTTGTGCCGTATGATTGTAGTCTATGCACAAGCGTTTCCTCCTGTTAGAGGAGGCAGGGATAATGAACAAAACCAAGCAATCTACCTGGATCCTGAGCACCACATAGACTATTTTGGCAAGTGGGTAGGGCTGTCCGCCTGTCAATCACCTTATGTCAGGATGACATCAGATGACCCAAAGGAACATTTTCTCTCTCTTCAGGTGCTGCTCAAGTCTTGCCTGCAGAGGAGGGTCCTTTGCATTCAAAGGAAGAATCGGAAGCCAAATCTTCTCCATTTTAGCTACAGCTTCATTTTAGCTCCAAGTTTCCTGCACTTGACGTCTTACTGTATATGATGTCAAGTGTTGGAAAGGTGGGCATGGTCTGCCCACAGTGGCCTAGTGGGCCAACCTCCAAGGCCTGTCAGGCCTGATTAGGCTAGTAGGCTGGAGGTTGCCTATCCCTGTGTTAGAGCCACTTTGTGATTGCTTGGAATAGGCACAGGCACTCCAAGGTGTGCAAGAATGTAAGATGGACAGGCTCCAAAATGGCAATTGCTGAGAGATCTCCACACTTTTTGTAGTTTCTTACTCAGGTTTTGCATATAATCTTATTTTGTGGTTTGTGGTTTTGCATATGCTTTTAAAAGATTATTCTATCTTTGAAGGTTCCAGGGTGGGTTGCAACAATTAAAAGCACAATATTTGAAACACACCTCTGTAGGAAGAGAGCTCCACAACTTCCACAACTTAAGAAGTTTCCTCTTTCCTAATGATGAAACTGTGGTTTTACAAACATTTACTTTCAAATGCGATGTCTACTTTTTTCTGTGTTCAGAACGATGAGAAATGGGGAAATAGTGAAAGCTGTAATCGAGTCGCAGTGAAGAAAATGTATATGTGAGCTCAAAAATCATGAAAATGCCAGTGATCTGGATTGCACATTAAATATGGAGAACAGTAGCATTTTTTGAATTAATAACCATTCTGTGAATAAAGCTTAAAAACAGGAAATCAAGTTACCAGTCTATAGTACATTATCTATCTCTCTATCCTCAGATTTATATCCCACTTCAGAATCTATAAACTTGTAAATCCATGGGGGAAGAAACCCTTGGAATTGGGAGAGAAATTAAAATATACCTTAATACTTGCTAGTGGAAATGCAGCCACCCAAAATGCATAACAGAAGACCCAAAGTTAATGTATAATACATTAAATGCTGTCTGTCAAACAGTGCCATGATGATAAGCATTCAGTAATACATTTCATAAAGTCCTAACAGATTGTTTGGGCAAAAGCACTTACTTGACCTCCCAGAAAGCAGGTCATTGATTCTTACTGGGAGGAGGGGGGCGAGGGGGCAGCAAAGTCAGTGCAGTGCAAACGCCCCAGCTGAGCCAATGTGTTGCTCCTGCCAGTGCATTGGCACTGCACTGCCTTCCCTGCTGCCTTACCTTTCCCCCTCTCCCTCCTGGTAAGCAGCTGAGTGAGGCGTTCAGGTAAGCACCTCCGCCCCACCATGTCATCCACTACTGCTGCAAACAATCCTTGTTAATTTAGTGGTCCTGCGGTGAATCATATTGAATCAATCACTTCAACGGTGGCTTAAAATGATGGACACATTGATGGTTCCAAAGTTCAATATTTGACACGAATCTCACAGTTCCACCATCTCCACATCTCGTAAACCCTATGGAAGGCCTATCCACTTTTACATTTGCTTCCAAAAGGGGCTCTTGGACACTTCTAAACATGGCAAACACCATACGTGGACTGCTTAAAGCAGTGAATTGATTCAGAAGATTTAGAAGAGTCAGCTCAGTTTTTGTTTTTTAAGCCGATATGGAACTCACTGAGCTGGCTGAGATGGCATATGGCTGTTATAATTTGGAACCCCATCATGGCCCAGGGTTTCCCTTTTGCCACTGCTAAGAAATAACAAAGCTGGGAATTAGATCCTAGTGAAGGAAGCCCTTGGAGAGACTTACTAAAGAATAAGGTTTTGGCTATTTTATTACCGGTATGTGGTGCTCTTTTCTGGATTTTTCTCATATTAACTTATTCCTCTGTTACGATTGCTATTCAGAATAATCTATGAGGTTTTGTGATGCTTTTAGCGTTGTAAAGCTGCTCTGAGAGCCAATTTTGGCTGAAAACTGCAGTATAAATATGATTAAACATAGGATGGTATAAATATTTTGGATTCATTCACTTTTCAGGTATCTAAACATCATGAAAGCTGCATCAGTGTTTAAAAATCCACGTTAAAAAGCTATCTTTTTTTAATATGTGTATGGGCCTCTCGGAAAGCTTCTCAGCTGTGCAGATTGTGGAATTTTGGAGTTAATATAAATCTTGGAACAACATCAGCCTGGGAAGCAAGTCAAGTATTGAACCTTGGAGCCATCATTGTATACACAACTTTCTAAACTACTTTTGGAATGACTGATTCTGGCTTTCAGTGCCATTCACTATGTGCTCACTGTATTCGGATAGGGTTTGCACTTCATGCAATGTATTATTGATGCTTTATCCGTATGTTTGTATTCTGTGTTGCTTGACAGACAATATTTTAATACAAAAGTTGAATACATTATTAAATTAACTCTTGGAGCTTTCGTGGTCTTTCTGTTGTATTTCAGTACAGTCAGGAGGAAGTCATCCTTCCCACTTTGTTTATGTTGTCAGTGCTTCCTTGTTATTTGCTGGCCTTCATCCATGCTTCAAAGTCCTTTATGCATTTTCCCTATTCCAAAGGATAGGCAATCCCACCCAAGAAGATCAGACAGTGAATCGCCATCCAGCACATCCCCAGATGATACAACCCTGGCCTTCAGATACAACACCACCACGGTGGATGGGCATGGACTACAGGTAGACAGTTCACAGCTGCTGCTATCGTATCTATTTATTTGACTTCTGTCCTGCTCAACATGTGTGGTTCTTCCCATCCCTGCTGTATCCCAGCACCAGCCTGGTGAGATAGGTTAGACTGGAAGGTGAGGACTGCCCTAAGCTTCACGACTGAGTGAAGATTTGAACCTGCCCTTGTCCAGCACTCTAACCAGTACATCACACTTGCTCTCTCACACTTGTGAATGAGTGTGTGTGTGTGTGTGTGTACCTGCAGAATTATATTTTGTGCACCGTGCCTAATTTGCAGGCTAGTTGTGGAGGAAGGCATACCAGGGAGAAGATGTCATTCTGCACTGATCTCCCCATGAAGCTGGTTCTGGAATATACTTTGGGTGATACTCGCCCTGTTGAATTGTGCATGGTTAACAGATTAACCCTTGGAGCTCTCCCCACAGAACCCAAGCTTGCTGAAGCTCTGCTAACCTGATATTGTCTCAATAGCAATGCCTGCCTTGTCCTTTAAAGAGTTCAGTCTCTAGGCATATATCAGGAAGCGCACAAGAAGATACTAGTGGAGCATTAAGCAAACATTATTGAGTCAAAGGATATTAAACAGAGCTGAGCTCCTGAGGCTGTGGGTCGTGTGCTTAGAAAGCCATAGACAGAATAGGTCTGGATAAGAATAAGTGCAGAGACTGGTGGTTCCCAGCTTTCTCCAGATTCTGCTGACCCAACATGTTGCCAGTTGCATGGCTTACTTCCTCTGTGGCAGTGCCGTATGACTCATTCTCCCCCAATTTGCATGAATGATGTTTTGTATGCTGTATAAGGAGGCTCTTTGTTTGCTTTGTAATTTGCTTTCTAGATCACCCCTAAGCCTGGAACACATCCACTGTTGGTGTTTGTGAACCCCAAGAGTGGAGGGAGACAAGGAGAAAGGTATGGTTCCCTTCCCCCTATTGGAAAATTGTACCCTCTGCAGGATAGTGGTTTTGGGGACAGTAAATGCACATTTAGTAATCATTGTAAGTAATGCAAACATCTTCCCTTAAGGAAGTAATAGCAGAGAGATTGCATTTTCCCTGCAATCAGATGGCAACATTGTGTTGCTTGGGAAGTACCCCAGATAGCACTGAAGAAGAGTTTGGATTTGATATCCCGCTTTATCACTACCCGAAGGAGTCTCAAAGCGGCTAACATTCTCCTTTCCCTCCCCCCCCCACAACAAACACTCTGTGAGGTGAGTTGGGCTGAGAGACTTCAGAGAAGTGTGAGTAGCCCAAGGTCACCCAGCAGCTGCATGTGGAGGAGCGGAGACGCGAACCCGGTTCCCCAGATTACGAGTCTACCGCTCTTAACCACTACACCACACTGGCTCTCAATGTGGTTGCAAGGGTGTCACTGATACCTGTTATCTGGTGCCTGGGACATCACCAAGTCTTTGGCTTGGTAAGGACAACTGTAATTCAAAAGTATTTATGAAGCAAACATTTCAGAGAGGGAGCTTAGACATAGGAGAAAAGATTTCCAATTGGAAATTGTTTTATTTGTCTGCTTGATGATTGTTTGTAAATCTGAAAATTTAAATAAATTCATAATAAAGAAAAAGGAGAAAAGATGGGTCCACGATGCAGTAAACATCAATCCAAAAGGATCCTCCATTTTCTGAATATGAAGGTGGCAACTTTTGCTCCACTTATGGAGCTGCCCTGAGCAGGATGTGGTGTGGGTAGAGAGTAGCTGATGCTAAGAAAGTGTAATCATCTGCCTTGGATAAGGATAGGGGAGAAATTGGAATCTGTTCACATTTAAAGGCAAACTTCCCTAATTCTCACTTTCCAAAACAATGCACAAACTGATACACAGGCATCCTTCAAAAAATGTGCACTTCTTCAAATCTTGCCAAGTAATGAGTACAAAAATGCATATATTGCGGTAAAGTGTGCATTATAATAGGGGGAAATTGATTTGCAAAAATGTGTATTTTGGGGCAAAATTGCTTGCAAACATGTCATATTAGGAGAAATTTGCACTAAAATTCTGATGAATTTTCATGAGGACTTTTTTTAAAACAGAAGAAAAGAAAACTGGTGTGGAAATGTGGAGAACCTAAGACTGGAAAAATGAGAAACTGAGACATAGTGAAACTGACAGATTTCCCTCCTCCTAGCCTATACTCTCCTTTTTAGGGGCCATCACTTCTTGTTTTTCTTACTTACTTTCAGGGTTCATCGGAAATTCCATTATCTACTCAACCCCAGACAAGTTTACAACCTGGACCGAGGAGGACCGACTCCTGGGTATTGAAATCCATTGACCAAAATGCATCCATTTTGCTATCCTTACTATTCCCTCTTAGTTGTGCTGCCCATTCTCACTCCCCATTTCCTTTTTGCTCACCTTCCCTCTCCAGTTTCTCTTTCCACCTCCCTTCTCACTGAAGCTTCTTAACATACCTTAGCTTGAGGAACTCAGGCTGCTGCCAATTCTTTAGAATTATGCATGGCGCTCGTGCTAGAGTTTATGATATTTGCCATGTCTGTCTTAAGGCAATAAACCTTTGGGCTCTGGGACTCTACATACTCCTGATGGAATACCTTTGGATATTACACCTGAATACAAATTATACAATCCTGCAAAAGTTATTTGTGGCTAAGGCCTGTTGCACTGCTGTCAATTGGATGTTGTTGCAGCAACCAGCTGCTGGATCTTGTCCAAAGTTTGCATGGATTTTATAACAACAACAACAACAACTTGGTGCAGATCTTTCTTACTGTCATGTATCTCTTTATGGGTGTTCTTCTTGAATGTGTGCTGTGCAGGTTGACTCTTCACTGGTTTTCCTTGTTTTGTTCTATTGCAAACTTGAGAATGAGCAAGAATTGCATGATTTTAGGACTTTGGAGAGCAGCAAGGCTGCTGTGCCTTTTTCACATTTGCTTTTGTGTGAGTTTAGATAAGATATCTTTATTGTCATTGTCCCCTTGCGGGAACAACAAAATTACTCGGTTGCTACATCCACTCAGATAAAGCATTCTGCATAATCCAAAATTACAAAACCTAATTAAAAACAGTAAATATAATACAAATAACAAGTAAAATAAGATGACTTCAAAGTCCAGGCTTTCCATATAAGGCCAAAATCGTTCTAGAGAAGAAACTGTTCTTGAGACGGCTCATTCTTGCCTGCATAGTTCTATATCTCCGTCCCAATGGCAGGAGCTGAAAGAAATGGTGACCAGGGTGCGTTGGATCTCTTGATATGTCTAGTGCTTTTCTATGGCACCTGGTGGTATAGATTTGTTCTAAGGTGGAGAGTGAGATGTGGTGTTCTTTCTCATATATGGCAAGCAAGCTATTCTAAAGAGCTCCCCTATATTTTCCTTCTGCTTTCTCTTAGTTTAAATTTTTTCCGTGATGCTCCAGACTTCCGTATTTTGGCTTGCGGAGGAGATGGGACAGTTGGATGGATCCTGGACTGCATAGGTAAATTGGGATTCAGGGATGCTGTATGGATCAAAGTACATTAGATTCACTGGATAGCTGATACACCTGGGCACCTACTATGTAAGAGTAGAGAGAGGGCTGTAGTAGGTCAGTAGCAGAGCACATACTTTCCCCGGCTCAGCCCCTGGCATCTGCAGGTAGGGCTGGGAAAGGCTACTGCATGAAACCCTGGACTTCTGCCAGGTGTGGACTATGCTGAGCCAGATGTACCAGATGTACCAATGGTCTGACTCCGACTCCAATATAAGACAGCTTCCTGTGTTCCTTTGAGGGGCTGAAATTAGAGTTCTTCCGCTAGCCAGAGTGAGGCAACCACCTCAGCTAGCAGGTGCTGGGAGGCAGGGAGCAACAGGGAGGGACAGAGCTTTGTTGCACACAGCCTGCTCCGCTGCCCTCTAACCTAGCCTGCTGCCCCTCAGGTGCTGTGGAGGACAGCATCCCATTGCTAGGATTGGTGCAAGAGTCAAGTTCCAGTCCAGTCAGCTGGAGCAGGAGAACATATTGGACTCAGGCAGCAAAATGTATTGGGCTGGCCCCATCTACATACACAGACTCAAACATGCTTGCCTCTGTCCCATACAAGGATTATGAGGGTTTTGGAGCTCCGATGAGGATTCCAGGTTGTCCCATGCTTCAGACTACAAAATACCTTGGACCAGTCCTGTCTCCATGCACAGACCTCATCCACCAAGAAGACTCAAATGCATGTGAAATGTACTTTTTTTAAAAAAAACACACACAAGTATTTAAGTGATCTTGGTGGTTGGTTTGTCTTACGGGGATCCTCACTGTGTTTAGAACTGTATGCCCACACGCACCTCTGCCCCATATAATGATTATGAACAGAAAAGGAGCAGTCTGTAGCATTGAAAATTCCAACTTGACAACCTGGTCACAATGATCTCCTCCTCCTCCCTCTGCCAGAAAGAGTAGCCAGATGCTCTTTCCCCCACTACCGCCTCCCCAATTTGCATCTCCGTTAATATTGTCATTATTAGTCAGCATCTAATATTGAATGAAGTGTTGTGCAAATTGGAACAAAAGACAAGCCTCTGCAAATGGCTTACAACCTGACAAAGCAATACACACAGGCGATAAGAACTGAGAGGAGAAATGCCCTTGGTATCCACTGATAACAATGGGCCTCACTCCCAAGTGAGTATGCATAGGTTTGCAGACATATCATTTCTGTCCTCCCCACGGCAGGGCGTCCTTTCGCTCCTTCAGTGGAGTTCCCTTCTTTTGGCAGCATCATCCCAAGGATTTCCCTCCCTTGAAAGAAAGATGGATGTTGGCAACGAATGAGAAAGCGGGGGCAGCTGAAAGCATGTCTCTCATGCAGCCCAGAGACAGGGAAGGTTCTGTACTGTTGAAGTGCGCACAAGGAAAAGTTTGTAGCCGGGAAGACTCTGAGGCAAGGAGCCCAAGGAGGTGGACCTGCAGCAGGAGAGGGCTGAATTTCATATATTGATTGCAGGCACATTATAAAGAGGCTTTCCTGCCTCCCTTTTCTGAAAGTTGCACACATAGATTGGGCTGCAGGCTTGGTCTCCTGAATTTCTGAACTGAGGTCCAGGAGGTCAAGGAACTAGGGGTGGGGGTGGGTGGGAAATTAGTTTGGTTTACCTTTTAAGGCAAACCTACTTTATTCACACTTGCCGCACCAGTAAGCTAACTGAAATGAGGTTATCCTTTGAAATTTGCACTTCTCCGAATTTTGTGATGCAGTTCCCCAGCCAGAAATGTGCTCAGAAAGGTGCATGTTTGTGAAAGCAGCATATAAAACTGCAATATATTAGGCCAAATTGCTTTCAAACACCAACACACCATGTATAGCCAGGGAATACAGCTGTAGTTTGTCCTGCCCCTGGGAAATCCTATCCTCATTAGCTCTGCTATGGCAGGTGATGTAGAAAAAGGAAAGTTGAATCCTGCAATCTGTTGGCTTCTAATGTCTGTTTTTCTTTTTGCAGATAAGATAAACATAGCAAAACACCCTCCTGTGGCTATCCTGCCCCTGGGAACAGGCAATGACCTTGCCCGCTGCCTACGATGGGGAGGAGGTAAGTATTTTGAGTCAGCCTAACACTGTAGGGTCATTCAGCACGACCTCACACCATGGCTTGCCACTGATCCCTCCTGACAGCAGTCCCATGTGCTGTTGAAACCTGTCAGCTGCTTCTAATCCCACTTGTCATTGTCCAGGCTTTGCACCACTGGAGATTGTCCATCACTGACAGCTCTTCAAAGTATACATTAAAAAAGAAAAGAAATCTTACCACACCCACCATGCAGCTTGCAATCTTACCCAAGCCACATCCCTATCTACTGCACAGAGCATGGTTCCCCATTCACCACTGATGTTGCTGGGCCCAAATCATTGCCAGGATTGTTTCTAATTCTCTGCTTCTGATCACTTGGCCTTCTTTTATGGCTTTGCATAGCGCCGAGGCGTCCATTACCAGACTCTCTGTAACACAACTGTTTGCCCCATTAATGCTTGGCATATTCCACCGCTGACATTCTGTTCCTTACCATATGCCGTCCCTTTTTCCACTCTCAAGGTTATGAAGGTGGCAACTTAATGAAGGTCCTGAAGGACATTGAACACAGTGCAGAGGTAATGCTGGACCGATGGCAAATTGATGTCATCCCTATTGACAAAGAGGAGAATGGGGACCCTGTCCCTTACAGTATCATCAACAACTACTTCTCCATAGGAGTGGTAAGCACTGTCTGTACAGCTCTCGTTCCCATGACCTCCCTCCCTATTTCCCCTGTAGTATCAGAAGCCCTAGATAACTTTGTGTGTCAGACTGGAGATGGACAATAGGCTTTAGAGGTGATACAATGGCAGCATCATTGTCCATGGTGTACATACTATTCTGTCCCATTGTCACAAATGCCTTCTCCATGTTTTGAAGTCCCCCACATCCCCACAAAACCTGCTAACTAAAGCAACACCAGTGAGATATATGCATACCACAAGCAACACCTTCAGCCCAACTCGCAGGGCTGTCTCAAGCAGGTCGGGCGCCCTGGCGCTGAGGCGCAGAGATCGCTCCGGCGCCCCCGCCCTTGCAGCGCGGTTTCGCCGCGCAGCGCCCCCCCTGCCGGTCCACCGCCCTCGCGCCCCGTGCCACCGGGACTACACCTAGAGCCGGGCCTGCCAACTCGCAGCTATAAGTTGGAGTGCAATTTTCTTGTCTTATGGGCATGCTGTAAAAAGCTCATATTTGAGACTGGAAATTATGTTTTGTACTTGAGAATGGAGATTGTGGGGACTGTGATGACTCTTAAATCTCAATAAGAATTTATTGCAAACTTGTGATCTAAGAAGACTCACTTCTGCATCAATAATTATTATTTTTAGTTAAGACAGTCCTCTTTATGAGAAGAGAAAAAGCAGTTACAGTCTTTATCCTGAAGTCTGTGATGCAAGAATATGAGTAGTTGACCTACAGGAATGTCATGGGACTTAGCCAGTTTGGTCAGCTGATCTTTGAAAGGCTCACATGACCCAATCTTGTGGGTAGTGTGGTCAGGAACAGAGCTGGATAAAGGAAGGCTGAATTCCTGTGTGAAAATAGGATTCAGCTACAGGGAACTGTGAATCCTGACTTGTGAATCCTGAAATGTAATTGGGCTCCCATTCTGAGGCTCTTGACTTCAGAGCTGCCTAGGAAGATCTCCTTTCGCATAACAATGAATGTTTGTCCCATGCTTATCCTCCCTTTCCCATCACTTGATGGAAGGGGAAGCAAAAAATGTGCCTTTTGGAAGCATCAGCTACCTGCAAGGGGAGACCTGTGTGCAGGTGATGTTTTCAAAAGGCAGCTTTATCTCCCCTCCTGATCACATGATGGGGAGAAAAAAGGGTGCCTTGTGGAAGGATCACCTGCACGCAGCTGAAGTCCCTTGAACCCCACCCACCAGTTGATGTCACAAGTAACATCAGGTGATTGACAGTTGGGTGGGATTTTGAGAAAAAGGCATTGTGATCAAAATTGGACTCCTTGGTGGGCCTGTGAGCCTGACTAGCTTATTTAACCACTGTTCTTTCCCTGGGATCTCTCTTTGTTTCTTGTATCTTGCAGCTGTTGTTGCATATAGGACTAAGATATTGACTTTTTTTGGTAATTCATTCCCAATTATTCCAAGAAGGAATGCTTTCAGTTTCTTGAGAAATGTGAATTAAAAAATAAATAAATTAGCTTGTTATACACCATTTCCCAAAATTTCTTTGCCCTGTTGCATTTCCACCATAGGTGAATAAAAGTACCCTCAGCCTCTAGTCTAGACATTCCCAACAGAGTTTGACCGGTGTCAAATACCATCTGTGTTGCATTTTTTGGACATTTTCTCTTACTTGGTAACATGCCGAGAAGTTCATTCTTTGGTTCCATAATTTTTCCCACTCATCAATTTCAATATTATGCCTGATATCAATGACCCACTTAATCATTGCTTCCTTTATAAATTGTTCCTCACTAATTACATTAGCACGAGCATATCTGCACTAAGGAATTTGATTTCTTGCTATAACATTAGCCGCCTTTTCCTTTCTGTACCTGAAATTTAACTACCTGAATTTCTGTTCTCCCCAATTAAGAATTCTGTGTAACTTAATGGATTGCATGCTCCTTCCCTGATTGAAGTTGATCCAATAAAAGATATCACTTTACCTGTGTTGTAGGGTTGCTAAGAAGCTCCCCACAACAGCTGACTCGTTTTAGCGTTCTGACATGGTAGGAGAAACAGCTGATTTAAAAAAAAGCACTGAAGCATTTGTTTAAAAACAGTCTCATGTTATATTGAAGTTCCATTTATAAGTGATTGATTGTCATGTGTTACAAACATGGCCAGTATGTCTTAAAAAATGGCTATAACTGAAGTGCTGACCTTTTAGATTCCATAGCCCATGCTTAATATTGCATTAAATAACTTTAAATTGTCTTAACACTTTGCAGATCTTTAAGGGAAGTTACTTTTGTGTAACTTGTGGCATGATTTCCATAGATCCATTGTGCATTATAATCAATTGCAGGGTGCTAGCAGGTCAATGAAAGTAAATTGGGGAGCTTTGGTGCTATGAAATCTCATTGCTGACAAGGTGCCTTTAAATACTACCACTGACGATGACAAGCCATTTCACCTCTGAGTCCAAGCTGCCACATGCAGCTTCCCATCTTTGCCCCCTTTATTTTTGGGCTGTGAGAAATGTGGGCCAGCAGCTATATCACTAACAGGAAGTTTTGGATTACAAATAGATCAGGCCATGGGCTTGCAAAGTCCCTGAGACTAGTGACACCTCTGCACCCCATCACTGAGATGTGGATGATGAACAGCTTGTTAATCCCTGGATAGAGTAAAGCACATTCCTTAGGCTATCCGAACCCAGAGAAACTGCAAGAGGGGCCCTTGTGTTACTATTTGTGACTTCTGTTTATGTGTGTGTGCATTATGTGGCCATTCAAAAACTACTTGAGGTTTATGTCTGCTCAAATACAGCAGACACGCATGATAGATAAGTGGAATAACAAGTTTCCCGCTAACTAAAGAAGGCTTGAGCTAGGTCATTCCATAGAGGCCTGTTTTGATGCATTCCTTGTTGGTTTATTATGCTGATCAGGGCTTCTGGTGATCTTTTAAAAATGATTATGTTAATATTCTAAGGGTACAAAGGAGATTACAGTGAATAATATGCCTAGACAAGATGGATTCTTGTCCTTTCAAAGAGCCTGCTACAATTCTTTGCCTGCATCTTAAAAACTCAAGCTGGGGTTGCCTCCATACAGTCAATATTTTGCAGGGGAGATTCAAGTACATACAGTACTGGAAATTTACTTTTGTGCAATTAAAGTATGTCAAAGCACTCTATAACCCTGACACAACAAATCCACTATTTTTCCTTTTTTTAGGGAGTCTATGATTCTATGACTTTTTGCGGTTAGGAAAGTGACAGGGAAAATACACTAACAAGGGTGGGATGAATGATGCATAAACACCACACAAACAAAGTAGGATGAATGCTCATTGTCACATAAGCTCCAAGCAAACAATTCAGAAGAAATTCTCAATAAAGACTAGTCACAAGTTTTGTGCAAGCAAATCAGAATGCATGTCCAATAAACAGGTCCTCTGAAGGATCTCTCCAAAGCATGGGAAAAGTGGCAAGAGTACACAAGGATTCATAATGTTGAATTAACCAGATGTAACTCTGTCACAAATAACTTAGGAGGTGCTTTGGGAAGCCTTAGAAGCTCCGCATGACCTCTGAGTGCTCTGAAATAGAGAGATGTCGTATTTCCCATAGTGTTCCTGTTTTATAACTAGAAAATACACATGGGGGGAAGTAACTTTAAAATAGGTTTATGGGTGAAAAGTGCAAATTGTGCAGTTTCATGGGACACCTGAATCAGAACTCTGATGAGACTGTCTTGACTAATTGCCCCCCCCCCCAATCTCTCTTTATAGGATGCATCCATTGCACACAGATTCCACATGATGAGGGAAAAACATCCGGAAAAGTTTAATAGCAGGTAAATATCTTTCCCCTTCTCCATTGTCATTGTAGTGCTAAAGAAGAAGGTGTTCAGTAACTTTATGATGGAATAATGCCATTTGTTTACATTGGATGATCTTCAACTATGGTTTAGTTAAGAGTAGGCCCTCCGAAATTAATGGATCTAACTTAGTGGGTCTGTTCTGAGTAAGTCTAAGGTGGTATCCAAGCTATTGTGTATTGCTTGGAACTTTCCTGAGTTGGTGAGAGGATGAGTAGCATTTCTTCTCTGTGTTTGTCTGAGTTGGTGTTATGGTAATGGGATGCAACACATCTTGGTAGGAAGCCACCACCTGGCTCTGGGTTTTGTTCACCTGCTGGGTGGCTAAAGAACCTGGAACACTGGCCAGACATTTCCCCAGGAATATCTGTATGACAGTATCTGACCCCTGTAAGCCTAGGGTAGCCATTCTACTTAGGGACACCTCCATGATTTTAACAGCTGAATGGGAGGAAGAAATCAACAGGTGATGCTTTGCCCAGCATGGAAATAGCAATTTCTGTGGGGTGCAGCTGTTAAAGGCAACCCACACATAAGCTGAAGTTTGCCCACATTGTTCTCTCACCAAGTTCTGCAACAGGCAAGAATGAAGTGCAGCTAGTACAGGCTTCCACATATGCATAAAGCAAGGGATACTGATGGTTCCATTATGCTTCATACCTTGTAGTAGGCATGGCTTTTCCTGTGCTTCTCATTTGGCACTTAAATATGGGAGACCAACATGTACTCATTATATATATTTGGTTATATATATATATATATATATATATATATATATATATATATACATGTCACAGTACAATGAAACCATGAACAAACCTTTTACCAGTGCAAAACCACATGCTGATTAATATTTGGTAGGGTAACTGGGTGTCTAGTAATATGTTCCTGAGGTGGGATCCAGCCCATGAGCCACCAGTTGGCCTTCACTGGTGGCGAGTATGATGGCTAAGGGATGGTCCTCATAGAAGCAGTGAGTTGGAAGAGATCCTGAGGATCATCTAGTCCAACCCCTGCAGCAGAGAAAAAGAAATCTTTCCTCACTTTTTTTTGTATCAGCCCATAAGTAAGCCAGGTATCAGTCAAAAGGCCTTCTTGAGTATTTTAGCAAGGCAAAGGTAAATAATCTACTTCACTCATTTCTGTAAAAGAAACATGTATTAGCATTTCTGTCTCTCCACTCCCTCAGGAACAGAGCCATTCATTGATAAGGAATATCCAAATAATGGCCATCTCGAACAATGCAAATATTATTTGAGGATTCATATATAAATCTGTATTACCTGGCCATCTCTATTTGAGCCCTTCTCTTTATCTTTAACTCAACTGTAACTTGATGGTTTGCTTTTTGTTTTTTTGTTTTTTTTACCTGAAACTGTAACTGAAGAAACTCATTTCCCTCTGTACAGCAGTTAATTACGTCAGCCTCATGGCATGCAGTCCTGAGGCAATGTGGCCTATACCATTGTAGGATTTGCAACTCTTACACTTTGCAGGTCTTGATACTTTAATTTCTGCATAGAAAGCTGCTAGAGCTTGGCTGTAAACCCAGCGCTATTCATTCACACTTCATAATTACATAGAAATTCCAGGGCCAGCAGGAACAGGCTATCAAGGCAAGGCACAACATCAGGTTAGAACTAGCTCACATTTCACTTGCAGTTCATAAAAATATGGTCCTGGCTTGCAGTTCACAAAAATGGGAGACTTGTCACTAATGGCCTGTGCAGGAGACATTCGGGGAATTACTCCTAGGATTCTTGTGTTCATAAATTCCTTAGCACCTTTAACACTCTTCCAACCACACTCCAAGCATTCTTTAAAAATGAAAATCACTCTTATCCTCTAAAATGTACCCCAGGGATAAAATCGCCAATATGGAATGAGAAACCTAAGAATGATGTAATGCTTTAATGTATCCCCTTTTCTTCTAACAGTTCACACAACTGCTTTGCCCCCCTTCACTGATGTTTAGCTCGACTGTATCTGTTCAGATGGTAGCCAGGTTGAATCATTTGGTACCTGTGCAAACATCAGGTTGGTGCATGCGCTCAGAAACCTTTCAGATGAGCTGAGCAATGCCATGATCTGTTTGCCACAACTTACGCGGTGCTGTCCAAACTAGAGAAAGAAGCAGCGGCCTATATGTGGAGGGATTGCATGGGCACACACTTAGATGATGAAGAATAAATAGGGAAATGGTAAAGCTATCTCGCGCATTTTAAAATAAATAATTTCATGTCCATAACATTTCCGGTTTGTGTACATCTCATATAGTTCCTTGTGTGCTAAGGTTGAAACCCATAGCACACATTAATTCAGTCACAGGATCTTCCAAGTCAACCGATGAACAAAGTAATATGGGGAAAGTTGATGGATATGAGAAACAGTTGAAGGATCTGGGCTTCAGGTGCTATCAGATGGGCCATCACATAGTCAAAGTCTTGGGCCACATTCACACCATACATTTAAAGCACTATGATACTACTTTAAACAACCATGGCTCCCCCCCCCCAAATGCTAGGAGCTGTAGTTTGTTAAGGGTGCTGAGAGTTGTTAAAGACTTCTCCTCACAGAACTACAGTTCCTAGAGTGGTTTAACAATCAGACTTCCTTCACAGAGAACTTACCTTTCAGCCAGTGCTAATTTTCTAGAAAAAGAGGTGCTGGAGTTTGCTACAAACTTTTCCCTTGTTCTCTTAGAATGGCAATGGCGCCCACCTAAAAGGTGCTGGAGCTGAGCTCTGGCTGAAAAAAAGCACTGCTTTCAGCTCTCCTCCTTTCCCCCCACTGCAGTCCATAACTGGAAATTCTGCTTTCTTCAGAAATCCATATTCAACAACCTTTAAAAAATGATTTAATATAGACAACATCATTTCTTCGAGTGTTAGTTTTCCTTTAAGTTTTTTCCCCCCATTACTGCGCACATCCCTGCCAATAGCCTGGCTGTGTCATTAGACTCCTTACAGATGGGTTCATTTCCCATTAATACTAATGGCAAAATGTTACATTTTTGCTTTGGCAGGTTTGGCAAATGCACACTGCCTCTAGGAAACTTAAGAACAGGTACCAGAATCATAGCCTGAAATGCCAGCTAAGTGCTTATGCACCTGAGTGTTTCTTGGCCCATGCTGTTACTTCTCTCTCTTTCTTCCCTCCCATCCAAAAATACTTGGTCTTCATCCAGTTTCCTGATCCTCTTGTGAAGCCATCCTCCATGGAGAGCAACCCAATCAACATCTCTACTTGCCATTTAGTTTGCTATGCCTTCCCACCTCTTATTAGTGGTTTATTTTGGTTAACCGTGGATTTCCTCTCCAGGACCTGTGGACATGCATTTCTAACCAACTGTCTACACAGCTTTGGCCCAGCAGCAATCTGGGAACTTACAGAGCAGCTCTGAGGAAGGATGGGGCATGAGGTATAAAAACAGGCGGAGGGCATCTTATAGTTTTCAAACAGTGTTCCTGGAAATCCTGGGGTTCTTTGCAGGTTTTTCAAGAATTCCTCACAGAGGAAACATAGCTCAGCTGTTGAACATATACTTTGCTTGCAGTAGGTCCCAGGTAATAGCTTTGAGAAAGGGACCCCCTGCCCAATTGGAGTAAGGGAAACTGGACTAAATGGGCCACCCGGTGGATGATCTGACTCAGTATAACGCAGCTTTATATCTCCTCCATGTGTGGATAGACTTCCTTAAAAGTTTGCTTGTCCACTGCGACTAATCTGTTCCTGCAATCTTCAACTAAGTGTGTATGGATGCATTCTCAGTTCATGAAAGAAAACAAGAGACTCAAGAGTCCCAGTCAATGTTCTGCATCATGTCCTGACTCAATATCTAGAGCCTTTTAAGAGTTTCAGTGTTTGTGTGTTAAGGGTGTGTGATTGTGTGCACATCTGGCCCTGCCTGGTTTGGGGTCTGATCACCCCATCCACTGTCTAGATCAGGCATAGGCAACCTTGGCTCTCCAGATGTTTTGGAACTACAACTCCCATGATCCCTAGCTAACAGGGCCAGCGGTCAGGGATCATGGGAGTTGTAGTTCCAAAACATCTGGAGAGCCAAGGTTGCCTATGCCTGGTCTAGATGAAAGCAACTCCCCACAGCTATCCACAGAGGTAATACAGGCACCAGGCCAAAAAAGATTTTTCACCCCAGCCCTAGGCCATGCCCCAGAACCTTCTGTAATGGATGTAGAAAGTTTCACCAGCTGGTCTACTTCATCCAGAGTCCTGCGCCTGACAGAGGCAAGCTTTGGACATTTAAGAGAAAATGCATAAAGGAAGGTCTGCTTGACTTTCAAACATTTGTGGTGAGATGTGTGTGAATACCCTGACACTTGCTGAACCCATCTTGTGCACTGCTTCCAAATGAAATTGTGAGCAGAGCTAGTAGTTACTCCAATCTTGACAAAATATTTAGCCTAAGCCTTGAATGGCTTCTTTAAGTTTGAAAGCAGACAATGGGAGAGGGTGGTTCCTCCAGAGCAGTGTTTCTCAACCAGTGTGCCTCCAGATGTTTTGGGACTACAACTCCCATCATTCCTGACCACTGGTCTTGCTAGCTAGGGATGATGGGAGTTGTAGTCCCAAAATATCTGGAGGCACACTGGTTGAGAAACACTGCTCCAGAGCCAACACAGTTTGATAGAGGGATTGCTGCACATTTTGTTAACTCGTCCGTTTTTGCCTCTGGTAAACAGGTTTTGACATTTTTGTATATATTTTTTTTTAAAATAAAAAAACCTTGCAAATCCTCACCAGACATGGCAGTGGAAGAATAGAAATGGCTGTGTACATGGTTAAGGTTAATGGGAGTTGTAGTTCAAGCCATATGGAGGATGCCCAGTTAGGGAAGGCTGATAATGTACAGAAGCCTTTATAAACCCCTTTCAAGTCAGACAATAGTTTTCAGGATTTTTTTCTCCAGCCTAAAATAGCACAAAACGCCTGTTCATGCTATGCAAACACAATTGTTCCATTGGACAGAAAAGATGCAGATTGTGGCTTTACTTTCTCACATGAATTCAAATCCAAGCCTTCTCTCTTCAAGAAAGCTCCAAGTAGACAACTCTCTTATAAACTGCTTAGAGGTTTTACTACGATCCAACGGTATATAAATTTGGTTAAATTTAATAAATCTGAAAGGCAAGAACGTGTGTATGTTTTTTTAGGAAGGAGCAGGGCACCACACAATGCGAAGAAGAGTATTTAGCAAGGCACCTAGTGACATGCACCATACCTCAGAGCTGCCTTATTTAGTTCTGGAGATGTTTTTACACCTACAGGTGGCCGGGAGTAGAACAGCTGCTGTTTCTGTCTTTACAGCATTACAGCAGTCCTTAAACCTTTGAAAGATTTCTGGGGACTGAGTGAGAATTTTGGTACAGGGAATGAAGATCGGACATGAACACACTTCCTGTAAACAATCTCTATTAGGTTACCATGGTCTTAGGAGTGCACTGGAGTCATCTTAGGCTAGAGAGGTGCCATCAGACATGCAATTAAAAAGAGAGAGGAAGTCCTCAGGCGCAGGGGTGAGAGTGACAATGCAAAGCGTATTGGGATGAAGGGGACTCTCCTTTTCAGCCCACACCATTTTGCTGCCTGAAGCAGAGCAGCGAATCCCTCTCCTCCAAAGTCAAGTTGCATAAAACCCAGGGCCCTTTAAGGTATTGTGTAATGTGAGGCAAAAAGTTGCCTGAGAACCCTAACACATACACACACCCCAGCAGTAAAAATATAATAACAAACTAAATAACAATTTCCTGCCTTTTATGTAATCCAAAATCAGCCAGCTGAGGTGGCTCCATTACTCTACCTAATGGTAGGGCTGGCCCTGTTTTGTTCTCTAGATTGTCTGCTGCTAACCCCTAACTTCTGATTCTCTTCCCCCTCCTGGTTTTTTTTTTTTAATCCTTCAATCCCAAGCACTGGACATAGATGGAGCCCAGCTCCACAGCCCAGTCTTAAGGAGCATGACCACCATTGATTATAACAAGACAATATGTTTCTTGTGGGAGGGATGCTGTTCATGCATGCAGTGTTTTGACCAAGTCCTCATGATGTCATTGGCATAAAAATGCCAGCCAGTACCCCCCACCCCAGCGATTTAATCTGGAGTGGAAATCCAGTCAGTTTAAAACATGTTAGAAATGACCTGAATAGCTGAATGGCTCATTTGCAACATTAAGCCCCCTTCTGGAAGCCTCCTGTGTGGAAAGAAGCTTCCTCAACATTTCTTGGGGGCCCCTCCAGACTAGAGTTTTATTCTGTACTGTATGTACAGTACAGCAGTACAGCATCTTAAAAAGCAGAGACATCACCTTGCCAACAAAGGTCCGTATAGTTAAAGCTACAGTTTTCCCAGTAGTGATGTATGGAAGTGAGAGCTGGACCATAAAGAAGGCTGATCGCCGAAGAATTGATGCTTTTGAATTATGGTGCTGGAGGAGACTCTTGAGAGTCCCATGGACTGCAAGATGATCAAACCTATCCATTCTGAAGGAAATCAGCCCTGAGTGCTCACTGGAAGGACAGATCCTGAAGCTGAGGCTCCAATACGTTGGCCACCTCATGAGAAGAGAAGACTCCCTGGAAAAGACCCTGATGGGAAAGATTGAGGGTACAAGGAGAAGGGGATGACAGAGGATGAGATGGTTGGACAGTGTTCTTGAAGCCACCAACATGAGTTTGACCAAACTGCGGGAGGTGGTGGAAGACAGGAGTGCCTGGCATGCTCTGGTCCATGGGGTCACGAAGAGTCGGACACGACTCAATGACTAAACAACAACAACAAATGTATTTTGCAACATGTTCTTTATAGGGTTGCCATATTTTGAAAAGTAAATCTGGTCACAAAAGTTGTTCAGCTTTTTTTTTGCGAAATCTAAAAAAAAAACACATGCATTTTTAAATAAGGAGGGCTGAATACCAGCTGTGTCCGGACATATGGCAACCCTGCCTTTATAGTGCATTATTCTACTTTAGTTTGTTGTGCGATGCTTCCCAAATATTACCACATTGTTGTTCAGAGTTTAGCAGAAATGAAACAACAACAAACCAGAACGTTTGCAGTAAAAAAAAAAAAGTTATGGGATTTCAATAGTGGGAAATTATGGGATATGCACTGATGCGAACTGAAGCTGTGTGACCACCCCAAAACTTTTGCAGGTGTAAACAGCTTTGAAAGCGTGATGCTTTCAAACCTAATCTGGAGTGGGGGGAGTGGATGTGCTTATGGGTTGGTCTTCACAGAATTAGAGAGAGGACCTTGTGGACTCAGCATCTGAAGGGCCACAGGTTCTTCAACTCTAATCTCATATCTGAAAGTCCCTCCTTTACATTAGGATCTCCCTGCTTCAGTCTAGGAATAGTAAAGGACCAGAACTGTATGATTACTCCACGTCCACCTTGGCTTTGACAACGGTTAAACCCCTGGGTTCCCAAGAGACCGGGTTGCAGCTGAAGTCTGTTGTCTTTGGGTGAAGACAGCTGGCGATAAGGGCTATCAGGAGTGTAAGCAGGAAATAACATTCATTGTCCTGCTCCACATCTTGCCGATAAGCTGAAGAGCAGTGGTCAAGGGTCAGAGGCAACTTGTACCAAGCTGATCACACACTCTTATACTGACACACTTTGCTTTTCTATAATAGCCCTTTCCATATGTAGCCAAGGGCATTGTTAAGGGCTCAAGCCATGGGCCTTTTGCAGTGAAGCCCAGATCATCTGCTACTTCCCCTCCGCTTTTTAACACCCCCCCCCCAATTGACTTAAAGGTGGCTGAGAACCCTGCAAAATGCAGTGGTGGTGCAGACACCCAGCATCTTAACTGCCCAGACTCATGTATGCTATAGCATATGCTAACTTGATGGAAATTTGTGTCATAGGTCTGTACTTAGCAACCCCCCTGCATGTAGCTGTTGATAAACTAAGGCCTCTGATAAACTAAGAATCTGCAAGGTTGTCTGCCTTGCAAGATGCAGGGTATATAGTCTCAAGCACTGAATGTCTGAAACTTGATCCTGAAAATGTCAGCTGTTCTGTGAACAGAGCACATTTCTGAGACATGTCGCATGATTGTGTAGAAATACGTACCTGAAAAGATTTTGGTTGGTTCCTCTAAAGACTGGGCACAGCTCCCAGGAATCAGGGACTAGGAAGCCATCACTCAGCACAGCTCTTAGTGAGTGCTTCATCAGGCCACACCCGTCCTTCCACATATTGCTTTTGGGCTTTTTTTCTCTACTCTCTCCTGAGCACTTCCTCCCCTGCAAAAAAAATTAAAAATAGGGATGAAAAAGTATAAAATCTGCAAAGTTGTTTTTAACAAGCCGCAGTTAGTTCAAAATTATGCAGACTTTATGCAGACATGTATAATTGCCTTTTTAAAAAAATTAACCGTGCAATTTTTGAACCTCTGACGACAACTCTAACAATGTCAGGATGAGGCGCGTAGCAGGGTGAAAATAAATACTGCCTGACATGTGTGTTTGCATTTAGTAAATCAACCTGTCTTCCCTGCCTTTTCTTTCTCGACTGAACGTGGGCGGGTTTCTCATCCACCCCACACCTCCTTACATTTTGCTGTTCTGCTCTTCTTTGCCAGTGAGGCTATGGTTTCACTGTAGTCCTCATTTGGAGAATCGGGAGGGAGGGAGGGTCCTAGGTTGGCTGTTCAACACAGAGCCCCTAAATCTCTCAGGCCTTGCAGCTGTTTGCGAGGAAACTGGCACAACCGTTCAGAAATTCCTCCTAAGCAAATACCACTGAAGTGATTGAAAATAATGTAAGATCCCAATTTCTTTTCACGTAATTATTTTATCTGGTTGGTTTGGAGTTTGGTTTTTTTAATTTTAAAAAAGCTTGCTTTTTAATTAAAAATGCTCAAGGGGATATATATCAAATAAAAGCAGCAACAGCAACAAATACAAAGGACACTGTGCACATCCCATTCAGTTCGCTGGGCCCATTCCCAATGCATTATCCCTATCATTGGGGCAGGAACTAATTTCAGCTAAACATATAAAGTGTAACTCGCACAACACAAACCTAGGTTACAAGCAGCAAGTATCAATTATACAACAAGTGTAACCAGCTGCTGCTGTAATCAAACACTAATTTATAAACGTATAACGCAGAATAACTTAAATAACACAACCATAAACGTCATATCGCTCGTGATTCAATCCAACATCAGTTCAATGTATTCAGTCATATGTTGTAGTTCATATTGGGTATCCATATGACATATAAATTGGTTCATATATATATATATATATATATATATATATATATATATATATATGACTGAATACATTGAACTGATGTTGGATTATCTAAGGATATTTTACACTTAAAGTAGTGGCAGGGAACGTCTGCCCACCCTGCAATGTTGTTGAACTGCAGTGCCCATCAATCCTAGCCAGCACAGCCAATGATGAGGGATGATGGGAGCTGTGATTCAGCGACATCTGAAGGGCAGCAAATTACCTATCCTTGAGTAGGTGCCTTTTTTTTTGCAGTGTTGAGGCAACTCTTAGAAACTTCCAAGAAGATTCCATTGCTTTCCCTGTTGCCAAAGAGCTAGTGCTGCTGAATAATAATAATAATAATAATAATAATAATAATAATTTATTATTTATACCCCGTCCATCTGGCTGGGTTCCTCCAGCCACTCTGGGCGGCTTCCAACAAAATATTAAAATACAGAAATCCATCAAACATTAAAAGCTTCCCTAAACAGGGCTGCCTTGAGATGCCTTCTAAAGGTCTGGTAATTGTTATTCTCTTTGACCTCTGGTGGGAGGGCATTCCACAGGGTGGGTGCCACTACCGAGAAGGCCCTCTGCCTGGTTCCCTGTAATTTGGCTTCTCGTAGCGAGGGAACCGCCAGAAGGCCCTCGGCGCTGGACCTCAGTGTCCGGGCAGAACGATGGAGGTGGAGCAAGGGGTTTGGAGTCCTGCTTAATTCTGTAGCCAGGTGTTGTTACAAAAACAAAAAATGTAGTCACTCCCCTATCCCTTCCTCAAAGACATTTCTCTTCTCTTATCTCGCATTAGCTTTGTTCTGCTGACTCATGTTTAATCAGCTAGCTGTTCTAAACATGGCAGCATTGATTGTTCCCGCATTCTGTTCATGAGAACCATGATTATCCAGCAAGGACACAGAGGCACTGTGCTTCTGGTTGTTATTGCATTTACCATTAGTGATTTCAATCCCTTTCTCCAGGACTAAATTGTCCCTGCGAGGTTCAGTGAGGTTCCCACGCAGTTTTATTAGCACAAGAAACCAGGTAAGCCTGATCTCTGTCCCCAAAGGCTCTTAGCTCAATCAAAAGGCTAGTGCAGGACAATTTTCTTTTTCCAGTTTGAGTTGAATTTTTGGATCTTTTGCAGTGGAGAGCCACAGTGATCATCAAGCTAACTGGGCCAAGTCTTATTATGAAGAAGTGAATGGTAGAGAGTACAAAAGTACACATTTTTCCATGGCTTTAGCCCTCTTAGAACAGAATAGAATAGAATAGAATAGATCTTTATTGTCTTTTTTTTCATAAATCTGAAATTAGGCAAAATTTTCAGAATTTTAATTGGCTTAATGAGTTTCAAACAATTGAGATTCTCCCCTGAAAATTTCCCCTTTTTGCTTATACTTCTTAAAATAAAATATCAACATGAAGCCTTGTTGATGAATTTTGGGTTCATCCACACTTATCTTTGCTCCTTGCTTTCTAAGCAAAGGTTTCTAGGACTCTAGGTCTGAGCATGGTTTTGTGGGTGTGTCCCAAAGCTTTTCCGGGGGAAAACTTGTGATTTACTGCTAAATCAGAGCAAATGGCAATCCGTAGAAAACCCAATTGCTGTTTGGTCCGATTCAGCAGTGAAATATGGGGAAAGCACAGACACAGACACAGACACACACACACACACACACACACACACACACACACACACACACACACACACACACACCATGCTTGGATACGGACTTGGAGAGCCCAGATCTTTGCCTAGAAACACACAGCAAAGGTAAATGTGTATGAGCCCATAAAAGTAATAATGTTAAGTATCAGCTTAACCTTGAGCTGATATTGCTGTTATTGCACCTGCTGTCTTAATTACCCCACAAAGGAGATGGAATATGCCACCATTCCGTGGTTGTGGTGCAAGACTCGCATTGGGTTCCAGGACAAAGCTTTGCATGACCTTCCCTCGCAGGAACCTTCAGACTGCTGTATTCCACCACCACAGACAACAGCCAAGGAACAAAGGAGCTGTTTCCCCCGAGTCTCTTGCGTGTGCACACAATGAAAGGATGCTGACCTATTATTGTTGCTCCTGATAAATTTGCAGTGTTTTAAGTCATATGCATAAAAGCTCAAGTTCTTCGCAAACATAGCAAGGTGCCACATGGAAAGCTGTCTTTGTGGTATTTCTCACTCAGCCAAAGGCAGGAATTCAGCCGAATTGTTTCCAGCCTGGCACCCAGCTCTAACCAGCTTTGAGTGGGTGACCCTTGGTAGTTTCCCAAAGAGTTGCAATCTTCCTTGGGATGATCAGTGTTTAGCGTGATAAGCATGCAGTTTTTACCATTTTACTGCATGCAGTCTGGATGGCATCCTTTGATGTTTCATGATGCTTCTGTTTCAGGAATGATGCCTTTCCCCCCCCCCCCCCCAACATGAGATGTGCTACATTTGTATAATAATAATAATAATAATAATAATAATAATAATAATAATAATAATAATAATTTATTTATTTATACCCCGCCCATCTGGCTGGTTTTCCCCAGCCACTCTGGGCGGCTTCCAACAGAAAAATGAAATAAAATAATGTATTAAACATTAAAATCTAGGAAAATCTGACTCTTCATTTTGGTAGCACTCCTGTTGCAGTTGCTCTGGAGAAGGCAGTCGGAGAATGCCTGTGGAGGGTGATAAGCAATACCTTCCCCTTCACCAAGGCCATTTTGCACACGCCCACAAACACAAAATACTTTAGAGGCTGACATTCTTCCCACTACACCAGTCCAGGTCACATGTGATCATCTACACCAGGCATCCCCAAACTTCGGTCCTCCAGATGTTTTGGACTACAATTCTCATCTTCCCCAGCCACTGGTCCTGTTAACTAGGGATCATGGGAGTTGTAGGCCAAAACATCTGGAGGGCCGCAGTTTGGGGATGCCTGATCTACAACCCCCCCACACCTTTTAAGTGGCAATTATCACATCACCAAGCTTACTCTCCTTTAGAAATCCCACACACACACACACACACGCCCTTCATGAAAAACAGAGAAATGCATTGTTTGCATTTATTTTGTTTTATTCTTTGAGGATTATGGACACCTCATCACCTCCTCTATGCTTACAGGAGCCCAACAGCAGCATGCCTGTCCCTCTACAGCAAGGTGATCCCCCCAGCCACCTATTCTGTGTGGATTACAGTACAGAGAGATCACACTGTTCCCAGTCTTTCAACTAGGATTTGCAAATCTATTGTCCAAACACAGATACTTTGGAGTAAGCCTGGATAAGCACTCCAAGTTTTTATTTCTGCGGAGCCTTGGTACTCTCTCTGTGCAATGGTTTGAAAATGCCCCTGTGAATTTAGTCTTGGATCTCTTCCCATCTCCTGCATTTCACCAGACCACCCTGCGCAAAAGATTATGGTGCCAGCTGAGAATTCAGTCGCACAATGGCCCTAATTTTCTGGGAGGCAAAAGATGTTCTTTTCTAGCTGTTTCCAGTGGCAGTGTGGTAGTTCTCTGCATGCAAACATTTGCAGTAGGCATGGTGCTCAGTGACCGCTGGAGAGGACAGTATGTTCGGAAAAGGGGATAATGGAGGGGATCTCGCCTTCTGTAATGCCCCCCTCTCTTTGTTCTCTCTGTCAGAATGAAGAATAAACTTTGGTATTTTGAATTTGGCACAACGGAAACCTTTGCCGCCACCTGCAAGAAGCTCCATGACTATGTAGAGATTGAGGTGAGTTTCCAGGGATCCTGAAATTGCTGCTTCTACTGGAGACTGTTGTCCAGGTGATTGCAGTGCCTCTTTCTTGCCCAGGAGACTATGTGTGTAATTCTCAGTGATGATACAAGTTTCCCTTCCAGCCCCCCCTTTCCATTAAGCTGATCCTACAACTGTCACACACAAGCTGCTGGGAATACTCCTTTTCCAGGAGTTTTGACATAGCAGCAATGATGTAGGGATCAGCTTTCAGAGTCGCCATAAATTCATTGCTTCCGGAGGAATAACCATGTTAGTTGGTTGCGACAAAAGCGATGAAGGACCCTAAAAAATTACAAGTATATACAGGTATAAGCACTGTGTCTGAGCATTTTGAAGGGGTTTTCTTTTGCCCTGGAGCTTTCCCTGCAAAAAGCCACTCTTTAGTGCTTAATAGGTGCAAACGTCAATTTGGGGTTTCCACGGATTGACGTCTGTTCCAATTGAGCTATAAAGAGCAGGTTTTCATGGGGAAAGGTTGATTGGACATGCAGTTTAAAAGCATGCACTGTGCCTGGAAAGAACAGAGTAAAGAGAAAAGGTAAGTGTGGGTAAATCCCAAGTGGCCATTCACAACACCAATATTTTGTGATAACACTTTCACTGTAGCATTTCTAGGCTAATTAACACTAATAGCAGGAAAGAAACCCATTGTCCTTTCATGCCCAAAGCAGGTATGGATCAAATCCATTAGGCAACCATAAGCTTTGCAGGCAATTAAGACTTGCCCACAGTGGAGATGCTGAGTTAAGGTACCATACCTATTATTTAGCACTTGTTCTGCTCCCATGCTGGTTTCCTGATAATCTGTGTAATAGACGGGGGGGGGGGGGGCGAAGGATTTATACTAGTGGCTAAATCCAAATGACAAAGGGATCTGGTTCCTGTATTTCCAAACAAGCCCTCATACTATTAGTCAACGCTGAGAGTATTTTTGATAGGCAACTAACATCAGCAACGGAGCTCCAAATTGCTTGAACTTTTTTTCCAGATTATAAGAAATAATAAAGACTGCAATGTTTAATCAATTTAATCAACTGGCTGGTTAGATCAATAGATTAAAATGTTAATTGGCTAAAATTGTGCCACTGTCTAACTGGGTAGCAGGGTTGGGGGAGGCGTTCCCAACATACTATGAATATATAGTTAGATGCATATAAAAACTGTAGGTGTCAAGTCCCATTTTAAAAGAGGCATTCTCCCATACACAAAGGAATGCCTCTTCTATTGTAATGTCTGCTATGATATGTAAGCGCATCATCTAAAAACAAGGAAAGCATGTTGCTGCATTCAGAAAGTGTTTGGCCCAAACACAAATCGAATGTGTTAATCAGCTAAAACTTTGATCTTATACATTTTATTTAACCAGCCATACTAATAATTGAAGAACAGGTTTGTTGCACGCATTTTTTCTAAACATTATGGCAGAAGTTTCAAACCATCTTGTAGCACCTTAAAGGCTTGGCCATTTATGATGGCATAAGGAAAGTGATGGGAAAATGCACTGGAAAGAGTGGAACAACACTTGCTTGACTCAGTGCCATAGAACCTCTTGACAAGCAAATCAGAATGAATGTTCAGCTGATGGTGTCTAACCTCCCTGCACACTTTGTGCGAGCAATTCAGGATGAATGCTCAAATAAATAGGTTGTCAGGAAATGACCAGATTATAAAAGAAAGTCTGGTGCATTCTCTTAGTCTCCACTGTGCTTCTGAATGCAATGAAGAAGGGAGGCTAGGAAGCAAGTACATTTTGCCTCTTTCTTCCAAACATGGATTCACAGCCCAGGAGGGAGTCAAGAGAAAAGTTCCCAGGAAAGCTTTGCCTAAGGGACATTACTGGAGGGCCACTTCCTTTTCCCTCCGGGGCTATGACTTCCACAGCCTTCCTGAAAACAATCCTCATCTTATTGCTAATTGGAGCTGGAATCCTGTTTCGGGCTCCCAGTTACAGATATGAGCAAGTCTTTGGATTAAAACACATTCAGATCCAGCTAACAATAAATATCCTGTTGCCCTTCGTTGTTCAATGTGTAAACAGAAGCTTTCTTTTTCTGCAAACAGCCAGTAGTTCAGTCCAGCCTATCCTTTAGTGACATTGCCATCCACTGCTAATTTGGGTGCAGGGGGGGGGGGGCAGTTTCTTTGCAGTGGAGGAAGCTCCTCAGATACCAAAGGCAGCAGTTCTGTGAAAAGAAAAAACAGCCATAGACACTAAGCAGCATTTGAAAAGTGCATACACATCACTGAGGTATCCTCCTTCAAATGTACTTGTTGGTCCTAGCATCTGAGCTCTTGCCATCTCTGAAGTCAGTTGGAGGAGAGCAGAATTTAGCCTCTTCCCCTCTTCCTTACAGCTGGACTTCAGAGCTTGGCTAGAAGTGTGTGTGTGCGTGCGTGCGTGCAAACCCACACCCACCCCGTGTCTGCATACAGCAATCTTTGGGCTAGATGGAAACAGCCTTTAATTAGAGAGGAGTGTGAACAGCTTGCCAGGGGTTGCAAAGAGCCCTGTCATTTTACTCTCTCTTTTTCTTTTCTTTTTTTACACAGTTTGTATTGGGGCTTTGGGGAGGTGTTGTTTTCTGTAAACTTCCTCCTTTCCCCATCGGTGGATAAATGAACCTTTCATTAGTTATTTATTAAAGCTGGAATGCAGAAACGTCAGCTGGCACAAAAACCTTGCCCTGGCGATGGAGTGTTTTGCAAATGACTCCCCCTGTCCAACACAACAGATAATAGCCTCCTGTCAAAAGCAGTGCTCAGAACTAGGTTGAGCGGTGGTGCTTTTAAAGGCAACAGGGAAGCGGCACCTGTTTTGAAGGCTTGCCCCATGATCCTCAGAGGAAGGACTGCAGATCACTGGTGGAGCAGCTGCTGGAGTATGTGCTGAAGGTCCCAGGTGTAGACAAATTCATGGAGGAAAAGGCTATCCATGGTTGCTACCTAATGATCAGAGAGAGCACTGGGAAACAGCAGCAGGAGATCACAGCTGCACTCATGTCCTGCCTCTGGGCTTCCCAGAGGCACCTTGTTCACCAGTGGAAGAAGGATGCTGGACTAGATAAGCTTTTGGGCTGATCCACTAGGGTTCTTTTTGCATCCTTCCCCCCACCGTTGTGTACATAGCCCTGTCTGTTCTAGCCTTGCTAATATTCTAGGATTGTTCACAGAGCGGGGCGGTGACAGCCTAGATTAACTCTGTGTATATGTGCAGCTTTTGGGAATGCAGTGCACTGGGTGAGGTAAAGGTGAGGACGTGGGTGGCGCTATGGTCTAAACCACTGAGCCTCTTGGGCTTGCCAATCGGAAGGTTGGCGGCTTGAATCCATCCGACGGGGTGAGCTCCCTTTGCTCTGTCCCAGATCCTGCCAACCTAGCAGTTTGAAAGCATGTCAGTGCAAGTAGAAAAATAGGCTAGGATTGCCATTCGTTTGGAATTTCCCAGACATATCCAGAATACAGTGGTACCTCGGTTTACAAACACAATTGGTTCCGGAAGTCTGTACTTAACCTGAAGCGTACTTAACCTGAAGCGAACTTTCCCATTGAAAGTAATGGAAAGTGGGTTAATCCGTTCCAGACGGGTCCGCGGAGTACTTAAACTGAAAATACTCAAACCGAGGCGTACTTAAACCGAGGTATGATTGTACTGTAATTGGAAGCTGTGTCTGGGCAGAAATCGGTAAAATGTCTGGGAAAATATGGACATATGGCAACTTTGGGCAAAACTAAAAAAGCAGCTCATCAATTTTGCCACACACACCCCAAACAAAAACAAAAAAGCTCAACAATTTTTGTGTCTGGATTTTCACTGTGGCAGGAAGGTAAATGGCATTTCTGTGCGCTCTGGCACTCGTCACTGTGTTCCATTGTGCCAGAAGCAGTTTAGTCATGTTGGCCACATGACCCGGAAAGCTGTCTGAGGACAAAAGCCGGCTCCCTCGACCTAAAAGCAAAGATGAGCACCGCACCCCATAATCGAATTCGACTGGATTTAACAGTCCAGGGGTCCTTTCCCTTTTACTTTGCTGCACTGGGTGAGCATATCCAGTTCATCTCAAAAGCCCCATGTGGACATGCTCTACTGCTCATTGCTGGGTGGTTGTTGCCCTTTTCCTTCTCCCTCAATTTTTCACTCTACAGCTCCCTTTTTTGCTTTCAGCGCCTTGGTAGGGGCTTTATAATAAGCATGCTTTTTTATAAAGCACAAAACGTACGCGCAGTTGGACCTGAGCCATCCCAAGTGTCTGGGTCCCACTCATTTGGACACTTCTCCTCACCTTCCCTTCTAGTAATTGTATCTCTGATCCGTTTAGTAACAGGGTGAACAACAAAAAACAAAAAAACCCCTGCAGGATTCCACAGCTTCCCTAGGGAACTTTTTTCCCATTGTCCAACATTACTTAAAATTTAGGGAGGGGTGCTTTACTGGTTTGGTTTTTAAGTGAACGCTACTATTACCTCCTACGTCCTGCACACCCAGTACATCTATAAAATAAGTGCAGCCGAAAATAACATTTGCCTTTCTTTTCCAGGCATTGACTGCTGAGATTGTATTCCGTTTGTGAATCACTACAACTTCTAGGCCCTTCTCATCTGTGTTGGATTCTAGCAGGCTTATCCTCCAGTGGTGGTTGATGACCATTGGGATTAGTAGGGTGGAAGGCAGGGAGCCCAACATTAGGCAGAGTCAGAGCCAATCGCAAGGCTGAGCCAACTAATTCTAGTTTTGTCGCCATCCTTCTGCTTTCTGAGTTCTAAAAAGGGCAACACTGAGACTTAAGGCTCATCCACACCGAGGAGGTTTTGCCTTTGCCCTTCCACTTTCACCCAGCAAACCCACTTTTTAGCACTAAATTGAAGCCAGTATCAATTCAGATAAAACACAGTTGACGTTTGCTCTGATTCAGCAGTAAACAGCAGCTTTTCCCAGGGGGAAAGTGACAAGGAAAGCGGAAATGTGGGTGAGAGCTAAGGGGAGGAAGCAGGCAGGTCATGCCACTCTCTGGACTGGTTGTAAGTAAGAAGGACAGAAGTTGGGGGGCTGGCTAAAGGCAGGCTGAGGTTGGTGGAGCAGTAACCCCCCCTTGCCCAAATACTGTTACCCTCACATTACCTTTCATGCTGTTTTATGTAGCTTAACGATCATTTTGAATCATTATAAGAAAGATATGACCTCATCTGAGCCCTAAAACTAGTGAGACAGCAACCCAGGTCAGATGTTATACTAATTCAAAAGACCAGCAGCTCTTTAGGAACCAGGGATTCCTATCACCTGGTATCAAAACAACTCGCTCTTCAATCACAGCGCTGACTCTTTGGGTAAAAGAAGTGAAGGGTAGAAGCAGGCAGGCAGGCTTTTCTCACAGAAATATGTTAGAAGGATATCTGCACATTTTGCTTCCTAGTTTCTTTCGGGATGGTGTGATAATTAATTTTCAAATGAAAGCTCAGAACCTGGGAACCCTGCTGGCTGTGGGCCCATTACATCAGTACCCAGTTGTCAAATTTTTCTGACATATTGCAGTGGCCTCCTAATGTTTTTAAGAATTGCTAAATAATATTGCCCATCACCAGACTTCTGAATTTAATCAAGAACACATGTTACTGCTTAAAATGGCAGACTTAGTACTTACACCTGGGCAGACGTGGATACCTTTAGTTTCAAAGCCCATCCTCCTAAAATGCTTTTTAAAAATTATCAGACAGTTTCAAAATTTCCTAAATTCTGACATTTGCTTAAACTTGCAAAATCATGCTTAAGGAAAGCAAGAGTTCCAGTTCTTTAGAAACCATGTTAGTAAGTGGAGAGACTTTAAGTAAAGCATTTAGGGGGGAATTAACTTTCAGAACAAGGGGGCAATAAAATACTTCCTAAAGAGGCATTTCAGACACAAGAAGGGTAGATATTGAGGAATAATATATATGAAGCCATAGAAGTTGCCCTTTCCAGCTGCAATGAGGTATGGAAGATGCTCTACCCTGCAGCTCCATCCCATCCTTAGAATTGGTACCTTTGATTCTTCTTTGGGGTTGCTTCTCTGTGAGCCAGCTGGCCTTGGGGGGGGGATACAAAGCTGTCTTTCAATAGAATGGTTGTCTTTGACTATTTTGTTTTAACACAATGCAAAAAGGGATTCATGGCTGAGAATTGAAGTCAGATGTGGAATATACAAACAGCAAATCTTGCCAGAAGCTTTTGGGGCGATATGCAGTGAGCAGTGCCCAGCTGGTGCTTGGCCTTAGCCCCAGAACCTGTTTTCCGTCCTATGGCTGAGTCATGGGACATGGGAAGTAATAAAGACAATAACACTTTTCATGATGTGCGAAGTAACCATCACCCACCCAAATGATCACAATAGGTTACTACACATCCAGGATCTGCAAGAAAAGTTTCCAGGCCTGTTGTTATAACCTCCACACAGGCTTGGGTGCTAACACTTGTCATGATGTGATATATGTTCTGAGACAGGAAAAGACTATTGATTGCATATAGGGATTCTACTTACCCAGCCAAATTATTTTAGCCTTTTTCAGGTTCTGTACTGATGTACAGCAGTACATCAGTGAAATGGGAAAGGCACCTAGGCGTAATGCTTGTGGAAATGGATAGCCCTCATTTCCCACTCTCAGGGCTGCAAAGTGTTAATCTGGTGGCATGAAAGCAACAGTTTGCCCTCCCTCTGGCTCCAGGCATCAGTCATGAGCACAGTGAAATGACAGTTTTGTTTTGGAAATTGGCATCAGTTACGGTATAGACTCCTGGAAATAAAGTTGGGGTTTTTTTTCCCAGCTGCAAATGTCTACTTCCAGTCTCCCTGCCAACAGCCTGTCAGCTGCCCCTTCTCAAAGAGGCCATTGTACCACACTGGCACAGAGACAGAGCACGGTTAAAGAGGGAAACATTCTCTCTGCCCATTGGATGCTCGTTCTTCTGCTGTGTGAATATATGGCATCTGTATCACGTTCTGTGGCCTGCCAGACCTTTGCTTACCCAGCAGCACAGAGAAGGTTCAATCATAATATTCCCGTGAAAAACAACAGAACCAAGTTTAACTGTTGGCAATCATTGTTCCTTCTGGACTGAAGCAGCGACTCTATTGCTGTTTATCTACCTTGTATTTAGACCTGCTTTTTTAAACATAGCTTTCTGTTGATGTCTGGAACTGTTGCTCCTATGATGACTAGCATTTCTAGCAAGCTTCTTGGGTCAATTAAAAAAAACTGTTCAAGCCTCCCTCCCCTTTTATAAAAAGGGGACGCAAGTACATTTTGTAGGGAATTGCAGGGTCATTCGTCCCTGGAAATATCCTTTAAGGCTATGTTGAGAGAGAGAGTACCTGGAAGCAAATGTGTTGGTGATTTGCCACTTTAACTGTCACAACTTTAAGTGAGGTGAGTTTATCTGTTGTTGAAAGCATTTTAGTTACCTTATCAGAATAATTTTGCCATCAGGCTTTGCCACTTCACCAAGCAGAAGCCATACCAAGGAGTATCTTTCATGCATTTTGCATCAGATGTACCAGCTGCACACCCAGGCTCTTGCTGCCGTTATCTTTGCATAATCTTCAACATTAATTTCTGTAGGTATCTGGGGCGGCCTTGTAATGTTGCCCATAAGGCTTTTGCAGGTTCAGAATGCTGGGACTTGCCTCCATGGAGGAAAGGGGAAGTGAGAACACATTCAGCCTGTTTTATGTCAACTGTACTTGGTTCATGTTTGGTTCTGGGCCCAATTCAAGCTACTGGTTCTCTCCCATGAAATCCCGCATGGCCTTTATCTTCAGAGAATGCCTTTCTCTACATATGTACACATACACCTCTCCACTTGTTCTAATCGTTCAGCAAGGCCCCATGCAGGATAGGTCCTTTCAGTAAATGCACAAAAACAGCTGTAAAAAAAAGTATGCTGAGTCGTTTTCCTAGCGCCCTTGAGATTTTGGAGTGCACTTCTAAGCCATCGCTCAGCTTTAGGCAGGAGGGGGGATTCAATGCCTTTCTGTTTCAGAAAGCTTTCAACAGTCTTAGAATGGTACTCTGATTGTACATTAATGCTGTGATGTGTTTTGATAAAGGTGGTGTTTTATTGGCTCCTTGGCAGTTGGAACTCACCTTGGACTTTTAGGAAAGTGGGATAGAAGTGTTTAACTAAATACATAACAATGAAGTGCATTAATGCAGGGCATTTTATGCCTCACAATAGCTTCCTTTATCTTTGTCTCCCACCATTATCTGCCAGTGTGATGGAACAGTTCTGGATCTGAGTAGCACTTCACTGGAAGGTATCGCAGTCCTCAACATTCCTAGCATGTATGGCGGCTCCAATCTCTGGGGGGAGACCAAGAAACAACGCAGCTATAACCGGATGAGCAAGAAGGTACCTGAAAAGTTACAATCCTCAGTGGTTACTGATGCCAAGGAGCTCAAGTTCTGTTGTCAAGGTAAGGGCATTTATGATTGCGATAGGATGAGTGGATGGGTAGTTACAGACATTTTAAGAGCTGGCCTTCTGCAGCTGCTGCTGCCCCATGTGCAATCCATACTCAAAAACTTGCCAGTTTTGAAGAGCCAAAAATATGTGTTGTGGCTCTCAGCTCGTGATAGTGATGGGCACGCAGTGCTTTTTTCTTTAAAAATGTTTAGGGGCACTCTCACTTTCCTACTCATATTAAAATACTGCCCCTCAATGAGGCCAAACTTAAGATTCACAAAATGTTCAGGGGTATGCGCACCCCTGCGTACCCCCAGAAAAAAAGCACTGTGGGCATGTATGCATATGCGCTGAGATATTTGTAAGCAACAATAATAGGCCGAAAACTAGCAATAACAGAAATTACCAGAACACATCACCTCTGTAATGCAAAGCCAATACAAAAGGGCACAATCCCTCTCCATTAGAATAAATGGAAGCTGTGCCGTAATCCCTGCCAGTGTAGAATTTGATAGAGGATTGCACTGCTAAACTTTAGTTATGCCCTTATCAAGTGTGTTTAAAAACTCCAGTTCTGCTGCCTCTGACTCTTCTTTGTCCTTTAAAATAGAGCAGGCATCCCCAAACTGTGGCCCTCCAGATGTTTTGGCCTACAACTCCCATGATCCCTAGCTAAGAGGACCAGTGGTCAGGGATGATGGGAATTGTAGTCCAAAACATCTGGAGGGCCAAAGTCTGGGGATGCCTGAAATAGAGTATAACAGCCAACCTGTAAAAGTGAATGTATGCACTTTTTTGCATCTAGTTTGTGTAATTTGCATATCTCCATACTACCGTACCATCCAGCTACATAACACTTTCAAATTAGGAAAGGTCAGGTCCCTGCTCCCTAGGGGCTTACAATATTGAAATTGACACCAGGTAGACCAACAAAGGAAGGGGGTGGGGAGAAATAAAGGCAGGGGTAAAATTGTTTTGTGTTCATTTTGTGTTGTTCGCTTATATCACAACTTCCCCATTTAACCTGTCAGCACTCTAAACTAGCAAAGGGCATTTCTGGCACACGGTGGCATACATAACATTAGGGTGTGTTGGATGAATGAGTCCTTGATGCTTTGATTGATGTCATTAAAGTTGGTGATGATATTGTTGAAGCAGGTGAAGAAACGGAAGAAGCATCCAAGTTTGTTGCAGTGCTGGGATCCCTGGTCTATATAACTCTGCTGAGATGCCCAGTCTGCTGCTTGGAGCTGGCAACTCTTCTGGCAGAGCTCTCGTGCCTCTAATAGTTGATTGACATGCCATATGGAGAAGATATTTACCTGCCACAAGGGAGACCTGGCACACCCAGTATAAGCTAGCAATTCTAGCGCTGCAGGAGCTGCTTTTCCAGTTTAGTGGGCTGTCTGTGGGCAAGGATAGGGCTTCTCTTCCCTCAGGGACTTCAGCTGATACAGATAAAGATAACTGATCTGGTTTGTGTTTTTTTCTCCCCTCTTTCTAGCCTAGTAGTTCCTCTCTTGCAAAACCCGTCTCACTTATGCTAATTACCACTTGCTTTGTTTGGGAAACCTTCATGAAATTTACGTAACACTTCCTATGAAATTAGAGCAAAAGCAGGTTACAAGACGGGTAGGTAAGATCCCAGAATGATAAGGACACTTTGTTTTGCCTCTCATGGCTCAGTAGAAGTTGCCGCAGGATGGTAGCTGTCACCACAGGAGCTCCCAAAGCAGACACATTGTAGGTCATCAAGACAGGCACATTGTGTCACTGTTCACTAGATTTGCTAGGCCCAAACCACACGTGACAGTGGCAAGCCAAGAACCAGGTCTGAACTGATCAAGTCTAAAGTGTGAGGTGGGATTTAAAGTTCCCAAAAGGTGCACAGCACTGAGAAGAGAGCTGGGTTCAAATGGCTGCAGCTGACATTTGGGGTTAGTGACAAGATCAACAGGGTTTACAGTTCAATGAAAAAAATCAGCAAAAGCACTATGATTTACAACTGTAAGAAAAGTACTGTATTGTATATTACATGTGTAGCTGGGCTTTACATGTATAGCCCGCACAAAAACTCTCTCTCCCACACCGGACCAGGCCCCTGCAAACCCTCTCCCTCACTCTACCCAACCTATCATTTGCCCACACAAAAACACACACTCTCAAACTCCTCCTCCTGGCACCACCCCACCCTCTGCTCGCATCCCATGATAATTCTCGGTCTCAGCTCTCCTCCTCCCACTGGACACACCCTCTGCCCATGAAGTTTGGAGGAGGAGGAGGAGCTTGAATACATGAAAAAAGGTGTCCTGTCCAAACAGGACAGGAGACAATTTTCTCCAAAAGGGCGATCACGTTTTTCTAGGGATGGGTGGCAACCCTAGACCAGAGACATTTCCAGTCCTAACAGAAGGTGGAGTTTATTGGAATCCAGAAAGTCAAGATCAATCACTGAGGATCAGTTTTCAAAACTGAGTGGCAAGTGGGAGTGTAGAGCTACAACTTTACATCAACCAAGCTCAGAAGCAACTATGTTGTTGTTGTTTAGTCGTTTAGTCGTGTCCGACTCTTCGTGACCCCATGGACCATAGCACGCCAGGCACTCCTGTCTTGCACTGCCTCCCGCAGTTTGGTCAAACTCATGTTCGTAGCTTCGAGAACAACTATAGGTACAAATATAGAAGAGAAGTGGGCAGTGCAATCTTAAGCATGTCTCCTCAGAAGTATTCCCCATAGCGTTCAATAGGACTTAACCTCCAGGTCAGTGTCATCGTATATGACTGAGGCCATAGTTACTGTACTTATTTTTTGCTGTCATGTTGAGAGCCAGCCTGGCACTCCTCCTCAGGTCCTGATTGCCTTCCAAGATTGCTCAGCAAGGCAGAGGCTGAAAAGGGTGGCATGGGGCCAGCTAGAGCTTGTGGACGTGGCAGGGCACACCTGATAATTAGCCAGCCCTCCTAGGGACAGTCTACCATGCAGCATTCAAGGAGCCGTAATTAACAGATCTAAATAATCTTTTAATGTAAGCAACACGGCAGGCTTCCAGCTGTGAGGGCGAGGATGTCTCTGGAGGACGGGCACCACAGGGCATGGACAAAGAGAGAAAGATGCAATAAGAAGAAGGATACAGTACATTGGCTGTCTAGTCTAGTCCTCCCACCCCCACCCCCACCCCCACTATGGAACCTGTTCCAAAAACACAATCGCCATTTCTGCTAAAGAAACAGCCAGGTGCAGCTTGGCTTGTTTGGATGAATCATTTCAATCTGCTAGTCTTATAAGCAACTTTTCTGCAGCATGCTTCGTCTCTGCTGCCAGTACACAGTGCTCCAGATTGCCCCACTTAATCTGTGGATGGATGGATGGGTAGATCTTGCTTCTGGACTAAGATGAAGCTAATGTGGTGTCTTCCGGATCCTGCTGAACTACAGCTCCCATCTCTCTGGACCATTAGCCATACTGGCTGGGGCCTGATGGGAAGTGGAGTCCAACAAGATCCACCCCCCCCCATTCCCCCATCCCATGTTTTTTGTCATTCCTCCCCATCATCAACATAAATGCATGGATTTCAGAATGAGGGAGTTAGTTAGTTACTCACGCCACACTTTAAAATCAGCAGTTTCCACGGGGCAGTTATTTTTATGTTTGTCTTTAACCTGAATTTCATTAGAGGTTGCATATTTAATTTCCTTCTACCCATGCTGGTCTCCTCCGAGTCTGAGTCTTTACAGAAAATGGATCTTGTAGGTTAATTAAATATTAAAGGGCTTCAGCTAATAACGATGCTGGCGCAGCAGGGCAGGGCTGAGCTGCTGGAAATGAAAAGGAGGCTCGGATTCATGGACCCACAACCACCGGTTTCTCTGAAATGCTCTTTTGGCGAGAGTGCCTGGCTGAAAATAAGAAAAAGACCTATCTATGTACACGTGGGAGAAAGCGGAAAGCATTGGGAAGGAGCCTGGCATAGCAGGTGTTACTTAGGCATGGCAGAATGACTAAGAGGATGCTTTAATACAGCTACAATACAAGCAAAGGAAAGGAAGTTACAGAGGTGGGGAAACAACGCTCCCTCCAGAATATTCCATGGTGACTAATGCAAGAGAATTTTCTGAGCGGAGAGGACTGAATCAGAGGCAGCAAAGTCTGCAGATGTTTGCTGCACAATCCTCAAAGCAAGCCTTTGGGCATCACCCTCATTTGGAAGAGCGAATGGCACCTTTTCAAATTACTTTTTCAAACTGGAGGTAATTGTTTGAAGGCTGCAACTTTACACTAAAGCAGAAGCTGGCAACTGAAGGCCTGCAGGCCATATCCAGCCCACCTGGCTTTCCCTCCTACGCAAGTTTTTTCCACTTCTTCACCTCCTGCAAAGATTGGTTCACAGGTGAGTTGGCACACAGCAGCCTTGTGAGCTTCCATGCTGCTTTTACAATGCCTGCACAGGTAATAATGGATAACTAACCTAAAAACAACCTCCGCTAGCATATCAGGATAAGGTTTGCAGGGTTGATTCTGAGGAATGTCAACTATTGCTTTTTGAAGCAGCTACTTTGGCAGTACACAAAAACACAGATTATTTATAAGCTAGGCTTGAGTCACACAAAGGAATTGACTGAACAGTGCGGCTTTGCATGATCTGCTATCAGTCTGATCTTCAGACCTTTGGCAGCAAACACCTCCTCCTTGCCCAGGTTAGAAGAAGAAAGAAAGAAAGAAAGAAAGAAAGAAAGAAAGAAAGAAAGAAAGAAAGAAAGAAAGAAAGAAAGAAAGAAAGAAAGAAAGAAAAACACTCTTGGCTGTGTAGACTGTGCCATATTTCAGAGATGGAACATATTAGTCCAGTGGGCTCCATTGAGCAAAGGAAGGAAATTAAGGCTGTGGCATAGTCTGAGACCACCGTCGCCAATTTCTCGAGGCCTTTCAAGCCAGGCTTAGCTTGGGAGAATTAAAAATTCTGGTTCACGGCAATGCAAAAGGGAAATGACTCTTACTATTGGGACTGCAGGTGCATCCTTGGCATGGACAAATGGTTGGGTGTGAAGTAGGCAAAAGCCTCCAGTTTGCTCCGCTTTCACATTTGTTTCTCCTTGTCTGCTATTCATTGTTAATCTAGGACATGCTTTTTTCCCTGCACAGAAAAGGAAACAAAAAAATAGACCACACACACACACACAGCTGAGCTTAGGCAACAGGATTTGCCAAACAAACACCAAAACAGGACAAGGCAAGGCGCAGCTATTTATCATTAGCTGCCACATCATTTTCAGTGCCTGGAAGAAATGTTATACCCTTGAGCCAAAAGGCATCTTCTTAGTATATTTGTGTGATGTGCAACAAATGAGCAGCCATCGGTAGCGCTTTTGGGCAGCACAATCTACCAGTGTGTCACCCTGTTGTACCCCATGCACAGTTGATGCTCCTGCCGAGATGGTAAAGGGTCTGGAAACCAAGCCTTATGAGCAACAGTTGAAGGAGTTGAAGGAGTTCAGCCTGGTAAAGAGGAGCCTGAGAAGAGATGTGATAGCCATCTTCAAATATCTAAAGAGCTGTCACATGGAAGAGGAAACATGCTTGTGTTCTCCTGCTCTGGAGGATAGGACTCGATCCAATGGATTCAAGTTACAAGAAAGGAGATTCCGACTAAACATCAGGAAGAGCTTTCTGGCAGTAAGAGCTGTTCAACAGTGGAACAAACTTCCATGAGATATGAGAGGTGGTGGAACTTCATTGGAGCTTTTTAAGGAGAGGTTAGGTGGCCGTTTGCCATGGATGCTTTAATTGAGATTTCTGCATTGCAGGGGGTTGGCCATGATGCCCTTTGGGATCCCTTCCAATTCTATGATTCCTTTTAGTTTGTATTGGATCAAGACACATCTTCCTCCAAGGAAGGGCTTCTGTTTCAGGGATACCACATTTCTCAAGCCCTTGAAACATTTCCCCAGAAAATGTGGTTCTTTTCCTAGCTGGATCTTTGTGATCTGGAGTGGTAGTAATGTGGTGGCATGAGAGTTGCATCCACCAATAGATGGTGTGCCTATAATATCATGAATGGTGAGTGGCATGGCTCATGCCACAACACCTGTCCTATATTCTGACCTTAACACTGGTCTTCCAGGTGAGGGCCCACATAGGAACAGAAACTAACTCATCTCAAGGCAAAGCAAAATGCAGAGAAACTCCTTGACAGTTTAGCGCAGGCATCCCCAAACTTCGGCCCTCCAGATGTTTTGGACTACAATTCCCATCTTCCCCGACCACTGGTCCTGTTAGCTAGGGATCATGGGAGTTGTAGGCCAAAACATCTAGAGGGCCGCAGTTTGGGGATGCCTGGTTTAGCTCTCTTCTCCAGCTCTGAATTAATATTCCTGCTTTACCTGAGAATTCAATTGCAAGGTGAGCATAGGAAGGTGCTATTTGACTGGACTATGTATTCTATGGTTTAACTTGAAACTTACTGAAACAAAAGCATATCATACACCAAAATGCTCAGGAGGATGAGTTCTGTCACACACACAAAAGTATCCCAGAATTACAAAACATGCACCCCAAGTAAATTCCGCACACACCCTTTTATTATTATTTTCCACTCTTTTCTTTATGCTCTTAAACTTTCCATAGAAATTGCTGCTAAATTTAGCTGGGTTTTGCCCATATTAAATACTTTTTAAAGGTACCACACGTAAGTTGCATGTATACGGTATATGAAGCTTCAGATGTGCTCTTTCAGATGGCATTGGACTCAATTTTTTCCATCTTAGCTACTTCAAGAAATATTGAGCTGCATACCACAGAGTAACGCACACACCCACACACCCACACACACCCACACCTCAAAGGAGATGATTTGAGACTTTTTGTATGTGACTAAGCTCATCTTCTTGAGCATTTTGGTGTATGATAGTGTATCTGTTGCAATAAGTTTGAAGTTGATGTTCTAAACCAGGCATAGGCAACCTTGGCTCTCCAGATGTTTTGTAACTACAACTCTCATAATCCCTGACCACTGGCCCTGTTAGCTAGGGATCATGGGAGTTGTAGTTCCAAAACATCTGGAGAGCCAAGGTTGCCTATGCCTGTTCTAGACATTGCCTTCAGACCACATTTTTTGCTCCTAAGTGCATCTTCTCTTGCTCACTCCTATGCATTATGTTCACGGAAGGCAAAGCCCATACTTGTATTTGTTTTATTCACACATTACCCTTTCTCTCATTAGATCTCAGCGATCAACTCCTGGAAGTTGTGGGCCTTGAAGGGGCGATGGAGATGGGGCAGATCTATACTGGACTGAAAAGTGCTGGCAAGAGGCTAGCTCAGTGTTCCTCCGTTACCATCAGGTACCGACCACCCCTGGGTCTTGGTCCCTGCATCCTGCTTTTGCTCAAGTCTACTGAGAGCTCTGGGGGATGTTCAAAGCATGAAATCATACTACAGGCAGGAAAGCATCACGTGGGGAGTGGGGGAGAGCAGAGACTGACATCTGTTTTTTGTTGTTGACTCAAATTGATGTCTTGTTGGGCCTATGCCACGCATAACGTTGTAGAGCTGAGGAAGCTATGGCACCCATAAAATACAGCACTCTGTACTATAGAAGGATGGGCTCAAGTTGTGTTGGGAGAGCCAAGAAGTATTTCCACCTCCTAATTAGTCCTGGGTAAGGAGATTGCTAGGCAAGATTGACAAGCAAGGGAAGCAGCAGACTGGCTGTAGAGATGGTAGGCAGGCATGCCTACTGGACAGTCCAAGGCGATCAACACACCAGCTCCAAATGCTCCTCCTGACAGCAACTGGGACTATATCCTGCTTGTGAGTAAGGGCTACTGACTGAGTGCCTATTTGTACATATGGGAAACAGGAAAGGCATGTGGCATAGGCAGCCATGTCTAAGAGGTAGGGAAGCTGAGAGGACCTACAGGCCTAAGGGGAGCATGGTTGGGTTGAGTGACAATCTCCTTCCAGGACCTTTGACAACTGGTTGAAGGAAGCAGGAAGGATTAAGGCAGGCATCCCCAAACTGCGGCCCTCCAGATGTTTTGGCCTACAACTCCCATGATCCCTAGCTAAGAGTACCAGTGGTCAGGGATGATGGGAATTGTAGTCCAAAACATCTGGAGGGCCGAAGTTTGGGGAATGCCTGGATTAAGGGTTCCTTTGGGCAGGTTGTAAGAGGCTTCAAGCTGGTCTGTGAGAGACTTAAGCGAAGAAGAAGGAACCTTGCACTCCTCTCCCTTGACCTCTGTTGCAGGTCCTTGTTGCAATCCTCTCTGTTATTTTTAATACTAAGTTCCAATTTTCTAGCCTTCTAGTGGTGCATTTGAAAACGAGATGGCAAAAAGTCCTAAATGGGCAGAAATGTAGAGGTGTATTTGAGATTAGAACAAAAATCCGTTGCACACCAAGTAGTGTTCTAGGAAAACAGGTAGCAGGTTCACATATAAGGTGAATGACATTTAAGAGGTGGATCTGAAATACAGAAATTGACTGTGGTCTTCCTTGCACTCCTCAACAGATTGCTGAGCCATCTCCATTGTGAGTAATAGAACGTAGGGCTAGACCACCTTGTTCCCACCCACCCCCCTTTGCCAAAAATGCTTGTTATTATCAGCTTGCAACAAGATACAGTTTCTCCCCTGGCTTATCCACTTCAGTCTTGTTAACCTTTTCGCTGTGCCTTGTTTGTGGATTCCAGGACAACCAAGCTTTTGCCCATGCAAGTGGATGGAGAGCCCTGGATGCAGCCACCTTGCACAGTGAGTAGTTGCATGTCATGAAAGGGAGCTGGGATATACAAGTGTAGCTCATCTGTCAGTGCTAGAAGCTATGGAAGATTGATCTCTAGAGCAGGAGTGACCAATGTGATGCCCTGCAGATGTTGTTGGATTACAGCTTCCATCATCCCTGGCCATTGGTCATGCTGGGTGGGGCTGATGAGAACACCTTGGGAACACCATGCTGGCTGTCCCTCTTCCGGAGAATGAACTGCCGGTGAGACCCAGATCTCAGTTGTGGATCCTGGAAAGGGGCTACGTTTCAAAATAAGCTTTTATTTCACATGGAAACAATGAAGCAAAATAACTATAATATCCTAGCTAATAGCCCTCTTACAATTTTAGAAGAAGGAGGCATGATTTTCCTGTTTCCTTTGATGTCATTCTCAAACCCTTTCTCAGCAATGACAGTCACATTTGTATTCCTAATGGAAAATCAAAGGGGAAAGAGGGAGAGACTTATGGTGGTTCTACACTGCTGCAACATTATGGACATTGCTGTATCTTCTGTGTCTCCACACCATTGTACACCATCTGAAGATCAAAGGAGGATGTGTTAGACATGGTAAAAAGACAGATTGTCCTCTGTTATTTGCGAATGAGTAGAACAGAATGTTGCAATGAACAATTTCAGCTGAAAATAAAGGATCTTAAGATTCATGTGTACATACAAATGTCACCAGTGGTCAGGAAATAACATTAGGAACATTTTTCTCATTGGTCATTTAAAACCTTGTATAGTGCTTTTTCTGTTCCCTAGGTTTTCCTACGGAAGTTGAAACCTTTTGACAGAGAAGCGTTGGTTGTAACTGTATACTGGTGGTGGTATAAAAATATTCCGAAAAACAATTGTGCTGAGCACCTGGAGGCATCTAGGGATCCAGTTCCTTTTTCTGTGTGATGCTGGATACCAACCCTCATCCTTCATATTGCATTGAGGCCTTATCCTTGTGGCAGATGACTTGTCAGACAGGAAATGCTTTATGTGGCTTCCTGGGAGCCTGCCTGCCACCCCTGAACCATCTCAGGGGGTTGTCCTCATCCTCTGCTGCCTCCACACCCACCCAGAGGTCTTAAGGTCTTATCACAGTGCTGCCTCCAGTTTGATTGGTATTCCGATAAGCAGCCTTGCTCATGTTGCATAAGGAACTGGGCAGACTTGCCCTTCCTTTCCCTGCTTCCTGATGCAACAGGTGTGGGGGTGGAACTTGTGAGCAGTGCCTCTCTTGACGGTGGCTTGATCGGGTCACAGGAGGGCACTCTGGCCCCCAATACATTTAAAGCAGTCTTATACAACAACATCTGGATGGCCACAGGCTCCTCATCCCTGTTTCCATCCGGGAAAGCAAAAGCACTGTTGCAGTTTAAAAGCGCTACTGGATAAAATCAGGCACGTGTTCAAGAGCAGATGTGGCCTACTGGAACTGCCCAGTTTTCGATGGGATACTGTCCCTGCACACACACACACACACACACACACAGTCCACAGCAAGGTGCCCACTGGGTCACTTATACAAGGCATCTTCACTTGGTTGCAAGTGGTCAAAAGCCAGGTGCAAAATACGCCTGGCTAATTTCGAACACTGCTTATACCACTTAAAAAAGAGTCCTGGCTTCCCCTCAAAGAATCCTGGGAACTGAAATTCATTAAGGATGCTTCAGAGACCCCTATTCCACTCACAGAGCTACAGGTCCAAAAGTTCCTTGGGATGAGGGATTGATTGATAAATCACTCTGAGAATTATGGGTCTCTGCTAGGAATAACAACTCTCAGTGCCCTTAACAAACTACAGCTCCCATGATTCTTGGGGTGGGGTTGGGGGAGCCATGATCCTTAAGGTGATATAATACTGCTTTAAATGTATAGGGCAGAAGGTCTTAGGGTCAACCCCTGGCATCTCCAGTCAGAACTAGGAAAGGCCGCTGCCTGAAATTCCAGAGAGCTGCTGCCAGTCAGTGTGAAAAGTACTAAGCCAGGTGGACCTGCATTGCTGGGGGTTGGACTAGAAGACCCTTCCAGCTCTACAATTCGATGATTCTATGACCACTGGGTCAGATTTGGCATAAGGCAGCTTCCTATGTTCCTTGAGTTCTTGGCATAATGGCTGTGCAGAAACAGCAATGCTCTAATCCCGGTGCTATTTCTTTCCGTTTAGATTAAAATCACCCACAAAAGCCAAGTGCCGATGTTACTGGGACCTCCCCAAAAGAGCAGCTTCTTCTTCCTGAGGAGGAGGAACCGAACTCGAGACTAATCTGCAACCAAGCAAAAGAACAATCTTCAGAAGCAGCAGCTCTCCATTCCGGTGGCAGTCAACCGCACAGGGGGAAAGCCTATGGAAAGAAACCTTCATCTCTTCAGATCTCCTGGCTTCTGAATCTGCTTTGGAAACATCGGTCTGGAGGCAGCATTATGAACTCTTAGTGGAAAATAACAGGGTTGGCATTCGGCAGCCAAACTGAAATAGCGGTGTGGGTTTGTATATACATGCACACATAGCCACATTCTCTAAATATCATTGGCAGGGATAACACTAACATTGATGGTTCAGGGGGATTTTTCTCCTCCACGGCACCACAGTCTAAGGAGGAGAAACTCTCAAAACTGCTCTGGTTGGACTGTGGCGAGAGTTGGGGACTGTTCTGAGGAGAGCTGTTCTAGGCAGCCATGAATTGCACAGCCCTGTCTGAAAGCAAACAAACAGACATGGAAAACGGCATGTCTGACGTAGCCCTGCAGATGGGATGTGGGATCTTTTCCATTTATTTGGACTCTTTAGAACCCCAGAAGCTGCTGATAAAACACCAAACTTGGCAAAGAATCTGAGCTTCACTTATTTATTTTTTTAAAGGTATGTCAGAAGACTTTTGGCATCTCGCTGTGCTGCCCTCTTGGGTCACCAAATCCTACACATGATAAGAAATGTTCTTTATTTATTTTTTCCTTAGCTTAGGGGAGGGGAGAAACACTGGGGGAGATATTATCCACCACCCCCAAACTCTTGCAACAGCAGTGTCTTTTGCTAGCTTGGTTCTAATTTTATTTTATTTTTTTAAGCAGAAGCTGGTTAGGCGTTCCATTTCAGAGGCTTATGAATGCAGAAAGCAGAGATTGCCAAGTGAGGAAACCAGAAAGAGTGAAGTTGACAATAAAAAGGCAGGAGCCTTTTTTGGCAGTAGAAAGCAAACTCAGGGTACTATAAATGTATGAATAACAAGTCAGTTTGGTCTGTGATGATGATGACAACCTCACCAACTTGAGGATCCTTTCAGCTTAGATGTAGGCCACGCTTCTCTCTGTTAATTTTTTTGTATTCTCCTTTCAGTTCTGGATGCTTTTCTTTTCTTCTGTCTGACCACATCTGACACATGTGAACATGTTTTTAAGTTTTCTCTGGCAGCACTCATTGAGAGCTCCGCCAGAACTCACTCTCGTCATGGGACTGACTTTAGTCCAGTGGCAAAAAATTGCAAATCAAGTGCTGGATGTGTTACAATGGCCTAAACATGCGGCAAGGATTGAACCCCCAAACCAAGAGCAAACTCCATGGTTGGCATTGGAATGTCATTAAAGGCCGGCTTGGTCCCATGATGAAATGTAAGCAAACACAGAGGTCATCCTAAAGAGCTAATGTTTCCCACCCACCCCAATGTATTTGTTCCTGTAACAGAACAGCACAGAAGAGAACTCTGAAAAACTCACAAAGAGGGGAGATTAAAATGGCTCTATGTTTCAATATGAATTGAATAGCCAGGTTAGCTGCTATTCTTCCGTGCTCTAACTCTTTTAACTGCATAGACTGTGAGTCAAATGTTGAATTGTCCAAAAGCAAAACTTGGCAGTCAAGCCACATTGGGTTTGGATCCACCAGTAGCCCACATGCCACCTTGGTGCAATTCCTATTTTTTCTTCAAGAGAGGCATCCATGAACAGCTTGAATAGCCTGTAACATAACTCCTCTTCAAAGCAGACCAGTCATTGGCAAATGGGCCTATGAAAGAGTGTTTTTATTACATCATCCAAGGAAAAGAGTCTGAACCAGGCGGTGTTCTTAATGTAACCTTCTTCTGTGTGAGATAGCTTTGCAGGATTTTGTTTGGGTGGCTCTTTGCCCTGGTTTGAAGCTGCTCAGGGTCAGCAAGTACTGTATGTCTCATTCACATTTAACCGCAGGAGAATAAGGAAGTGTTAACTGGCTCTCCTTGTTGGCTGACAGGACCACGTGGAAGGCTCGCCTCTGCATATCTGAAAGAAAGGAATGCAATCTTTGATTTATTCTTTGAACGTGGAAAAAGCTAGTGGCACAATTCCAAATATTATGCCTATTTATTTTACTGCTTAAATAATGAGGAAGGGTGTTCTCAGCTAATGTAATTCTTTCTAGATGAAGTCACTTGGCTTCACCTAGAACAAACCCTGCCTAACACTCTCAATAAGCTAGGAAATCTGGTGGAGACCTTGGCATCCATGACAACATGACTGTATTTTCATAGATAACTGCGTTGCAGTCACAAACACCACAGTGTTACATTTGGGACCCATTCAGATGATAGCATTTATCTGAGAAAGAAGCGAAAGGTAGAACAAACTGTGGTGGCTGTGCAGGTTTGTTCTTACAGCTGGAAATTGAGGAATCTCCCCAAAGATGGATATTTTGGCTTTGTGGTCTCAGGAATGATTACTGCGTTACCTCTTTAGGGCTGCATGACAGCTGCTTTCACAGAGGGACCATTTACACTCAACAACCGAAGTCTCCATGAGCTGCTTATTTTTGTGGGGCAGAAGATACCCCATTGGCTATCAGCTACATTATCCTACCCCTTCTCCCTTCCCAAAGCTCCCTTTCCTTCCTGCTCAACTCACCTGTCTCTGAACGTTTTTGCATCACAATATCTTTGTCTCTTTTCTTTTCTGTATTCTGCTTCTTTTGGGGGGTTTTGGTTCAATGCTGCAAATATAGCTTGTTCTCTGTTTTCTCAAATACAATTATCTCCTGCCATTGAATTGATCTTTGGCTTGGCTTGGTTTGGGTTTAATTGACTGTACAGCAAAGAACAAAGGAAAATAATTTCTCCAGAAGCCAGCAGATAGAAGCTCAGGATTCTTGAGTTGCCAAGGAGAAAAACAACACAGCACAAATTCTGTCCCCCTTGGGGATTTCCATGCAGTTGCAACCAGATCTTATCCCACTTTATAAATCTGGTGCAAAATAAAGAAGAGGCAAGTGTTAAGTACTAGGCATTTCTGTCTTCCCCAATCTGGTACCCTCCAGATACTCTGGACTGTAACTGACCATTGTCCTGACCATCATCCCTGACCATTGTCCATGCTAAGCTATACTGCAGTCCAAAATACATGGAGAGCACCAACTTGGGGGAGTCTGAAATAGATTCTTAACAATAAAGGTAGTAAGATACTAACTGAGAAAACTAAATGCAATGGGCCAGGATTCTTTACATTGAAAATATTAGTTTCTCCCTCTCTGAAATATGAGGACATGCCAATGCCACAAATTTAAGCTGGTTTGCTAATGAGTCCCTTCCTCAGGGAACTATCATTCTATGAAGAGGACCAGTAGCAGAATTCTCAGGCCCCTAACAAAAACTATAATTCTTATCATTTGTTGGGGGAAAGTCATAACAATTAAACTGGCATAAAGCACAACTATGAAACTGGTGTTTGTAGACACGCTGTGAGTGATTTGATTCAGGACTAACAAGCTGGCTTACTGATGAACTAAATATCTTGTTTCTTATAGGACTGTTCAACTGATAAAATTGCACTGGTTTAATTATAACCAAATCCACCTTCTTACAAGGATTACTGGTATCTGGATTTGAAATAATTCTGGAAAACCATCAGTGGCTCAATTGTTAAAATGGAGCAGGAAAACAATCACAGAAGGAAGGAGTTAGTAAATAAATGTTTAAAAAAAATCCTTAACCATACAGGCAGCATAGAAGTAGCTGAGATTTGCAAAGAAAAGAAATCAAGTGCTCAGAATGAGTTATGGGCAACCAAAGGCACATTTAAAATGAACAAATTCTCATAAGGAAAGCAGCTGGGCTAAATTCATATCTTAAAATCAGATATTAACAAAGGTGGGTGGAGATTAGGTAAGAATAGGAAATAGATTCTCTTCCAGACTAGCAAAATGAGATTCTGAGGGTCCTGGAGAAAATGACAATCGAATGGTTCAGGGGACAAGAATACCTAATTGCATTTGCCAGATTTCATGCCTAAGTACTCACTAACATTTATCAGTTGTTCGGCTTTAAACAACTGACTGCCACAATTATTTTGGGCCAAATAGTGCTTTGCTGTCAGGTGTGACTGAGGCTTTGCTACATTTCTGAAATGTCAAAGCATCACAGAGATGCCTGGTGATTAAGAAGGAAGTAGGAAGGTGCTGTACTTTCAGGGGGCTAATAGCAAAGTTAGCTCCAATGGCATGGAAGACAGCAGCCTTGCTGAAGCTAATACATCTAATTTTAGATGCCTTTAGAAAATACAGTGGTACCTCGGTTTAAGTATACAATTGGTTCCGGAAGTCTGTACTTAACCTGAAGCAAACTTTCCCATTGAAAGTAATGGAAAGTGGATTAATCTGTTCCAGACGGGTCCGCGGAGTACTCAACCTGAAGCGTACTTAACCCGAGGTATGAGTGTCATTGGTTCTGGAAGTCCGTACTTAACCTGAAGCGTACTTAACCTGAAGCGAACTTTCCCATTGAAAGTAATGGAAAGTGGATTAATCCATTCCGGATGGGTCCGCGGAGTACTTAAACTGAAAGTACTCAAACCGAGGCGTACTTAAACCGAGGTATGACTGTATAACAATGAGCTGGATTGCATGCAGTGTAACCCTAAGTCAAACCATGGCTTAGCTTGAACACACAAGCATGAGGGCTGCTGGAGAGATCACAGCAGCTCCACTCCTCTCATGGTCCTCCTGCTGCTGAGCTAAGCCATAGTTTGTCTGAGAGTGTACTTTGAACCCCAGGCTCATGGTTTGTCTTCTCCAGACAAACCACAAACTAAACACAAGAACAACCTTCAGTTGCCCCTCATGTTTAGTCTGGAGTGACACAAACCACAAACCTGGGATCGGATGGCACTAAGCCAAACCATAGCTAAGCTCACGGCAGTACAGGAGGAGGAGTTACAAAGAGGCCACCATCTCCTCTCTGGGAACTTGCACATTCACACTAAGCCACTGTTGACAGTTTCACTTAATATTAATCAGGGCAGCCAAAAACAAAGTAGCATTTTTAGTGTTTCCCATTCAGTAACAAAAATAATAATAACATAATCTAAAAACCACAATGTACAATATACCAGCCAGGCTAGACATCACCTCTTATTTGATACCATAATACAAATAAATTTAGAAAGGATATCCTGTATATCACTGGAAACATTCTGGAGAGCAGCCCACAAGAGGCATGAAATGACATGCTTGGAAGTAAGTCCTACTGGAATCAATGAGACTTACTCCCACCTAAACATATACAGGATGCAGATGACAACCCAATCCTAAATCTGGTGCACTTAATGTGAAAATGAACATTTATGATCAGGCTGCTCTGGGACAGTAGGCAAGCCAAGATAAAGATTCAGATGCTTAAAAAATAATAATAATGTCCAATTCCTATAGTATAGAAAGGTTGCTGAGATGGCTTATAAAAAAAGGGTTAAGAAACAATACATTGTTTGCCCTCCAAAAATCCACCCTCCCATACAGGGAGAGAAAAATAGCCAGAGGGCAGACATTGAATGAAGGAGAGATACTTAAACAGCAGAAATGGTTGCAGAGCATCAGAGCAGCTTTAAAACCCAAATGATCTGGCCACACTCAAGAATCCCATAATTTAAAATAATCCTTGCCTTCCACTCAGTGCCAAGTATAACTTGGCAAATTGAAGGCTTTAACATGCTCTTTTATTAGTACACAGCTCTAGAGGCATCTCAACAGTAAGCAGCAAGCTAAAGACATTTGAACAAAACATGAACTAGCAAAACCTTGCAGCAGTATGTTTAAGTCAGGGAGCAGCTAGGTTTTGGTAATCAGAACAATCTGGGATAGTGTCATTTTCTGTCATCCTCCCACCCCAAAGCGTATTAGTGGATAGAGCAATCTTGGCGAGCAAAACATTCTGCAGTGTCCACTCATCCCCTCTGCAGCCCCAAGAAACAGGTTGCTGCTCATTTTTTTTATAGAAAGGAAGCTGAAGATGAAAGATAAGACAAGCCTGGGAACCCACAGCTTCCGGTCACTCTGCAAACCTCAAGGGACTTGCTCCGTGGTGGCACCCCAGTTTTTGAATGCCTTCCCTAAAGAGGTATACCTGCCGCCTACTTTACAATCCTTCTTGTACTAGGTTAAGGCCACAGCCCTAACCCCACTTACATGGTAGTAAACTTCATTGAATCCAATGAGGGACTTACTTCTGTTCTGAGTAAACGTGGTGAGGATTGTAGCCTAAAATAATCCCTTGGAAGGGTTCCTTAATTGGAGGTATTTAAGCGGAGGTTGGATTATCATCTGTCACTGATGCTTTAGTTGAGATTCCCGCATTGCAGGGGGTTGGACTAGATCAGGCACCCCCAAACTTCGGCCCTCCAGATGTTTTGGACTACAATTCCCATCATCTCTGACCACTGGTCCTCTTAGCTAGAGATCATGGGAGTTGTAGGCCAAAACATCTGGAGGGCCGCAGTTTGGGGGTGCCTGCACTAGATCATTGTTTCCCAGCCTTGGGTCTCCAGCTGTTTTCGGACTCCGTTTTGAAGAAGGGTTATATAGATATGCTTTGAAATTAATATAATATGCCTTTAAATCTCCCAGCGTGGCAAGAGACATCCTGCCGGTTCCCTTGCCAACTCTGTCATCTGCTCCTCCCTTTCTTTCTGTGAGGCATACCTGGCGCTCTGATCAATTACAGGAAGCAGGGGAGAGGGTGGATGAAAGAGCTAGGAGGGAACAGGCAAGAGGAGCCATAGCTGGCTTACCTCCTCTTGCAGCACTTGGAAGTTGAAAGGGGGTTGAATATTTCACACTCCACCTGCCTCATATAGAACCATTTGATTTTCTTTTTCCTGTGCTTAGATCTAAGTCAGATATGGGGAATGTGTGACCCACTGGCCCTTGGAGTCCAGCTGCTATCGGCTTTAGCCAGCATGGCCATGGCCAGGGATGAAGGGAATTGCAGGTTAAACCACAGAGCCTAGGGCTTGCCAATCAGAAGTTCAGCGGTTCGAATCCCCACGTTGTTCGGTCCCAGCTCCTGCCCACCTAGCAGTTCGAAAGCATGCAGTGCAAGTAGATAAATAGGAACCGCTCTGGCGGGAAGGCAAACAGTGTTTCTTTACCTTCAAGATCCCTAAGCAGGCACGTGCCACATTCATAAGCTGGTCTTTCACTTATTTTTTTGCCTCACAAAGGCAAATTTAGTATATGGAATCATCATTTATGAGCTCATTAGTGTGAGAGAGCTTTGGACAGGGGTTTTTTTCTTCCTTTTCCATTTCATTCTTTCTTTACTAGAACTGTTAACCGCTGGAAATTCTGGCTCATATCAGAATGGCAACTCTTTGTACAACAGCCCTGCCCCTTGTATGGCTGTAGCTTACTGTGGTTTATCCCTGAACTGGGGTTATGTCTTTTAGCACTCGCATGGTAGGCAGAAGTGGGTCTGGTGGAGTGGTTTCCATCACTGCATCTCTGTGCTGCAAAGGAGTGTGGCCGTAAGACTTCTGCCTCTCTCCTGCAGGAGGCAACAACCTGTCCTGTTCACTCTGCAGGCCTGAGGGAGCTGAGGCAGAAGCAGCAGGAGCCCAGTTTGCCTTTTGCATTGTCAAGAGAGCAACTGATGTGAACTCCAGCTGTGGGGTTTTTATTCCAGGTGATGACTCATTAGCCCAGCTTGATCTCCAGCCCAGGCAGAGTATACAGGCTGACAGCCAGACAAAGCAGCGTTTATTTGTGAATGTCGCAAATGCCTTCTGCATACAGCCAGTGCCCAATTCACAGAGAGCTCCTCTAGGGCCGTTGGGGGGCGGCGGGGTGCTGTGCTGGCTTCTCCAGTGACATTAGCAGCTTGCTTTATTTTGCGTGGCAGGCAGTTTGTGGGCTTAGCGCTTTGCAGAAAAGCAGGCCAAACTCCCTGCTCACTGGGGTAAGGTGCTATTTACTCTCCTGCATTTACATCAGTGTAGATTGAACTTTGGCCAAGGAATCTGGGGGTCTGGAACTGGAACCTTTTGCATAAAGTAAAGGCAATTTCAGTAAGCAACCTTGTGATACTCCAGCATCTGCACCATGTCTGTTCCTTGCTTATCTCTCTTTCTGTCACTCTGTACATTCAACTTTTTTTCCTCCTCCCATTCTCAATCTGCACATCTACAATAGTTTCCTCTCCCATCCCTGATCTTTCTGCCCCTCAGAAGTGTATTTTGGGATATTGCATAAAAGATAGATTCTGGGGGAATGTAGCTTGCTGAACAGCCATCCAGGATGAAACGTTGAGTCAAATTATTTGCTGTGCTCGGCTTCTCCATGTAGTGAAGGACTGTGCCAGAGCTTTCGATCTCTTGTCAGTTTAGTGGGCTGCTTCCTTAGGCCTGGTCATCATCTTGCAAAATACCACCACCACCACTGCACAAAATGGCTCGATGCACCACTTTGGCACCTAAGGAATTGCTGCCCAGTTAAGACAATTCCACTCCAAAGAAATGCAGTCCATTCATATGGTGGTGCTAGAAGTCGGCTCACAATCCACATTCATCACATAATGACCGTTGATGAAACCAATATTTGCATATATGAATGAAACATGAGCCTTTACAAATTAATCAAATTAATCCCTGCAGCGAGAACATTTGCACCGTCCAATTCCACCTCAAATGCAACATTTCTAGGTGGAGACACTTCACACGTTCAGCTGAGTCACCAGGTGTTGGGTAATCCAGTTTTGAGAAACTGAATTATATGTGTGCATGCCTGAAACAATCCAACATATATAAAGTATGGAAGCAGTTCCTCTGGTTTTTGGTGGGGTTTTCTTTTTGGTGGAGTGCTGTTAGTGTCATTTATGGGATTGCTTAATTCCTAAGGGTCCATCCCACTGCTACGCACCCGCCACCTACAATGCTTTTATTCGGGAATCATGGCCTTACTGTTGAAATCCATGCCGACGAGGAATGTAGTAAACTGCTTTTATCAAGTCTGACTATTGGTTCATCCACCTGAGTACTGCCTGCACTGGCAGGCAGCAGCCCTCCAGGGTTTCCCAACCCTGCCTGGAGATGCTGGGGATCGAACCAGGGACATTCTGCATGCAAAGCATGGGCTCTACCATTGAGCTACAGCCCATCCCTCAATGACACGACCATCCTTGCTCCTGTCACTCTCGCTATCTGGTGGATGAAGTTGCTCTGTCCCAGTTCGGTTCATGCTCAGAAACCTTCTGACAAAACAACACAGCAGCCCCGCAATATAAATTCAGCATATGACAACACCAAACCACAAGCAAAACTCCCAATTGAAAACACAACATTTGCCTCTGTTGCAGAAGCTACCAGACTAAACTGCACTTCACTAGCATCTCACTAACCAATCTTAGGAGACTCTCAGTGCAGCCAGAGAGAGGACCAGGTACGTAATGGGGCAAAATGGGCATCTCTCCATTTAGGCTGTAATCAATGCACACCTCCCGCCTAGTGTATTGTGTGAATACGGGCAGCTAGAGTTAATCCTGTTCCTCACCATGAAATGTACTGTATATCCTCCTGAGCATGACTGCTCTTCCTCCTTTCCCATGGATCTCGATGTAGTTCCCTGCATGGAATTGTGTGAATTCGTAATGTAGCTCATGTTTATATGTAAATCCTAACCGATGTGGTTTTACATCAAATAAAATGACAATGAAGTAATGGCTAGTTCTGGAACGACTTTTGATTGAGAGCACCAGGTGGGGTATCATCTACTGCCATTTTCCAGGCACAATAGCGTGGCCATGCTAATGTCTCGTGTGCCTGAAAATAAGCATCCTGTGCCCGGATTGCAGTAGTTCTCCAAGAAACTTTCTGACTGTTCAGTGTTCAAGGGCAACACAACTGCAATGAGTAGAAAGGAGGACCTAAAAAAGCAAGGGCACCTTCTGCAAAACAGGCCATAGCTAGCCCAGGTGCCAGAAAACAGCAGCATCAAAACAAACGGTGATGACAAAACAGAGGAGAACCCCAGTCGTAGGCACAGAGTAGGATGGTGTAAGAATAAAAATGACACTTGATGTGCTCAACCACATTTACAGTTGCCCATCATTCAAGTAGCCATTGGTTATAAGTCATTAGGGGGCCAATGGCAACCTCAGACTCTCTGTCTTCTTATATTGGTGTTGGTGTTGCACACATGCACCACTTTATTGGCGTAATTGTAATACAACCCAGCCACAGCAGAGTCCTTGTCTCCAGGCTAACATTACATTGTCTGTCTTGGGAAAGTGCTCATCATAAAAAACCCATTGCCACAATCAAGCCCGTAATACCAGCTGCAGTCAACAGCAACTTCAGTCCAAACCAAAATGAAATATGAGGCTCCTCTCGCAGGCAATTGGCAAAATACACACTCTAACCAAGGTTGTGGGAGTTTCTTCACTTTTAGCTGGTCTGTTCTTGAAGACCACATGTTGGATCTACCAGGTCATTCATTCACAGTTTATTGGAACATAGTCAGGCCACTGGTCTATCTAACTATGTATTGCCCGCTAATCATTCATGACCATTGGCCATGGTGGCCGATGGGGAATCCAATAACATCTGGAGGGTTCTGAATTGGCTTCCCCTGGATATGCCAACCTGAACAGAGCTATGAGCTCTTGCTTCTAGCCCCGACAGCTAAGGGAGACTTTAGATCACCTGCTTTCCTTGAAACTGGGTGAAGGGCATTGGACTGTCATTTGTCCTGTAAATAACAAATTCTGGATAGGAAGCATTTTGCCCTTGAGCTCCCATGTCTTCTACGCGTACCTGGCCCATCTCCAGCTATGACAAAGTCATGAAACAATTGTTGGGATGCTGTAGAAGAAGGGGACTTCCAATCATTTCATTCTCTTCATATTTTGGAAGTCCAACAAAAAAGCAAGCCCAGTTGTAGCAGTGACGGAACATTTCCATTCATTTTGTTTAAGGAGCATTTAATTTTAAAATAAAAAAGACTGATTTATGTCATTGTAGCCGGTATAAATCAAACCTCCTGGTTTATAAATAATCAGCTTCTTTCCCCTCCCCATCACCCTCCATCCCAGGAGAACAAAAAATAAAAGGCAGCAGCAGGCAAGCTCACGTGTCTCCCAAACCAAAGAAAAACTCCATGTGAAAGGTATTGTGTTAAATTTAGAGCCTATGGTTGTTGGGGTTGGTGTTTTTTTAGAATGGGTTATATTTAGTCAAATTTATTCTACCCTCTCTCCAGCAGAGCTTCAGTGGAAAAGTATAATGTAGAAGGCAAAGTATGACTTCTTCAAACAGTTTCTTCCATCAAACCAGCTAATAAAACAGGCTTTGTCGAGGCTGCAGAACCACCATTCCATGGGTCCACCACTTAGCCTTAGAAATGATTTTATACCCTAAAAATTGCACAGACTGGACCTCATTTTAGAGGCTCAGCCTTAATTATATCCTCCTGGCCACTTGCCAGAACAGATGGGTCCAAAACTCCCCCCCCCAAAAAAAACACCTCAAACCCATTGGAACTGTTCAAGCTGTCCGTGTGATGTGTCATAGCATCTGCACATGTGCTAAGGAGGCCCAGAGGTCAGCTGCATGCATGGTCCATGAATGTATTACCAGACCCACATGTGTTCAATACATATGACTCCCCCCCCCCCCGGAATTCTGGGGACTGTAGTTTGTTAATGGTGCTGGAAATAGTAGCTTTGTGCGGGTGAGACTATAGTTCCCAGGGTTCTTTGGAGGAAGTAATATGCTTAAAATGTGCATTGAATATGTTTTAAATGTATATAATATGGATCTGGAGTTATTGGGGTGGATATTGTGTCTACATATTCACACACCATAACAACACCTTGCAAAGAATACTGCCCATTTAAACCATAATAAATCTTCCCAAGAGTTACTCAAGAAAGTCCTGAAAGGAAGGCAGAAAAGAAGACGCCCAGGCCAGGGAGTTCATAACCATCATCTCCTGAAGGTGGCCTCAGAGAAAGTTCGGGGCTCCCTGCCACCTTCCTGACACAGGGATGGACAAATCCATCTCTGTTTGATCTGCATCGTTTTTGTGTTTGATTATTCATAAATCTGTTCTGTCCCATTCCTGCACATTTGTTTACAGAAAGCATATGCAGTGATGTGCATTTTTGGCATGTGTTAATCCAAGAGATGTGAATTAGTTCAGTTCACTTAAAACACAGACCAAATTATTTTTTCTTCAATTATATCCTGGGGCTACTAAAGAAAGACTTGTGTGCCTTGAGAGAAGGCTGGCAAGAAGAAGTACAGGCCAGGGAGTTTGTCATTGCCTTCTGAAATCAGTGTGAGATAACACAGTCCTGTATCTTGAGCCATTTGTTTGTTTTTATATTTTTCAACTGCAAACCGCTTTGGCAAACAAGCGGTATATAAATACAATGAATGAATGAATGAATGAATGAATATCTCTCATGTGGTTCTATGTTAGTCCTCCAATTTTGCCATGGTGCCTACAGACAGCATAAAGCACAAGTAGCCAATGCAATGTCCTAAATATGTTGAGGGACTCCAACTCCCATCAGCATGGCCAATGCTCAGGGGGAATGGGAACTGGAGTCCAATGACACCTGGCTTTCCATGGTTCCTTCCCAAAGATGCCAGGGCTCTGTTGCTATCAGCATACAAACCTCTCCCTGTCACCCCACCAAAATGTGGGATATCAAACCAACAATGCATGTTTGCTAGATAGGCACATGATAGGAGCTGAAGGTCACAGAGTTTTCCTGTAAGTTTGCTAGAGAGAACTCTGAGAGATGCTCCCACTGTGCCCTGACCCGGGGAGGGCATAGCAAATATATACAGTGGTGGAGCTTCATGTTCCGGCACCGGGGTCGGAGAGCAGGCGGGGGCGTGGCTTACACATGTCCCAGGGGGCATGGCGTGCTGCCCGCAGGGGCGTGGCACCCAGCACGGGGGGGGGGGAGCCACAATGGCACCCCACCGGGATCATGGCGCCAGGGGTGGTGCACGGCCAGTTGATATATATACCAGTATTCTGGGTGAGTAAATGTTATTTTTACCTTTTACAAGATTGTTTGTGGGATTTAAAAAGGGAGAAAGTACCAGGAGAATCCAGTCTGCCTTAAAGCATCCTGTATTACTAAAATTAAAAAGCTAAAACTAGCCTATCTAAACTCTGCTGAATTCACAAACGTGAGGAAAGAATGATAATATCTAATAAATATATCCTCTCCTAGTATCTATACCAGGCATCCCCAAACTTCGGCCCTCCAGATGTTTTGAACTACAATTCCCATCTTCCCCGACCATTGGTCCTGTTAGCTAGGGATCATGGGAGCTGTAGGCCAAAACATCTGGAGGGCCGCAGTTTGGGGATGCCTGATCTATACCTATTCCTACACAAAGCCTCTAAGTAGCCCAGCAAGTACAGTAGAGTTTGCCCAGGAACTGATCCCAGGACCTCTTGAACCCTAAGTGACCATCATGCCCCTAGACTAGCAAGCTCAGCTTGCCTTATGCTCTCATTCCTGACCTTAAAAAAGGATAAGAGTATTCTGTCTCCCTGCAATGCAAGTGGCAATTCCAAATTCCACACTAGAACTTAGTTTCACACCAGAAATGAGTGTGTGTGTGTGTGTGTGTATGTGTGTTCTTAGGGAAATATGTGAATTAAAGATAATCCTCGCTAGGAAAAAGATAAAGTAACTCTCTCAGCAAGGAGAAAGTGAAACCTCGCAACAAGCTGCTCTGCTTCCTCTTGCAACCCGCTTGTCTGTCTGAAACAGTAACTGACGCCAAAGCATGACTTGGAAGCACTCACTGGCCTGGACCCAAGTGTTCCCACAAGTTTAATTACATTGCTATCAGTTGAACAATTCATAGGAGCATGTTAAGATCAGAACAACTCAACGGGTTGTGAATTGGTAGTGTTTTTATAAGCCACTAGAGCAGCCTTTGCCAATGCAGTGCCCTGCAGATGTTTTGGACTACAACTTCCATCAGCCCCAGTCCCATCAGCCCCTGCCCATCTGCAGGGCATCACAATGGCAAAGGCTGAATCAGTGAGATAGTGGGGAAATGTGTGGAAGTGAAATGGAGTGGGTCAGCTGGTGAGGCCCAGCCCCAGACCAAGTTTGACTTCTCTTTTTCCTGCTGGCTTTGTCCCACTTTTCTGTCCTCTGCTTACTCAGACCTACTCTTGCAAGCCCTCTTTCCTCTTTCCCATGCCACAGTCTGCATCTGCTGCCACTGCTGCTGCCTCTACTTCTGCATGAACTTCAGGCCCATGCCACCTCGACTTCCCTTTTCCCTCACACTGTTTCTTTGCTTACTCGCCTGCTGCTGCCATGTGCACCCTATCCTGCATCTCCCTCTTAAGGCTACCTGCATTGCCCAACAAACCTTCTGAGATGTTCTGTGCCAGTGCCTTAGAATCACCCTCCCAGTGTCACTGGGGAAAGTGGCTCCCTTCAGTGGCGGAGCTTCATGCTCCGGGGGGGGGGCAGAGAGCAGGCAGGGGCGTGGCGCGCTGCCCACAGGGACGTGGCACTCAGCGCAGGCGGGAAACAGCCACATGGCACCCCACCAGGATGAAGAAGAGTTTGGATTTGATATCCCGCTTTATCACTACCCCAAGGAGTCTCAAAGCACCTAACATACTCCTTTTCCTTCCTCCCCCACAACAGACACCCTGTGAGGTGGTGGGGCTGAGAGACTTCAGAGAAGTGTGACTAGCCCAAGGTCACCCAGCAGCTGCATGTGGAGGAGCGGAGACGCGAACCCGGTTCCCCAGATTACGAGTCTACCGCTCTTAACCACTACACCACACTGGCTCTCTGCCGGGGGCGGTGTGCTCCCTCTGCTCCCCTCTTCCTCCGCCAGTGGCTCCCTCCCCACTTTAGAACTGAGTTTAGGGCCCTAGAAGATCTCACATGAGCAAACTGAAATTCAGGCAGTCTGGGGGACATATTGACTTGCTGACTAGTTGTGCTAGATATATATGCTACCTCCAGGATTAGAGGTGCTGCCTTCATGGGCAACCTTTAGCCATCTGTTTGGCTATTGTGAGGAACAGGATGCTGGACTAGTCCTTCATCGGATCCTGCAGGGTGCTTCTTGTTTTCTCAACCTGTAAGAATAGTGTCTCTGATTGGGTGCAGCCCAAAAGCACACTTAGAGCAGCAGTAGAGAAGCTGCTTTGCACATGGGGGGTCTAGTTTAATCCCTGGCATCTCCAAGCATGGGCATAGCCAAGGGGGCAGGCAGCTGTCCCCCCTAAATCCATCAAAATCAATAAAAATCAAAGGTTCTGCCCCCCCAACAAAAACCATGGCTACGCCCATGTCTCCCAAGTCCCAAAGGAGTCCCAAAAATGCCAGTCAGTGTAGACAGTCCTGAGCTAGGAGGGCCAGTGGTCTGACTTGGTTAAGGCAGCTTTCAAGCAAGTAAACAGGCACAGGGCACTGTAGCTACAATGCACCTCTATACCTCTTTACTCATAGGGAAGACCCCACATCATGACAGGTTAAGTGTGTACACACTGGATTGCAGCCTGAGGCTATTCCAGAAGTCCCAGGAAGGACTCGCAGCAGTTTCTGCAGCCGGATCCTATCGCACTTCTCTTGTGAGTTAAGCATTACTGGTCTACTAATGCGCGCATTGGGCTGAAATGTTAACAGGCTTTGCACTGTTTGTAACGAAAAATGCGGTCGTTGGATTAATGCCCCAGATGAAAGGTCAGAAGATTTTGTTCCTGCCATTTCCCCCTTGCAGCTGAATGAACAGGGCACTGCTGGGGGCACGGTGTTTTCTTCACGATGGCCCTGATTTCTGGTGGGGGTGGTAATAAGAATGAAGTTCAGGTGCCAAAATCGAGGGTGATCTGCTAGCTATGGCGATATTTCTTACTCCGGCCGCCGCCGAGCTGGCCGGTTGTTGTGAGATGATTTTGCGTGCGGCCGCGAGGCGAAAAAGAAGAAGAAGGCGGCGGCACGGGACTGTGGGCAGCCAAGGAGCGTTCACTTCGTAACGGAGCTGGCAAAAACAGACACTCTGCCGCCGAGCTGCGCGTTCCCTTTAAATCCCTCCCCGCGCCTCTGCCTCGCCCTCGGAACGCGACCATTCTTTCTTTTCCTTTTTTTATGAATGAAAACGCTCCTCGAAAAAGTATGTAAATCAAGGCCGCCTTGATTGGCTATATTTCCCTAGAGGAAAAAAACAGGCAGTTCATCGTTGCGAGGAGGCGGGCTTAGAACGCACTGCTGGGCCACCGCAGCCATTCAGGACCGGGAGGCGTTGCAACATCCGAGCGCCATTGGGTGCGTGGTAGGGTAAACAAGCTGAGACTGACAACCTCTGGCGGGGCCGTGGGCCAATGGGGACGGGGCGGGGCGGGCTCTGGAGGCCGCTCGGGGGCTCCGGCGGCAGCCCGAGGAAGAACCAGGGCTTCTAGCGAATGCACAGCAGCCCGCTAGTTCTATGGCCAGGTGAGGAGGGGCGAAGGCGACTCAGCCTCCGGGGACTGGGGTAGGGATCGGGGCCGGGGGTCCTGAGCGGTGGGGTGCTGGGAGTTGTGGGATCGGCTGGGCGGCCTGAGGAGGAGGCTGGCGGGGGCGCAGGTGTTCGGGGGTGCAAAGTAATGTTGGGGGGGGTTGTGTTTGGATAAGCTTGGGATGCCGTGACTGAGATGCAGGCAGTGATCCGGTCTGCTGGAGCCTGGGGTAAGCAATTGGCTGGATCTCAGGTGCGGGAGGGGGCAGGTCTGGGGGCTGCAAAAGAGTGCCGGGCGGGAGGAGAAGCTACGGCGTAGCTTTTCCGAGGGAAGGCTGCACAGCCGCGCCGCCACAGGCTGCAGCAGGCACTGGCTAGGTCGAGAGGCGGTTGCTGCTGGTGGGTTTTTTTTTGTGAATGTGGGCGATTTTATGAATGGAGCTGGTTTTGTGTGAATGAAGCCTTGAGTGCGGGGGCGGGGGCTGCGTCTCCTCGCGGCGTTCTGCACAGGGCTGTAGGGGTGGGGGCGCCTCTGAAGGCGTTTCGTGAATGGAGCGAGCTGGGAAGTGCGTGCCTTGTTTTTGTGAATGGGGCCCTACGCCGGGGATCTCGTTACACTCTACCTGCTCTTGTTGCTTGCTCTGCCATTCATAAAACTTAAGCCAGATTTGCACACGGGGGAGGGGATGCTAATTGTATTGTTTGGCTGCGTTAAAGGCTTTTCCTAGGGGCACGGGGGGGGGGGTTGGAGGAAGGCGAATAGCAGCGGCCAGATAGAAAAGCGAATTTAGTACGCGCGACGTGTTTTTAAATATGTTGCTTCCAATCGCCGTTTTTGCCATTTTTTTGCTCTGAATCGACGGGGCAAGTTCGGAAAGGAATATATTTGTGTCCGCGGTGATATTTAGGAACAGTTTGCAACAGTTGGTCAGCTAGGCTGGATAAATAAGTTAATAAGCGATCTCGCTACCACCACCTTTCTCGTCTCTCTCCCCCCCCCCCCGCCAACCCCATGTTATGAAACGCACTCACTCAAGTTTGTTTTTTTTAAGACCACAGATTCTGTATTTTTGAGAGGAGTTCGTTGAAAAAAACTGCTTCTTTTAAACAGGCCATAAATCTCTCGTGTTTAAACTTCACGGTGAATTTACTTAAGGGATGACTGAAAACTGCCCTTTGCTTAGCAGATTTCTTGAAGATATATGGGCTGTTCAAAGAGCAGCAAAAGTTGCATCAGCAGAACAAGGGACCAAGCAGTTTTCCATTTTGTGCTGGGGCTTATGTCAACCTAACATGGATATTTATTGCAGTGTGTTTTTAAGCTTTCGAGTAAATTATCCGAGATTTCCTTGGCAATCAAAGGTTTAGATCAGCAAAAAAAAAATAAGCTACTTCAAACAAGGCTTGAATGGCTACAGTACTAAGCACCGTTTCTGGTAGCATTGAAATCAAGAGAAGTTTTCGGTTTGCATTGGTTAGGCATAAGTTAAAAGAGCACTGGCTCTCTGTAACCTAGAGGAGTTGCATGCAGATAATTATCATCTCCAGAAAGCCAAGCTGTTTCACTAACTCCAGTCGACTTTCCTGTGCACTTGTTGCTATTTATATTTTATCTTTCGACCATGTAGGGAGAAAATGTACTCCGAGCCATGTGATCTCTGACTTATAATCCATGCCGTTCTCCCTATGTTTGTTCTTAAGCGGTTGTAATTCGCATTTAGTGATGTCACTACTGTTTCCATAGTAACTCTGTGACATCATGGATTAAAGGTTGGGGCTTTGGTGTATTGATTTAAAAAGAGCAGCAACTTAATGAATGGATATCATAGCAACTAGCTAGAGAGGGGGGGTAATACTATAATTTGTCTTCCTCTCTCCCCCATGTTTAATGTATGTTAACTAAGCACAAAAGATAAGCCTCAAAGCTTGCAGAACATGCTCGTGTGCTGTTAGAGATGGTCTCTTCAGGTGCCTTAAAGGCAGAACATTGTCTGATTCCTCTGTATTTCTCTTCTCCCTTCCAGCCTGAAATCTGCCAGAACTAGATTCTGAAAACGCTTCTCACCCTGGAATTACTCAATGCTAAAAACGTTCGAGGAAATATTAAAGAATTTGCAAGCACAATGGATGGTTTTTATGACCAGCAGGTCCCTTTCATGGTCCCTGGGGTAGGACTTGTCTTCATATTTTTAAATGTGGTTTTGTTTTCTTATCATGTGGTGCCCCCTGCTCTTTTGTACGAAAGTTCATGTTGCTTCTGCTGTTTTGTGTTTTTGAATGATTGCCCTTCATAGTCATATTTCTTTACTTCTACCAGAAACCTTGCACAGATGAATGTCGAGGCAGGCCAGTAAATGACAGAAAAAGGAAGTTTCAGGACACTGACTTGGCTCATGATTCTGAAGGTAGCGAAGAATTGCGTCCTTTTTTTTGTTGTTGATGTTTGAAAAAAGCATCTTTGAAACATCACCATTTTAAGCAGCATGTGTAAAAAGCATGTAAGCAGAAAAAAATACTCCATTTTTTGTTCTTATTTTCTTTCAGAATTGTTTCAGGATCTCAGCCAGTTGCAGGAGGCTTGGTTAGCTGAAGGTAAATCCTTGTTGATGTCACAATTCTGTGTCTCATTGCGCTTTGATAACCTATTGGCTATGATAATTGGTCAAGCTTGTCATTTCTATGGAAATTTATTTTATTTTTATTTTTATTTATTTTTTGCTATTTTGTAATGTATGACATTAATATTTATTTTGGCTTGTGAGCTCCTTTGTCTTTAGAGAAGGAAATGTAGGGTTTAATTTATTTATTAATTGGTGGAAAAAAACCTTGTTTTTCCCCTTTCTTTTTTCCCTTTCTTTTAGCCCAAGTTCCTGATGATGAACAGTTTGTCCCAGATTTCCAATCCGATAACTGTAAGTCATTCTCTTGTTCATTTGTCTACATGTTGTGAAATCTGTAGTGTCATTGCAAGATGTGTGACAGGTTTGAGTTGCTCCCTTGGTTTTTGCTTCTGTTAATTAAATGTAGCTCCAAAATGTATTTTTGCAAGTTTTTTGTCAAATCTATGGATCTTGACGAGAAGGGAGCAGACAGAAGGTGTGGACACTGGCTGTTGTGTTAACGGCACTGCTTTAATTGGCGGACTTAGGATATTTATTTGAGCATTTCTGGGGCTGCATATTAACCTTGATCTCTGCAGAACCCTTTCAAGCCCCCATGAATACTTCATAATGTAAGAGATATTAAAATCCATTTGACAGCAAGCACAAGAGCACTCTGTCTCTCACCAGCCCTGTGCCTTCCAATTCCCTCAATGACTTTTCTGGCTATTATAGCCGCAGCTATAGCGAAGCTGTGAAGGACAAAGCTTTGCTAGTGAAACTTGAGCAGCTTTAGGGAGCATTCGTCATTGGCAAGCCAGCAGCTCTGAGAAGGCAGCTAGAGCAGCCGTCCCTCTCACACTGCACCACCCCCAAAATGCTCCCTTACCTGCAGCATCTGAGAGCTCAGCACCTGGGCCTCTGCAGGCAGCAAGCTATTTAGGCACGCATGCTATATGCATATATATTTTTACTGTGATTTGGGGGCGTTAGAGGTTAAATAGAAGCAAGATTATGTTCTTAAAAGTCTAAAGTGGAAATGTCACTCCGCATCCACTCAGGGTGTATGTGTGTGTGTGTGTGTAGCTGTTCCGATTGCCACAGAATTTGAAGGGAAGAAAACATAGCCTGCAGTGGAACGGATTCTTGATTCAAACTCTGTCACAGCATGCAGTGGTGTATCTTGTGCTACAGTAAATGCATGTTAATTATTGCCCTTTGATTACTTTGAAGTAAGTGGGAAGCTTGCCATGAAAGCTTCCTCAGACTGGTTGGTTGGTTGGGTGTGTGTGTGTGTGTGTGTTTTCTTTCCTCCTCATCCTTCTCCTCCTCCCTGAGATGAAAGGCAGCCTGGAGTAAGAAATTTTCTCTGTGTGTTGACATTCTAACCCAACCCTTCCAGTTCTCCTGCTCGGAGCAGTATAAACTGCAGTCGGGCTGTGTGGGAGGAGATGTTGTTGGCAGAGGCCCTCTCTCATTCTCTCTCTCTCTCTCTCTCTCTGCAAGCTTTTACGGTTCAAGAGCCTGAAGGATTGTGGGGAAAACAAAATGTCTTCTCCAGAGTTCTGGGCCTCCGCAGCAAACCTTTGTGAGAGGTATTAGGAGTTCTGTTTGGGTTAAGAAGCCTTTTCCTTCTGGCCTGAGCATTCTCGATGTATTCTGTGTTTGTGGTGAGCAGGTCGATGGCAGGAGGGGATTCTCAATGGAAGCTGTTTATATATCAATGAGTAGCTTCCTGCCTGGAATGGATCTAGTAATGCCAAATTTATATCTTACTGGAACCATGTGTCTGTAGGGGAGACAGGCTTCCCTTCTGACCTGCTAGTGAAACTGATTGCCAGAGGTTGGAGAGAGGATTGTGCCCTGTGTAATATAGCAGAAGGGCTAAATTCTGAGCAAAGGTGAGAAGACATATCGCTGAAACCTGCTAAAGTTCCCAAAGAGTGAGGGGATCTCCAATATTTACTTTTTTAAAAGGTGGAAAGATCATATGGGGCCCAGAATCTGCAAAGTGAAGCTCTGTGGCCTTTGAGAGGCTCAGTAATGCGGTTTGCTGTATAACACCAGAATAGCTGTATGAATAGATGAATAAAGAAAAATGAACGGGGCATCTTTTGCACTTGAAAGAATTTCTGGAGCTCTTGCTTAATATGTCATAGATGGATGTGTGATGATTCATGGTTTGCATTATTACTGTGGTTTCTGGCACAGAAATCAACTGCTGCATGAGTAACATGCTAATCCTAAACACCCTTAACTTGAGTTCCGTTTAAAATTGGTGCCACTTGGTGCCAAGTAAATGAGTTTAGAATTGGGGCTGTTAAGGATACAGTTGGTGCTGTTTTGCCTCAAAATGTTTGCTTGGAATGTGTGGTCTTGGAATTAGGACCAGTCCTATGTATTTTAATTTGGGTGGTGGTGGTGGGTTTTCATTTCTTCTTCTGCTTCCTATTATGTGATTACATGAATGCATTCACTTGAGTACTCTTGTGGGTGGCACTTAGAAAAGCTAATTCTTTTGCAAGGTCTATAGAAAGCACAATATGTCTGCACACATCTCTGACTCTGTTTTGACTCTAGTTTTCTAAGAATGGCACTGTGACAAGCTTTAGGCTAAGGTGCCTGTTTCCTATTACTTGTTGGTCTTACTGTCCTATTTTTATTTTTCTACTATTTCTTCCGCTTTAATGAGGGACTCTTCCAGATGTTGGGTGGCATCCAATGCTGTCTGCCCACTTGCGTAATGAGACTTTTGGTTTCTCTTTGCTCGCCCGCCCACGTGCTCCCGAAATCTACTCTGAAGGTTTGGGGGTTGCTAGGGGGAGGAGAGTAAGGAGAAGCCCCACAGCACAAGAGGATGCCTGCTCACACTACCTTGGATCTCACCCACTGTGTTTTTCAGACAATTGTTAGTTTGTTGAGCAGGCTCCAGGTGGCTTTCCTCTATGGTAACGGTTCTGTTTTGGTGAGAGAGACTAATTCCCTTGGCTGGCCAATTACATAATGGTTAGCTCTCTCTGTGTTTGTGTGTGTCACCTCTGACATCGCCAGTGGACAACTCTCTTCCCTTATCCACACATCCTCTCCTGTGACAATTTAAAAATGCTTTTTTTACATTTTAAAATGTGGACTACTTTGGACAACTGATTGAAAAAGTGAGACGTGCAATAAAAAGAACAAAGAAATGAAGAAAACTTCAATGTTTTTTAAAGGAAAAGTGAGATATATACATACATGAATTGTAACTTGCCCAGGGATAATATGAGGGAGATGAGGTTAAACATAGAGTTAATACATAAAATATTGATTAGAATAAATGATCCTCAACCCAAAAAAAGGTGTAGGAACACTTGGGTAGCCTCAACATGGGAACCCAGCCATAGCCTGCCATTTTGTCAACTTTTTCTTCTTCCTGTGGAGCAGTAAGGATGTATTTTCTCTTGAAGTAGCCTTCAATAACCCTGTGAAGGTTAAAAGGGTGAACAGTTACAACCTTCTTCCTGTAGGTTCCTGATAATGACTTGAATTATTAAACAGGCAACTACTTCCTGTGGCTAAGGATGGGTTTGTGGATAAAGACAAAGGGGCTGGGGGAGACAATAGTATTTCAAAGAGTTGATAACAGTCTTGAAGAGGGATTGCGGTTCCTAATGTATACACTTGAACTTGTTTTACTTTATGATTTATTGTGTTGCATCTGGACTTGCCTGCTATATTTAAGCTCCATTGCGGGTCTTAAGTTAGCCATCACTAACTTAGCCCTATCTTCTATGAATGGGTACTGGCCATGATGGCTTTGTACTACCTCCAGCGTCAAAGAGGCATATGTCTCTGAATACCAAGTTGCTGGGAATTACAAGTGGCAGAGAGGGCTGCTGTCCTCAGTGTTCGAAGCTCCCATTGTTTTCTGCTCATTTTGTGACAGGGAATTTCATCAGCGCAATCAGTTCCTGAGCTCTGGGCGCAGTACTGCTTCTAAGATTTCAGATTAAAACTGCAGAGTGGAAGGAAATGAGGACCTTTTACTGCCTCCCCACTTCTAGCTACAGTGGTACCTCTGGTTGCGAATAGGATCCATTCTGGAGCCCCGTTTGCAACATGAGCAGTACACAACCCGCGTCTGCGCACGTGCGGGTCACGATTCGGCGCTTCTGCGTGTGCGCATGGTGTCATTTGACGCTTCTGCGCATGCGCAAACTGCCGAACCTGGAAGTAACCCATTGCTTCCGGGTTTGGCGCATTCGTAACCCGTGTTGTACGCAACCCGGAGTATTCATATCCAGAGATATGACTGTACTCTCTGAAGACTGGAGAAGAGACCCTCTTAAGAATACAGTGGTACCTCGGTTTATGAACACAATTGGTTCCAGAAGACTGTTCATAAACTGAAGCGAACTTTCCCATTGAAAGTAATGGAAAGTGGATTAATCCGTTCCAGACGGGTCCACGGAGTACTCAACCTGAAGCGTACTTAACCCGAAGCTTAGGTGTAATTGGTTCTGGAAGTCTGTTCATAAACTGAAGCGTTCATAAACTGAAGCAAACTTTCCCATTGAAAGTAATGGAAAGTGAATTAATCCGTTCCAGATGGGTCTGTGGCGTTCGTAAACTGAGGTGTTCGTAAACCGAGGTTCCACTGTATTAGGAGGGTGGGCAGAGGAAGGACTAGACCACATGAAAAATGAACACAATGTTTTAGCTCCAATTTGTTCATTTTCAGCTTCATTTTCTGTGCCTAGACATCCCCTTGTTGCGCCCTTAACCTAGGTTTAAGATACCATTTAGCTCCTAGCTTTCATATCTCAGTTTTAACACTGGCTGTCCTATGTCCTGCTTGCAGGCTTCTCATAGGCACCTTCTGGTTGGCCACTCTGAGAACAGGATGCTGGACTAGATGGGGCTTTGGCCTGATCCAGTGGTGCTCTTTGCATCTTCTTAACTCCCATTGTTTTCAATGGTTCTACTCTTAAATCAGAATTCAAGCTGTTGCTCCAGTTAATGACTTCATTTACAAGGTGGCTTACACAAAATCAACACAGCAAAACCTAAGACCAGAGTGAGATGCAACAAAAAAACAAATACAGATTACTTTTGGTAAACTGATCTGGATCAGTGTACACCTGTTTAAGGAATGACATACACTTAGGGCAACACCAGCCTGGCATTTGAGCCTTAATCTCCTTGCCTCTTGTCTTTGCAGAACGGATGAGGTCAGAGGGCAAGGGGCAAGTTTTTGTATCTTTCCAACCTGTCAAATCCTCTTTAGCCAAAAGTGATGGGGAACAACATTTAACTAACTTTTGTTCAGAGTTGGCTCATTGGAATTACTGAATGTATGTTAGTCATGGCCATTAATTTTAATGGGACGACTCTGAGTAAAAATCTGTATAATGCTACTCAAAGTGTATACTTCATAGGAAGCAGTTCCCTTCTTAAACAACTTTGGTCTCTCAACAATGATCTCTCTGTTGTGACAACATAGCTAAAGAAAGTGCCTAGATTTCTATAAAGTGCTTAGATTTCTGCTGATCAACTCCCATCTCTTTCATCATGAAGTATTTTTAACCACTTCAGTTGGAGTCAATTCAAATGAAAGACTATTTTGATAATACACTAGTGCCAAGAATGGGTAAGAGAATGTTGAAAACTCTGAATTTTGCTTCCTGCACTTCACTTTTTCCTTGGTGAAAGCATACAGGTGCATTACTGTGTGTGTGTGTGTGTGAGAGAGAGAGAGAGAGAGAGAGAGAGAGAGAGAGAGAGAGAGAGAGAGAATTTGAAGAAATTGGGCAATTGTTTTCTGGTTTGCGTCACATCTATTTGTAGACACCCTTTCTGGGTCAGAAAAAGGGGAAAGAAGAGCAGAGTTCAGAGATAGGTTCAAAATTGCATGAAAAGCCTTGAAGCATAGAGACTTTGTCCCTTTCCCCTTGATCTCTGACCTCGTCAGTTCTGCAAAGACAAGAGGCAAGGAGATTAAGGCTCAAATGCCAGGCTGGTGTTGCCCTGAGTGTACGTCATTCCTTGAGCAGGTGTACACTGATCCAGATCAATTGGCTTTCCATACCCACAAAGCCCACACTGTTACCAAGCAACCTGTTTGTGTGTACAAGTTGCTTAGGAGTTGGGAGCAATCCGCTTCAGAGTGGAAACCAGGTGATGATTGCTGCACATAAGGTCATGGGCAGGTGGTTGGTATCATGCAAGCAAAGGTACATCCCTGCATAGTGTCTTAAATAGATATCACCAGCTTTCTAACGGCAGTGTGAGGATTTGAGCACAATGCAGTATTGGCAAAGAGTTTACGGCCGCATATAACCCATGCAGGTGCTACAAACAACACTGTGACTTCTGAGAAGTCGCTTTCCATAGGGAAGTATCCAACAAACACAGCCTTTCAGCGCAAGGGTTTCCACATGTGCAACATAGCTTCCCTCCCCCTGTACACCCCCAAAATCTGTTCTAGAGGTTTTCCAAGCTCTCCAGAACAGATTTGGGAATGGCGCAGGGTATGCGCAGGGGGAGGAGGGGGGAAGTTCCATTGCGCAAGCGGAAATCCTATGCGCTGATGGGACACGTTAGTTGGCTACTGCCCAAACAGATTAGATAATTTGCCTCCTTTGGGCCACAGGCACGGTCTTTTGACTCTAGTTCTGTTTTTCCAGCTTATGGATGTGTGTTTCCTCCTCTGAAAAGTGTGCGAGTCATCAGACTCATGGTGAAAATGCATATTTCAGCACAGGCCTCCATCAGGAAAATCACATGGTGCAGCTTTTGTTGCACTGTTTTGCTCGAGAGTGTGGATGGGGAAATTCATTCCCACCACCCGTCCCCCAAAGGATTCTCAGCACCTAGAAAGAAAGCAAATCCAAGGGAAAGGAGTATCAGGCTAAACATTCTCCTTGACGTGCTAGGTTTCTATATGCAGGGAGAGACATGCATTCCAACACATGATCTCGCAAAGAATCTCTATAAAGTTGTGCAGTCTAGCAGCATCACATGACTCTGCTGATGGTATATTCCAGGCCATTCTATTTGCATAGTTAGAGCTAAGGCAATAGGAGAGAGAGTGACTAATTTTGAAAATTGGACATTCAGGATCAAATGGGACATCTGTCTTCTAAACATCTTTCACCCTCTGAAAGCTTACATTTCTAAACTGGCAAACTGTACCGTGATAACTCCTGGTGAAAGCAGTATTGTGGTGTCTCTGCTATGGCATCTGTGAATGGGGTAGAGAGCTCTGCTGGCACAAAGCTCTATGCATGCAAGTTCCTGGCTTGATCTCTTGGTGCTGTTTCAGCATCTATTGTCCTGCTTCACTGCCAGTGCACAGATAAGCAAGGCAAAAGCCCTTGACGCCTCCCACTCCAAGCAGTGCTGCATTCCTGACTTCCTCTCTACCTTGGCGTGTTGAGACATAACCTGTAGTTGTGCTGCTTGCTTCTTTTTTCTAGGTTCTAATTATAGTTAATGTATTAGAACAGGGAAATGAGAATGTGTACTTTCTCTGAGGCACACACACACACACACACACACAACACAAAATATCTGCCTTTGAGGCACTGAGCTCTTCCTCTGAGTGCTGGCATAAGTGTGTGTATCTTTTCGTAGGGCCTGCAAGACAGAGCTGTTCCGCTTGGCCTTTGGACTGACTCAGTCTGACCCCGGTGTTACCTTCCCCATAGGTTTTATCCTACAGATATTTAAATGAGGTTCCACTTGTAGATTCCTAATTTTAACATTGAATTTTAACATTGTATTTAATCTGTATTTTAATTGAACTGTTTCTTTTAGGCTTGTTTTGATATTTTGTTGTTAGCCGCCCTGAGCCCGGTCTTGACTGGGAAGGGCGGGGGTATAAATAAAATTATTATTATTATTATTATTATTATTATTATTATTATTATTATTATTATTACCCAGCACCCAAGGAAGGCACTTTAGGGGTGGGCTGCTTCTCTTGTTGCCTGGTAAGGCTTCAGAGGCTGCCGTTGCCAGTAATGGATTAAGATTTAGTGGTTAGGAGGGGTGTGCAATGGGGTGTGTGTGAAGAGAGTGCCTTGGTTTTCAAACAGCTTAGCTCATAAACAACTTGGAACTTGAACGCCGCAAACCCGGAAGTAGGTGTTCCGGTTTGTGAACATTTTGGAAGTTGAATGGATGCATTCTGTTCGAAATCCAAGGTATGACTGTATTTAAAGTTTGATTCGCTTTGGAGGTTTTTAGGTGGAGGTGGTATTTTGTTATTTTCCTCCTTTAGCTGCTCAGAAGTAGCATAATGCATGTCTGTTACTTGCTTGACCAGGATTTCCAGACCTGTCTCAAATGTGCATCTTCAGTGCAGATGCTGCCTGCCTTGCTTTGTTTGATGGAAACTGCAACAGTGCTTTTTGCTTTCATGGATGGAAGCGGGGAAAGGGAGCTTGTAGGCATCCAGATGTTGCTGTGAGGAGGGACTTCTTTTAGATAAGCAGGATTTCCCTGCATACTACAGAGGCCTCTCCAGTTTGTGAGGACTCCCTCCAACCCTACCCCCTTCTCCCTTGTTTGCATCCAGAGTTTCCATGCAGGAGACATCCAGTGGGGTTGGAGGAGAGTGATCTTTCAAGCTGAAATATTGTGTGGGTGGGACATCAAAAGCCAGCCTGTACAGGCAAGCCTTGGCTGGGCTCATGAAAGAGTTCATATGGGCAAATATATGTGAGCCTGTGCAGTGAGGGAGTTGGCAGAGGGATGTGCTATTGTACCTTGTTATCCTCTGTCCTGGGAAAGGTGGTATCAAACTTAAAGAAACCAAGCCATGTTTTGAGGTTCATCTTCCTTGGAGCAGGGTGTTTGGTGTAGTATCATTTGGCTGTCCAGATGAATGATGGACTCCATCTTCCATCAGCTCCAGACAGCATGGCCAATGGCTGGGAATGATGGGAGTCAGAGTCCAATGACATCTGGAGGCCCATAGGTTCCTCACCTCTGCCATAAATGGTGGGAGGACTCCGAGAGAGAGAGGGGGGGGCAATAAGAGCTCTTCTGCAGGTTGAAACCAAAAACTGGGGCTGTCTCCAGAAGCTGAGAGCCCATGTAACTTGCATAGGATGTTACATGACTTAAGCAACATGTTACAGCTTCCAAATACCCTTCAAGAGCTGCCCCTTCTTGAACTTAGTAAGAAAGTGCTTTCCTCCCCTAAATTGTATGTGTTTCTTTTTATTTGGCATTATACTACCAATATCTTTTGTCTTTCCTCCTCCGGGACCCCTATTTGCTGCCTTTTTTCCTTTTGTGAGCAGTTTTTGAGCAATTTGCACCATTTCCCCAGTGCTGTAGTCCTCAAGAAATGCCATTTCCCCTACACTGGGGGTAATTAGCCCCTCTCTTAATTCTTCCCATAAATACAGGGGCTACAGTAGCTGGTAATAGATGGAGATGAGAGTGAGGGCATCATTAGCATTAAGAGGATATTTTCTGTCCACTGGCAGGCAGCCGTTGTTTTGAAGGGAAAAAGTTGATTTTACAAATTATTTTTACTCCCCACCCCCACCCCGGCCAAAGGGCATTTCCGGACCTCACCACAAGTGGGGTTGCACAATCATTTGCAATGAACTCTTTGGAGAGGCTGACTCCCTCCTAGCTATGCAGGCTGTTTCTGCAGTGTTTGAATTCCTTACATAAACGTTGCCCGCAGCACAAGCTTCTCTGTGCAGGACAGCTGGTCTCTGTTATGATCTTAAGTGTCATTTCCCTTCCCCTGATTGGTAGCGCTCAGCTGTGGGGGAGAGAGAGGGGTTTTTTTGTGAATGGATGGAGTATTCCAAATTGGTTGTGAATGGAGGGTGGTGCCTGCTTGCAGATTCTCTCCCCCTCCCTCAACCTTCTTCTTCAATGAATAACTAAGCCCCATTGTGCTGCTGGCAGAAAAACAACCGCTCAAACAACACAGAGACTGTTGGAAAGAAACATGCTTGTGACTGACAGCTGGAACACCTCCAAAGTGAGTTTCCTGCTGTTTGCTGCTCAGCAAGGCCATGCCTATTAGGAAGTGGGGGTGGGAGAGGACAGAGAGCAAATTATGGGGGGGCACACACACACACATTAACACATGAAATGCCAACATACTGCCAGAATGAAAATATATGAGAAATGCAGCTGCTGGTGGTTTGTTTTGAACAAAAATGAAAACACCAGAGTTTAATGAAATGAGTTGTACTCTTAACTTTTTTTGTGTAGCCTTTTTGCTGTAGCCTTTTCAAACAAGCAAAACCTTATCCCTAATATAAAAAAGCAGCTCAGTCCAAGGCACTCTTGGCTCTTCTCTTTTGCCCTCCCGTAGAAAGAAGGATTTGAACACGTCCTGGCCTTAGCACCAAATGTTCCCTCCCAGATGTGTCCCAATTGCCCCAAAGGAGTGGATGTCTCTGCCCATCTCTGGGAGGCTTTGACAGAACACAGAATGCAGGGAACTGCTAATTGGCGGTGATGGCTGGAAGCTGTCAGACCCAGGCTATCCTCTCTTACGGGCAATGGCTGTGCGCTTAGCCTTTGTGGAGATAATACTCCACTTCCGACTAAGCCAAGCTGTTCTTTTCTGTCACTATTTAGGTACAGAACTCTGACGCACTTGCCTTCTCCTAGAATGTCTTCTTTTAGAAATTAATTAGGCTAAGCATATATTAGTTGGTTTAAAAATTATATATAGTAGAAGAACCCTCTGCTGTGGCATGAGGGCCATTGCCAGCCTTCACTTCATTTTGAGTTCAGCATTTTGGCATTTTAGAGGGCCTGTGTCCTCTGAACCATTCCCCTCCTTCCCCAGTTTATATACCTTCTAGAGACCACTTGCTCTTTCCAACTCTAATCTGAAATCTGCTTCCAAATTGCAAAGTGGCAGAATGCATGCAAGTTGGAATGCATCCTCTTTGGCAATTGCAGAAGGAGAATAGGGTATGACTTCCATTTCCCTTCTATTTCTCTTTGGAGGATTATTGACTGGTATAGGCAGGGCAATGTGCAATCTCCCAGCAACTATCCAGTGTGCTCCAAACTGGTCTGTGTTTTTCTTGGGTAAAGGTAAAGGGACCCCTGACCATTAGGTCCAGTCGTGACCGACTCTGGGGTTGTGGCGCTCATCTTGTATTATTGGCCGAGGGAACCAGTGTACAGCTTCCAGGTCATGTGGCCAGCATGACAAAGCCGCTTCTGGCAAACCAGAGCAGCACACGGAAACACCGTTTACCTTCCCACTATTTATCTACTTGCATTTTGATGTGCTTTCGAACTGCTAGGTTGGCAGGAGCTGGGACCGAGCAACGGGAGCTCACCCCGTCACAGGGATTCGAACCTCCGTCCTTCTGATCAGCAAGCCCTAGGCTCAGTGGTTTAGCCCACAGCGCCACCTGGGTCCCTGTGTTTTTCTTGATGTCCCCACAAAGCTTGGGAGAAGGGCCACAGCTCAGTGGAAGAGCCCAAGCTTTATACACAAGAGATCCCAGATTCAATTCCTAGCATCTTCAGGTAGAGCTGGGACAAAACCCTGGTCTGAAATCCTACAGTGCCACGGCCAGTCTGCTAGATGGACAAATGGCCTGATTCCATATAAGGCAGCTTCCTATGTCCCTATGCTTCATCTGAAGCGAGATATTCTCTTGTGATAGAAAACCAGGTTTGGGCTCCTTCAGAATACATTCATCCAGATGCTGGAACAAATAACCTGCCATTCTGGGCTTTGTGTTTTCTGCAGCATTTCAGTGAGTAAGCCCCTGCTGTTATCCCTCTGCAGGGATGGGGAGGAGTATGCTGTAAAAGGCAAGTTCCTCCAACAGGACAATTTTCTCTGGAGTAAAAGGATGGGAGCCAATTAGACTGACAGCTTCCACCAGAACTAATGCTAGGGAAGCCCAGTGCCTGGAAAATGTGGTGGTGCAATATGGTGTAACAGCAGAAATGTATGGGGTGACATTAAGGAATGAGGCTCTAACCTGCAGGTCTCAAGTATAGCATAGTGATTGAAAGGTACCTGGGAAACTAGATGGAAGTACAGTAATGGAAATTATAATAGAAGCTCTTAAACTACTGGCAACTAATGACACTTCTTACGTTAACAGGAGTAGAACGGTAGCTGGTCCACCAGGGTAATTTTGGTATTTCTATATAGAATAAATGATGAGGGGTGGTGTAGTTGCTTCCCCTGCCCCATCCCTAAATCCCTAAATATCATGCCACCTTTTGCAACAATATTAGAGGCGATGACCAAATCTTAGAACTCTAGGCTATAACACTTCCTTCTGTTATTTGGGGCTCAGGCATTCAGGCCAAAAGCTTCAAGGACTCCCCCCCCCCCCTGCTGTTGAGATACGTTTTGCTGCAAGCTTTAAAGATCTTGCCAGTTTGGCAGTACATTCCTATATGGGGAGGAGCATGCTGCCGCAGTTGCCCAGATGAGCAGATGATGACAGAAGTGATTCTGATGGCACATAATCTTGCTGAAACAGGAATCTGGGACATTCCACACAATTCTGCCTTAAACCTAGGAAAGACCCATTCTAGCTGAGATTAGGGTGTGTGCTTGGTGCCTGTTGGTTAAAAGCTTCCTGTGGAGAAACTACATCCACGCAGCTTTTGCACAAGTTTGGTACCGCCTAGAATGCAAATAATGCTGTCAACATGATGTTCTGCGTGCTTCAGAGATGAGAGTGTACCTCTTAAAACGAGGGATCTGATGAAAAGGCCAACTTAGCCAATGACCAAATGCAGACATTTGTTGGATTCAGCACTGTGTATTTTTAGAACCAGTTAAGCTGAGAGTTGCCGTGACCCTTGTTGAGGCGAGGTGTTTTTTCTAACAAGGTCGTTCCCTGCTTTGTAATTTATCACCCGGCATTGGCATAGCTGCAGCACTTGCATCCTCGGAAGTGGGCTTCTGTTGCCAAGTCTTGTTTAGACAGTACAGCGATGTGAAGGATGCATCCCTCTCAAAGGGACATTGCAATGCTAGGAGAGCAAGATTGAATGATCCAATTACAAGCCTAGTTCCCTTATTTCTCTCCATGGAAGCTCAGGACAGGTACTTGCCCAAATTAGCCACATCCCTTGACATTTTTCGATGGCATTTATTTTTGTTGTGTTGGCATAAAATGAGGTGGAAGACACAGAGGAGTTGTGTTGCACTCAGAGTGATCCTGGAAATCCTTATGTGTGAGACAAGAACAGTTGGTGTGGTATGCAGGTACTGGAACTCATTGGTGTGGAATCATTTCTGCCTTACAGCTCTGCATTTCAACCACAATGTTTTTCGCAAGCTGTATTCCATAGAGGTTTAGTGGAGTTCCATAAAATGCAGCTTGTGTACCATTAACCATATTTTCCTGCAATATGCGGCTTGCAGCCAAGGCCTGAGTTTGTTTCAGAGGCACCTGAGGACATGCCCTAGATTAGAATATGCCCCAGAATTCCCTGGGAAGGGTGGTTAAACTCCATGGTTCTAACAGAATCCCATTCAAGATGTAGAAATCTGCCCATGATTATGGTACCAAACATGTACTGTACCACCATATTCTCAGTTCCTCTGTGTATAGAATCTGGCATCCTGAGTTCTCCTCATGTTCTGTCCATGCTATCTTGGAATATGCCAGGAAGTGGAGGTTTGGTCCTTGAGAATGAGAAGTTGTAAAAGCCACGCAGAAACAAGTGTTCTGTGGCAATTACCACCCCACATTCTCATTCATACCCTCCTTTTTCCCACCCTAAAATTCTCTTGCTGCTGCCAGCAGTTAATCTTTTGCTGTTGTGATGCAATGCCTGCTGTATCCAAGTCTAGCAATGGGGGTTTCTGCCATTCGCACAGCCTCCGTCGTTCTGACACACTGCTGTGGAAGTCTAAATGTGCACCTCTCCAATGATAAGTAACTCTTCTTAAGGCAAGGAGAGAGCTGTGTGTGTGTGTGCTCATCGCCGTGTAGTGCTGTGACACCAGTATGCACAATGTTAGCTCTGGGGCAATGTCTGGTTGCATGTTTTTGGTTATTCCAATGCAAGGGAATGTGGTTAAATGCTAAATTACATGATTGATTTGTTTGTTTGTTTTTCTTCCACTTTTAATTTTTATTCAGTGGTACTTCATGGACCACCCCCAGCTAAGATCAAGAGGGAACTCCACAGCCCTTCTTCTGAGCTGTCTACCTGTAGCCATGAACAGGTGCTCTGTGCTAATTATGGAGAAAAGTGCCTCTACAACTATTGGTAGGTCGGATGAACAGTGCGCAGCTTTTGGTGCTTTTTGGTGGCTTGGGGATGCATGGAACCTGAACTGGGTTCAGTTACAATTTGCCTCAGTTATGCTGATAAAAAAACCTTAAGAACCACCTAGTTGGGAGCTGAGCTTAGTAGGCAAAGTTGGGACCATCAGGGAAGTAGAAACCAACTTAGATTTGCATCCCATTTCTAGGAAACCAAATACATGCCCATGTTGTAGGGCTAGTTATTACTCAGTATTCAGATGATTTGACTAATGGGCAAATTTGACTCTCCAAATCCTTCTTGTGGTTAACCACATCCCTTGGCAGTAGGTCATACATCCAAAGAGCATCGTATGTTCTGGTGTGCATAGTACCTGTGATCTTAAGATATTCAGGAAGCTTCTTTAACCATAAAGCAAATAACAGTCTTAACATTTACTGCTATCGTGGCTGAGTTACACCAGGCCCTTTCTCGTGTATCAAAAATCTTCAAATAGCAGTGGGGAGGGATACACATGGTAGATTGCTTGTGTCTTATCCGTACATGGAGTCTCTCTGAAACAGACATGTGTGGCTTTTGCACACAAGTGTACATAGGTGTATACTCCATCTTACACTCACGTAGGTGGGAAAGCCACATTTGAAGCAGCCTGTGGGCATGATTGTGTGTTGATGAGTGGCAGGCTTATGTGCCATTCAGATCGCAGCAAATTCTTGTCGGGTTATCACAAATAGGATAAGAGAAAGCCCCCCCCAATGTTTTTCAATGCAATGTGTTTGTTCCTGAAATAATGGTGATAATATTTTTTTATAAGAAAAAAACAACAACAATTGGAAGCTACAGTTATCTCCGAGAAAATTGTGAGCGAAGTGTTTTCAAAATGAGCCCAATGACTCAGCCTGTTTTGTCGCTTGCCTGAAGTACAAAGATTCCCTTGAGGCTGTGAACAACCTCAACTGTTACTTCCTGACAACCATGAAATGCAGACAAGCCAGAGCTGTCAAGAGCAGCTAGCAGAAGCTGTGGAAATGGCTGCTGCCCGTATTCATTACGGCCCTCTCTGTCTTCTGTTCACACAGTGCCTACGACAGGAAGCCCCCTGCTGCGTTCAAGCCATTAACTCCACCTGCCACCCCAGCATCACCTGCGCTCCAGAGCACCTCCCTTCCACCCCCGCCTCTGCCAGCAGCACCTGTCCAGACTCCTGCCCATGCCCCCAGCACAGGCCCTCCACCTGCCCCTCATGCCCTTCAGGAACCAAGGCAGCAAACCTTCGCTGTTCCCCGGCCGCCTCATCAACCTATTCAGATGCCAAAGATGATGCCTGAAAACCAGTATCCAACAGAACACAGGTAAAGAGAGAAAAGTACATTGGTTCTTTCTGTTTTCTTTTTTAAAATCTGTGCATTCAAGGGCATTGTTTTTTTAATGGAGCTAAAATATAAACTTGGCAGCATTGCTAGTGCACACAGGTTGGCACACTGAGGCAGTGCATTTTATTCCTGAGTGCTGCCGGGCGATTCTGAGGGTCAAAATCTTGTTCTTATTGCAAGAAGGCATGCAGCTATATCCTGAAGTCGTTGAGGAATGCCATATTTGATTATTTGAAGTCAGGGAAAGATGTTCAATTTGGAATTGAGGCAAAAGTTTGCGACTTCAGAACTATGACTCATAGCTGAATTTACTTCCCTGGTATCTAAGGAATGTGGCTTTCTGGCAGGCAGCACCCCACTTTCTGGTCCTGCCATCCCAGGCACAATGTATGCTGGATCTTTGTGTTTTATAAAACAATTAATAAAAATATATTTTTTAAAAAAAAAAATCTCTTAGAAACAATGACATTTCTGCTAATAAAAGCCTTGTTCAGAGTAAAAAAAAACACAATGTATGCTGGATGGATGCTAAATTAGTGTTGCCATATTTCAAAAAGTAAAAAGCCGGGACACTCCAAAAGTTGCCCTATGCTAAATTTAATAACTGCTGGCACTTTGAATCTTACCATTTTAATATTGGGTACTTGGAACCCTTTCAATTGCCTTCCTCCTCTTCTGATGTAGGAGGCTAGCCTTTTCCACTCTTCTTCTCATTTGCCATGGGAGAAAATGACTTGGCTTCTTCCCTTTCAGGAGTAACCTACTCCTACAAGAGACCATTGTTTCAGCTTTACAGAATACGAATTCATCAACAGTCAGGCCTGTCTTTCAAACTGGAACGCACCATTTTATTTATTATTAAAGATTTATGTCCTGCGCTCTGATAAAATGGAAATAGAAATAAAATTTAAATAGATAAAACTGAAATAGATTCAATTCTTATCTTTTAATAGTTTCTCAGGGGCTTATTTATCCTGCTTTTATTCACAGTGGCGTTTGCCCTCAATGAAACCCTAATGTGCTTGGTTGGGTTTTTCCATAAAGTTCTCTAATCTCCTTTTCCTTTCCTGATGATTAATTGATCCCCAAGACAAAACAGTGCCCTGGTTCACACAACATGCTAAGCCAAACCTTTTTGCTGCTCTGCCACACTACACAAAGCCAAAGTTTGGCTTAGCATGTCATCTGAACTAGGACTTGGGGTTGAGCTCTCTCTTCACTAAACACAAAAGGTGCTTCCCTGCCCTGTATTTTACGAATGCTCTCTGTGCTGTGGTTTAACTGATTTAGTATATCTGCCAAAAAGTTGGTTATAAATCTCTCTCATCCTGAGCCTGCATTGATATTTGCATTGCCATTGATCTTTCTAGCTATCACTGTTTTCCAATTGCCAGCTCCCTGTGGTGAATGACTCCCATTAGATTTAATAGAAAATTCTGCACTTGATATTGATATGTCTCCTGCTTTCGTTCTGTGGCTTGCCTGATACTTCAGCCTTCCCATCTTTACTAGAATCCTTTTTCTCTCAGAATTGGGATTTGTGACCTTCTATACTGCAAACTCCTTTGACATTGCCAAAATTTTTATTCCAACTGCTTTACATCTCGGTTGTTCCTGAGACACATTCCAGTTCCCCAAGTGTTGAGCAGAAGGCTAGGATCCTGAGACACAGGCACCCCAAGTAATGGGATTTCACAACTAGAACTGAGGATAGCTTCTGTTTGGGTTCTTTGTTTTGCTGTTCAGGAAACTACTCTGCCTTTTTGGCCACTGTAGATGTTCCAGATTTGCACAGGGCTAGCTTTTAAAAGTGCCTTGAATTATTTGCATGGATGCAAACCCTTGCAAATGGGCCATGAAACAACCAGCGTTTGGCAAGGAGGCAATTCTTAGAAATGCAATCGGCCCATGTGTACATAGCTCATCTGTGCACTTCTTCCCCATTTAAAAAAATATTGGGTAGAGGACCAATGTGAAATGAGCTCTTAAAGCTGGAGCAGGTGGGGGTTGGGAGGACTTGAAGGTCGCTATGCAAAGCTAGTCAAATCTGTTTTGTGCAGAATGCCGTGAGAAATGCTCTGCTAATCTACACAAGAGATGAAACCATAGGAACATAAATCAACATTAAAGCTTCAAAAGATGAGCTTACCTCCAGAGAGAGAGATCTGTGCTCATCTGTCTCTGTGACCCTATCTCCACCTCATTTCTTTCTTTTTAAAAAGCAGCTTCTCTCTATCACCAGCATCTAAAATTGCTTTTTAGACCCCCAGGCTTTGAGCTCCCCATGACCTTAAAGCTATGCTAGGGACACTCTGCACAGTCCCGTCTGGAAGTCCCTCTTCCTGCAGAGGCCATACCAGCACAGCTCTAGAGTTACATTCTGGAAGGTTAGGAGGACGTGGATCGGAAGTTGAGTAATCTGGGCCTGTCAGCTGCAGAGGATCATGTTACAAAGCCAAATGGAGCCTGTGCGCCTCTGGGTGCTTGGGAAAGGAATTGATTGATAGCAATCGCCTTTCAAAGTGTGAAGATGCCACAGCAGAGCGGAGGGAAGGGAGAGGGCGTGCCTTCCTTGCCAGCCTCTCAGACTTCAGAAGTAGGACTCAAGGGGCTTCTCCCCTTCTGCGGCTTGCTTAATCCTTTTAGGGGCTCACCCAGACACTTCTAATTTGGGCGATAGAGAGCCATTTCAGGTGCCCATCATCCAGATGTCCAGGTTCTGCCCCCCCCCCCCACATAAATAACTGATAGGGAGACGTGTCTCTTTTAAAAATAATAATAATTCTAGACCGCTTTATATTTTTAAGAACAATCACAAAGCGGTTTACAGCATATTAAATCAATAAAACATAAATAAAATAATCTGAAGAAAGTCAAATATACAGTCAAAGCAACATAACAGAAAACTAAAATATTATCTTATAAGATTTCAGAATAAAACATTACAAAGGAGGTCAACTACAGAATACATGTTTAACATCACCAGCTGGTTTTGGACTCCAGTTCCCATCATCCCTGACCACTGGTCCTGATAGCTAGGGATGATGGGAACTGTAGTCCAAAAACAGCTGGGGCTCCAAGTTTGGGAAACCTTGGTTTATACAATCCCCACAGCTGGTTACTATGAAAAATGGAGTCATCCATGGAAAATGGTCCTACCTATTTCAAGTCATTTCCCATCTTTTTAAGAATCCAACCAAGAATCTGGTCCACTCCAGGAAGCTAAGCTAACATCTGGACATGCACTTAAGAGTAATTTCTTCCTAAATGACTCTTTTCCTTTTATCTCCAACCCCTTTTCAAGTCACTGAAAAAGCCCCCAGGCCAGACTGGCATTCCGTCAATAGGTGTTCTGTTAAGATCTTAGATCTGAGGATGAGTGTTGCTGCTCTCCTGCCAGGGCTCTGCTTTGTTGTGCCTCTGTGTGTTCCATATAGCCGCAAAGCATTTCAGAAAGCACACACATTTTCTCCTGCATGGAGAGTTAAAGGCTTTAATCCCTCGCCTTATAGACAGATTAGCAGCCACTTTGCATTCATAGATTGCTGAGTGGATTCAAAATTACATAACCACTTGTTTGGTTTACTAAAAATGTAGTCATAGTGAAATAGTCCTGTTCCTGTTCTTTAGCAAAGGGCAAGCTGCTTCTTCCTCTCAGTGGAGATGGTCTTGCCCAGTTAATGGTCTAGCTTGCCTGAGAAGGCTCTTCCTAGTTTTGCTGCAGATAAATCAGTGAGTTTGTTCTAAGGCTGCTCCATCGTGATGTCGTCCCCCAGGGCTGTCATGTATTACGTCAGGTGTGGGGCAGGTAAAAGCATGGCTGGCCAAAGGGGGTTTGCAGGTGCTGCTGATTGGCAGCAGCTACAAAGCCCATTGTGCAGCGTTTTGCAAGTGCTGCCAACCTGCCTGCAAAGCTGAGCAGATGCCTCTGTCTCATTCCAGCTTCTTCTAGCACTTCCTCCGGGGGCACATCCTCAAGTGCCATAACAGCTATTCTCTAGTCTAGCAGGATGTTGGTCAGCCTGCAGCTCCATTTGCTGCAGAATTCCTTTTCAGAGCACAAAATGATCCAGATGTTGGCTCCTTGCATGTGGACAGGGCTGTGTGCCTCCAGTTTGGTCATGCTGTCACAAACACCCCAACTGGGGTTCCACCCCTTCATAACAGATGGTTGTTGCTATATTGCACAGGACTATTGGTGTTAAATATGGATTTCTGTAAGCTACGTATGGTAGGCTGTTGACGAAATGATTCTGCATCTGAAATGAAAGTTCAGCATCAGAACTGCTCCATTTTCAGGGGAGTGCAGCCTGGAGGAAGGCTGTTGTAGAATAGGGGTAGCCAAGTCACTGCTCTTTAGATGTTATCGCTCCCATCACCATTGGCCATATTGGCTGGGGCTGATGGGAGTTGTAGTCTACAGCATCTGGAGGTACCGCATTGGCTGTCCTGCTGTAGTGGGTCTGGAGTGTGTTAACTGTGAATATAACTCTCTCCCTCTTCCTCTTCCTCATATTTCCACCAAGGTTTCAGAGACAGATGTCTGAACCTTGCCACCCATATCCTCAGCCAGGACTTTCTGGGGACAATCGCCCTGTCTACCACAGGCAGATGTCGGAGCCTATTGTTCCAGCAGCTGCCCATCCTCCTCAGGGATTCAAGCAGGAATACCACGACCCGCTCTATGATCACGGGGTCCCAGGCATTCCGGGGCCCCCAAGGCATGGGTTCCAGTCTCCAATGGGAATCAAGCAAGAGCCCCGGGACTACTGCATTGATTCAGGTGAGTGCTGCACTTGAATCCCTCTTAGCCACATGCAAAGGCTGGCTTGTTCCCACTGCATCTCATCAAGTGCATAAAGCAGCCTCAGTGAACAGTAGTCACTCTGTAGCCCAGGAATGGGGAAGCTGTGGCTTTCCAGATGTTGTTGGACTTCCGTCTTCCACCATCCCTGACCATTGGCCTTGCTAGCTGGGGCTGATGGGAGCTGGAGTCCCACAACACCGGGAGAGCCACAGTTTGCTTATCCTGGTGCAGCCAGTGGTCCAATTTTCAGGCAGCCCTTGGAGTATGGAATAAATCCTGTTGTGCTTGTTGGATCACCCAACAGTTTGGAGAATACATCCTTCCTTGGCAACAATGCAGGCACCAGTGAGCCGTGCGTGGTTATGAGAGATGTCTCACCTATTGTATGCATTTGTTAATCTAGACATTCCACCAGGCTCCTCCCATGTTTTGCCTGTTCAGTTTTCGAAAACCCCACCCCCTTTTTTACTGTTACTTTAAAGCTTTGCTGTTTTCTTCACATTCTAGCAAAGGGGAGAGGGTGGAGCAGCTGTCTATTGTGGCAGTGTTTAACCTACTTAGAACGTTAGATTATCTCTTTCTGGCTTTTTTTGGGGGGGGGACGACAAATGTTAAAATCAGGCATTCAACAGATGTAGCAGACAAACTAAGCTTCCATAATCTGAAAGGCATTACTGGTGCGGGAAGTGGAGCAGGGAAGGGAAGGCAGTTTTTCACCTTTCTCTGCAGCAGCTCTTTGTCTTCCCATCTTCTCTCTGGCAGCTCTAGGGTTAAGCGACCGGCTCCATGGAGCAGCTATGAACCTGCAGCTGAGCACTCACCTTGGGACATGCAGGGGGGGAAAGGAGGAGGGGGCTGCCTGATCACTTTAGATTGTGCAGCTGCTGTTGGTGCAGGGCCCACTACATATCTGCAAATCGCCTTAGGCCTAAAAATACTGTGACCTCTTGGAGGCAGGGTGGAACAGATGGGGAAAGATCTAAAGTTAAAGGCTTTCCCCCCCCCGCCCCCTTTTCCCTGCTTCTCACGTGCTATCGGAGGGAATGCAAAATATTAAGCTTGACTTTTTCAGTGTGTTCGACCTCTCCTGCAGGTTCATTAAGTTATTTTCTCACATGCTCTTGGAAAGGCTTTGCCTTCTCAGGAGAGACAGCTGCAGCAGCAAAGGGGATTGTATTACAGCTTCCAGGAACAATATGATGTACCTGATTTTTCAAGGGATCCTATTATTGCCCACAAATTCAGGTCATCTCCTATTTAGCTGTTGATTCATCTTGTCTCTTGATGCCAGATCCTAGTAGGTAAAAAAAATAAAATAGTGTCTTGGTAGATGGCAGAAGGGTAGAAATAGTCCGGCCTCTCAGATGAGGGGAAATTAATGGAAGGGTCTGTAGCCAAGTGGCAAAGCACCTGCTGTATTGTGCAAAGGTCATGGGTTCAATCCCTGCCATCTTCAGTTAAAAGAGTCAGCTGCAAGTGATGGAAAATGGCCTCTACCTCAGATTCTGGGGAGCCACTAGCAGGGAGTGTAGACAGGACTAGACCATATGCTCAGGTTCCTCTTCCATTACTGCACTGACTTGCTGATGTGAGTTAAGTTGAAAGATCAGACCTTCAAAAATGATACATTTGTTTTTTGATAACCACATTGCCCAGTCTTCCACTTCAGAGATTGCTTCTCGACCCCCATTTGTGTTACAGTGGGTTTACCTATGTAGTCTGTGTGCCAACCTTAAAACCATGTAGAACAGTGTTGGGGAACCTGTAGCTCTCCAGATGTCATTGGACTCCCAACTTCCATCGGCCCCAGCCAGCATGTCCCAACCGCCAGGGATTGTGGGAATTGCACTCCAGGAATGTCTGGAAGGCTCCAGGTTTCCCATCCATGAATCACTTCAGCCTATAGGATCTTGGCACACAAAAATGTGATTCTAGCTATGTATCTACAGTTGATTGTTGGGGCCACCCACATGGCTGGATTCTACAGATAACTGGGGGTCTCCACTTGGTGAGTTTTGCAGCAACCTCTGCGGCACAGACTGTTATTTGAATCCAGCCGCGGAGAATTTTTGCAGAACCTCCTTCTGTTTGTGGGGTTTGCAGACGTGTAGAAATTGGATGCGTAATAATTTGTGCATGGTTTCCATCTGATTTTTAAATCCCACCTGGGCCCACTCCAAGGTACATTTAGAAAGCCCTTGGAAAGCCTCGCAGTGCAACACTATATATTTTTACTTGGAAAAAATTCTCATGGTTGTCAGTAGGGCTTACTCCCAGCTTGGGATTGCAGCCTTCAAAAGTAATGGTGCAGAAATACATTTCTATCCGATCTGGATGGAGGATGCACTCTGCAAAACATTCAGAGAAGCATTACTGGAGAATCGTAAAAATAAATGCTGGATTTCCAAGAAACTGTCAAGTGGAATCTTGCAAACCTAGACATTGGTGCACCGGGGATTTTCTTTGTTGATCTGTCCACTGTTTAACCTGGAGAAGAAGTGAAGTGTGTTCGGTTCAGGGTGGTGTTAACCCCAGTTCCATCTTTATTTCAGAAGTGCCTAACTGTCAATCAGCATATGTAAGAGGAGGAGGAGGAGGCTACTTCCCCAACAGCCATGATGGTAAGTGGGAAGTCAAGGTGTACAACAACCTTCACAAACTTGGTGCCGTCCATAAATTTTGGACTACAAGTCCCATCAGGTGCAACCAGCATGCTGGCTGGGTCTGATGGGAGTTGTAGTCCAGAACATTTGGACAGCACCAGGTTGACCAAGGCTGAGTTACATGTATGACTACGCACATATGAAGTAAAATGGAAAGGAATGTAGATGTGATTATCCCAGCAGGAAGTGAAAGGGAAACACCTTCTCCCATGAAACCAGAAGTGTTGGCTTACATGCCTCTGCTTAGAGGCCCTTTTGCTGTAACATAAGAGACGACGACAAGGGAAATGGTGCCAGTAAATTTAATAATAGCAAGACACTTCAAGTATTTTTACAGAGCTTAAGGGTGTTGAGAGGTCTTTATTTTTGTGATCCTTACAGCAGCCTAGGGCTATATGATGGAGGAAGCAAGGCTGCAAGAGAGTGGCTTGCCTAAGACCACTTGTTCATTTTTGTTTATCATGTTTACATCTTGCTGTCCTCAAAGGAGCTCAAGGTGGTGTCTACATGATCCTCTCTCCCTTTTATCCTACAGCAACCCTGTGAGGTAGGTTAGGCTAAGAATTGGTGACTGGTCCAAATGAGCATCTGAACCAAGGTCCCCAGTCTTAATCCAGTGTTCTAACCACTGCACCACACTGGCGCTCACCTAGTGAATTCAGTCATTAGGTTTGAGCCAGGGACTTCTTTGTGCTCTAGGCATTTCCTTTCTTCCTCTTACTATCTCTGAGCCTGTTTTTATGGCTCTTTCCTGACTCTTCTGGTGCTGTGAAACTCACTGCCCTAATTGAGGTGTACTGATTGCTCAGCAAACTCTGGGGAAGATCAACCCACATTGAACGCTGATCGAAAAGATTGTCTCAGCAACAAAATTCAGCCACGCTGAGCTTTCTTCAGTCCGCTGAGTTCTGTGTTAGATCTTCACAGATAGTAAGTGCTCCTACCCATCCCTAGCAGAAAATTGGCAGTTGCCAAGAGTAAGTATGTCATCTTACAGCTGTTAATTATGTATTTATGCCATAACTTTAAATGGACTGGGGAAGCCAGTTTTATTCAGATTGTGATGTTATCTGCCTCCTGCTAAGTCCTCGTTGTCTTGCTGTAACTCAGCTTCCCCCAGCCTGATGCCCTCCAGATGTTTCGGACTAAATGCTGGGTTTGATGGGAGCTGTAGTCTAGAACATCTGGTGGGCAGCAGGTTGGGGAAGGCCGAGTTACCGCAGGAATGAGGAACCTGTAGCCTTTCAGATGGCGGTGGAACTGCAGCTCCCATCTTCTCTGGCCATTGGCCATGCTTGTTGGGCCTGATGGGAGCTTCACAGCATGGCAAATCAATTGACGGAGCTGTTTTCGGGCCTGTCAGAAATTCAATATCTCTTTCACCCATTTCCTTCCTTGGACATAGATATGGCTCGTTCCATTTTACCCACAAAGTGGTTTCTTCCTTCCTGCCTCCTCCTTTGGCACATTAGGTGGCAATGCCAGCTGCAACCGTGGCTCTAAATGCCTGACTTCAGTGGAACTTTATCTGGGCAAGAAGGGTCTCTCTCAAATGTATACAAGATACACCGCAGAGAACTATCTTTAAACTCAGTAGCTACACCCTGAAGCAGCAAGCCCAGTTTGGCATGGTTTGACTGGAGTGGAGTGGGTCCATCACTGCCCTTACGATGATAGCCAAGGGCTCTTCCACGTGTGACAAATTTCCTACATCGGCAGGAAGTGTACATGCTGTGTACTGAAAATACTGATAAAATACCAAGGAGGTTTGGATCTCGTCAGTGCCTGGATTAGGGGAGTGCCTGGGAACTTTGCGTATGGCACCTGTGATTGAAGCGACCTAGGAAATAATTGTAATAAACAGAATCAAGTCCCAGCACACTGGCCTAGCTGATAAATGTGGCAAAACAGATCCATGTGTATTTGCCACGTTTCAAAGCCGTTGGCACATATACACAAATCATATTTGTGTGAAGCATTCCTTCATGTCACATTAACTGTGATAATCACCATAGCTGGAAGGATAGTGGATCTATAGGCTATGCGTTAGCCAAAAGAGGGATTCCATAGCAAGTTGTCGATTATGATTTTCATAGTACAGAACTAGAGGTTACATGTCAAAGGAAGATTTTGCTTTCAAACCAGTTTCCAAATAAGGCATGTAACAATTTTGTAGTCTCCAGGATCTCTGATCCTTTAAACTGCTTCTTGGTCTGTTTGGAGGAGGCAAACTACAACAGGAACCCTCCCTCTCTAGTCCAGGGATAGGAAACATGGAGGCCTGTCAGATGTTGGACTACAACTCCCATCACCCTGACTATTGGCCATGCTGGATAGGACCAATGGGAAGCTGGAGGTCCAACAGCTTTCCCATCCCTGTTCTAGCCAGTTTGCAAGTGTTCTGGCAAGGCAGGTGGTGGATCCGGTCACAAATCACATTATTTGAACTGGCAAAGCATTTGCAAGTTGATCAAAGGGGTGTGTGTGGAGAGTCCAAGTATCATCAGTGAGCAAAATGGCCAAAGCCTGGCTTGTCCTCCAGGCCTTACCCAGCATGGTGTAGTGGTTAGAGTGTTGGACTAAGACCTGGGAGACTGGGGTTCAAATCCCCACTCAGCCATGAAGCCAGTCACCCATCTCTCAGCTCCTTGGAGGAAAAAATGGGATATAAATGTAGTTAATAAATAAAAATGCAGCCACTGGTGTTTGTTTGTTAAAATTGTTGACTAGTGGAAATGGTTATAAGTAGGAAAATAAAGTGAAAAGTGTTTTGCTGCTGCTGCTGCTGCTGCTGCTGCTGCTGCTGCTGCTGCTGCTGCTGCTGCTGCTGCTGGACATCCCTCCCTCTGTTGCAAATGCACAGCAATCCTGCAGTCTGTGCTGAACTGGAACTAGACCCACAAGAGTCATAGCAGGGAAGCTGCTCCATGGACACAGAAATCTGTTGACAGCTTTAAAGTGATATGATTAAATGCAGTGTAGACATTTGGTGAGACTTAACCAGTGCAGTTGGAGCACATGGGAAGGTTCTTTCTTTTTTAAAAGCAGTTTAAACTGCATAAAAGTTTGGTCAGATCCAATCAATTAGGATAAAAAGCAACCCTAGGATGTTCTTAGATTATTATTATTTTTTTAGGGTATTCTTGAGTGCCACACATGCTGATACTCTTGCAAGCAACATTAGGATGCTTCTGCACAGACCCCCCATGCTTGTCCCAGCCAGTCTAAATGCCGGCCTGGGGATGGGGAGAGGCAATGCTGGTGACACAGCCCAAGTGAAGGACTGTAGTGCAAGAAAACCAGCTTCTCAGTACTTTGTTTGCAGTACTCTTTGCTCCACTTGCGGTTTAGCCATTCTGTGTGAAACCAACTATGTGGGAACTTTCTGTCTGGACAAGCCCATGGAGTTGGCAGAAGCAGCAGCTGGCACATTTGCAAATAAGCATTTCAAGGCCTTACCTGTTGCTTTTAATGAATGGCTGACTAGCTGCCGTTGCTGCCAACAAGCAATGCAATGAAGCGAATCAAACCATCCAGGAAGGAACAGCTTAATAATGTGTGTGTGTGCATGTGCACATGCACGTGTATGCGAGTGCAATACATTGCAGAGAATAAAACAAGAATTTGTGGTGAGCTAATAGGTGTGTGTTTTATCTTCCTAGGATTCCCCTATGAGAAAGATGCCCGGCTCTACTTTGATGACACCTGTGTTGTACCAGAGAGGATGGAAGGTAAGGGACTGTCCACTTAGGTTTGTCTGGGGTGGAGATTTTGCAGAACTCTAGAGAGGTCAGAATTGGCCACTAATTCGCCAATTCGCCCATGGACTTCAATAAGATCTAACTCGTTTGTGCTGAATATTATGGGGAAATTTGCTGCAAGACATAGGGCTCCAGCAGTGGAGCTACGTGCCAATCAAATAAGATGCTAAAGCATACAAAGGATGTGCTGCCAGCCAGGTGCATTCACCTGCCTTTATAGCATATTGCTTCATGGGGAGAAGAGTAAAAAGAAAAAAAGCATCATCCACATCCAGATGTAGCCACTTCCTCGCTCACCTGGCTTCTTTCAGACATCTAGAAGTTAATGGAAACTGCACCAGGGGATAGGTTGAGGCACTTGGGGTGTCAGTTCTAACTGGTGTGTGTTGCCGTTGTTTGGAACAGGTAAAGTGAAGCAAGAACCCACAGTATATCGTGAAGGACCTCCATACCAGAGGCGAGGGTCACTCCAGCTGTGGCAGTTCCTCGTCACACTCCTCGACGACCCAGCCAATGCTCACTTCATCGCCTGGACAGGCAGGGGCATGGAGTTCAAGCTGATTGAGCCAGAAGAGGTAAAAGAAATCTGAGAGTGAGCCTCCAAAATGGCTGTGACGGTTGCACTTTTAATTTACTGACTGTCAAAACAAAAGGTTTGAATTTCAGCTGACAGAATGGCTGGAAGCCTACTAGAATGTAACAGAGGATGAAATGCTTGAAGTTCAGATGAAAGTGTCACTGGGAGAAGGGAGCTGGATGAGACCTTAGGCTGGCTGATGTGAAATGCTGCCACTTAGCTTCTGTTGACCTCTGGACCAAGCCACTTAACCAAGGGCCTAGTAGCACTAGGAGAGACCTGCCAGAGTGGGAAGGTTTGGGGTCTGGCTAACTGAAGAGGAGGGGCTCTGACCTTCGGTGCACAGAGGTTGTGGAGTAGGGCTGGTGATGACTTCGGCCTTATGGTGGAAACTGGTGTGTGTGTTTTGCTTAGTGCTAAAATTGGACACGTACCAGAAAGATTGCAAAAAGTTGGTGGTTTTGTCCTAATTCCTTCCCAACTATCCTTTTCTGTCTAAAATGACTGGTGTTGAGAATCGAATAGCAGTGGTTCAGGACCATAGCTGCCAAGTGCCCCGTTTTCCCCGGGAAACCCCCGTTTTTACTTACCTTTTCCCGGTGGTCCCCCGTATCACTTCGTCTCCCGTTTTTCTCTGTTATTTTCTCCTGCCGGCGGCCATTTTTTTTCTTTCTGATTTGCCCTTCTATGGGCACCAAAAAATGGCCACCGCCGGCTTCAAAAGTCACATCTACGCATGTCTGGAAGTGCATAGACGCGACTTCCGGTGTCAGCGGCGGCCATTTTTGGTGCCCATAGATGGGCGGAGCGACACCGGAAGTTGCGTTGACGCACTTCCTGACATGTGTACAAGCGACTTTCGAAGCCGGTGGCGGCCATTTTTGGTGCCCATAGAAGGGCAAAGCGACACCGGAAGTTACGTCGACGCAACCTCCGGTGTCACACGGCTGCCGGTCCCGGATTCTGCAGTCCGGGACTTGGAAGGTAAGTAAGGGTAGCCAGCAACCCAGATGCTTGTTCAGGAGCTGCTGTAAGTCTGCCTGGTGGGACACAATGGCTGCAGTTCACTGATACTGGCACTCCCAACCGGGAATGATGCCTGTTGAGGCAGGGACATGGCATGGCAAGTGCTCCCGAGAGAAAATACCAATGATGTGTGCCATGCTGGCTGAGCATTGCCTTCATGCAGAGATGCATCAACACCCGATGTGGTGACAGTTCCTATATCTACCCATGGTAGATGTGTGTGATGTCACCTTTTGCACACTATGCATAAACAGGGTACCTCTTGTTGGTGCTTCCAGTGTAACTTCCAAATCTGCCTCATTCACTGCTGAGCACTACACAGGCATTTCATGTGGCAACTTGGCAAGGGCACAAGTAGATCCATCTCCTCTCTGAGTCCTTATTATTAACTTACTCCAAGTTGCAGATGGTAGGGTTCAATGTCCAGGGCTGCAACAGGGGCAGAGATGCTGTAAATCAGGCATAGGCAACCTTCGGCCATCCAGATATTTTGACCTACAACTCCCATGATCCCTAGCTAACAGGACCAGTGGTCAGGGATGATGGAAATTGTAGTCCAAAACACCTGAAGGGCCGAAGGTTGCCTATGCCTGCTCTAAATGAAGCCATTTCTGGCCTTGTTATTTATTTGCTTGTTCATTCTTTCCCGGTCCACATGAAGGTCAGATGGGGAAACTGCAGAGCAGATGGCACAAGGCTCTGCTTCCAGATTTCTCGCTGAACCTGTTGAGCACAAAATTGCTTAGTTTGGCTGTCCCTGATTATTTGCCAGCAATGCCTCCCTGTCTTAACTGCTGGGGTTGTCTTTCGGTCTTCAGAAGATCTTGTTCAGCTAGTGTTGTTTTATAGAGATAAAATGCAATTGGATTAGACCAAACACAATTGCACCTTGTATGAGGCTCTGATTCTGGAGCAAACTGCAACCTATTAGACACTGCCTGACTCAACAGCACGTTCTGTTCAGTTCACACTGGGCTCCCTGCACACTTCCTCAGAAGTGACTTTGACTCTAACCCAGGTGGGGTGAGGAAGTTGTGGGACTCCACTTGCAGTCTTGGTGCGCAAGGAGAGCATTGGCAGGGTTTGATAATCTCGTGGCGAGGGAGACCCGAGTGCAAAACGTGAGGTGGGCTCTGATGTGCAAGATGAGCCCTGAGGCTTCCTTCAGATCCTGGAGCTACAGAGGAGAGGGGATGAATCCTGCTCTCTCCCCAGCCCCAACCTGAAATTTGTTTGGATTCTACTCTTGGTGGGTGTAAGTGCAGAACTATAGCAAGCCTTTGCCTCCCATCTCCAAGGTGGAAAGGGGAGGTGGGGGGCCTGTATCTGCACCTGATGGGTGCCCTGAGATTGGAGCACCCATTGGGCGCAGAGGCAGAGCAAGCACGGATCCTTCCCCCTGCAGCTGAGAACCGTTGGGGAGTCAACGATGTGGGGAATTGCCCCTATACCTTTTGGGTGTTCAGTCTCAGAATATAAGGCACAGAGGGTTGTACCTAACTAAATGCTATCCAGAGTAATCTGTTTAAATTAATGGATCTAAGTCATGTTCGTTAATGTCAGGGAGTCTCTTTTTGAGTAGAACTAAGTGGCATATAATCCATTGGCAGAGCCAGCCTCCACACACCCCAAAGCTCTGAACCGTTGGGGAGTCAGGGTTTATATTCTGTCCCTGCAACCACCAGGTCCAAGCTTAGAGCAGGAAAATTTCCCCGATTTCACAAAACTTCTCTGAAATATAGCACATAGTCGGATTCTGCCCGTTGGATGATAAAGGGCCCGTGTGTACGACTCACTGGCGATATGTAGGTCCCACCATCTACCTGCAGGTGCTGAGTGCTAATGCTGGGCTATCCCTCACCCTTTTCTTTCCATACTGATTTCAGCTTTGTTTGTTTTTCCTGTTCTTTTGCTTTGCTGTTTGCTTCTAATCAGCTTTTAGGGAAAGTTGTGGGTGAGTTGTTAGTTTTAGAAATGTGCACGATATAAAAAGCAATCAAAATTTGCAAATGTAAAAAAGTAGGCAGCATATAACACAGTCTAGCCAGGATCCATTTCTTGCATGTTGTTTTCTCCCTGCTCCTTTGGCACAGCTTACTTGGCTTTCCATAACAGCTCCCCAGATAGCAGGTACTGTACAGAGAATGTGCCTCTTTTCTCATAACTAGAGGCACAAGAAGTCTACCCCCTTTTAAACAAATAAATAGAAAGCTAAACACTGTAATGTGAAAAACAGTTCTGCTTCTTGGTCCACCATGTGATTGGTAAACTGCAGCAATAATATGCAGTGAGCAGAACAAAATATAAGGACACTGGAAATATAAAATAAATGGAAGACCAAGATATACAGTGACCTCATGGGGGTAGAATTGTTCAGAAGTCCATCAATACAGTTGAGCTATTTTCTCAATGTTCTGAAAAAATGCTGATGGAAGGCTAGTTCATTCACCCATTTCGGACAATTCTTATTCATGGGGAACGTATCAGTGGGAAGGCCAAAAAAAAGCTACCCATTTGTTAATCAGTTATGGTTGAAAACAATTGCTCTCAGCATTCTTAGAGAGGCTACAATGTGTGTTTGCTGCATGTCAAATTTTGCAGCTCTGCAGCAATCATAAACTATAACAATATTTTTCATTATAGATTGGAAGAGTAGTTTGTTTTTGCAGGTCATATTCAATGACTGGGAATATGCACTTCCTTTTTAAAAGGTAAAATACCTGAAGCACCACCACTGATTAACAGTTTGGCGTGTTTATTTTTCTTGCTGATGTGTTTCTTCATTAATAAAGATAATCCAAATTGGATAAGTAGACTGAGATTGATACAAAACACAAATAAAACACTTCATAGCCATGAAATCAGCAAACTGAGACTCACGTTGGATAGTAAGACCTTGATCTTGGTTTCTACATGATCCTGCTGTGTTGTTGTTTAGTCGTGTCCAACTCTTCATGACCCCATGGACCAGAGCACGCCAGGCACTCCTGTCTTCCACTGCCGCCCGCAGTTTGGTCAAACTCATGTTAGTAGCTTCGAGAACACTGTCCAACCATCTCGTCCCCTGTCACCCCCTTCTCTTTGTGCCCTCAATCTTTCCCAACATCAGGGTCTTTTCCAGGGAGTCTTCTCTTCTCATGAGGTGGCCAAAGTATTGGCGCCTCAGCTTCATGATCTGTCCTTCCAGTGAGCACTCAGGGCTGATTTCCTTAAGAATGGATAGGTTTGATCTTCTTGCAGTCCATGGGACTCGAGTCTTCTCCAGCACCATAATTCAAAAGCATCAATTCTTTGGTGATCCTGCTGTATTTTTGTCTGTTTGTATTTTCAGTGTTTTGTCTTTCATATTGTTCATTATGCATTATCACTGCAGGTATTAAATTACTTCGTGACAACATAACACATCTTATTTTTTGCCATTACACATATGAGCTTCTTAACACATATATTTTTAGCGATGGATTTTTTATGCTTCCAATTTTATTCGTATTGGCTCATCCCTCTCTCTCCCCCTACTTCCCCTCTACCGCATCCCCCTCTCCCCACCCCCACACCCCACTTTTCTCATTAAGCTTCAGACACTTGGTTGTGCCTTGCATAAACGCTTTTTCACTCTGTTGCTGAGTAGGCTTTGCTCTGCCGTCGCCCTGTGGAGACACTGGTTTTTGTAAATAAACCCATGAAATTACCGAGAGGAATCTTGTGGTGTGCTGGGTTGTGCTGAATGATACAGAGAAGGAAGCTGTTTGACTAATAATTGAAACCAGCTGCACAGCTGAGCCAGGCAGTGCATGGTGGGTAATTATCCATAATATACAGTACACTCGGCATGGAAATTGTGGTTTTTCAAACAACAATTTGGCAGCGCCCCCCCCCTCTAGTCAGAGGTCTGTGAGAGTAGGCCGTTTCACTCCCTCTCCATTAGGAAAAGGCACGGCTTTGATCTGGAAATGCTTGAGCCGTGAATCTTGCGCTGTCTGGCAGTTTTCCTTTGGCGAGTATGCCAAAGGAGCGCAAGTGGGAGATGCACAGCCACATTGCAGGGCCTTGCTCCCCACGCACACAAGGTGAAAAGCTTTATACTTTTGAAGCCTTTTCTCTCAATGAGTCTGCCCCAAGTAAATGGAAGTGGGCTCTCTTATATGATCAAAAGGCTGCTAAGAGACCTTGCTTTCTGACCCTATGGTCCAGCGAGAGGATGAGGGGCTTTGGAGGAGTTTGTGGCTTTCAGTGCCCTGCTGTGCAGCAGCAAGAGGAAGCTCTTACCGCGGTAATCAAAGCCCGTGTGCTGAGAGATGATTACGTAACAGCAGCTCCAGGGCTGCTTGGAATCTGTGCATTGGAATCCGCTCTCTTCCTGTCGTTACATCCATTTGCAAAGATGTAATGTGTCTGATCATGCAAAATGTAACCGAACATGCTTCCATCCTGGAGCCTGTTAAGAGAGGTTCAGCCCCCCCACGATATTGAGAAGCCTATTGCTCTCTGTTGCCTTAAAACATCACACAGCAGAGCTTCTTGTGCTTTTTCTTCCTTTGACACTGCGGCAACTGGTGTGCTGTTGAACTTGGTAAGCGCTGCTGTGCTTTGTATGCTGCTGTGCTTTGCTCCAGACATGTTCCTCCGTACGAGAGATGAGCTGTGCTCAGGGTGGCAGGGCAGAAAAAGCTGAGTGCGAAGGGGAGCAAGATGTCAGTTCTGTTGGAGGTTTTCCTGGAGCTTTAATTGAAATCCTGTAATAGATGGAGAAGGGGCAGAGAGGCAGGTTGTGGGAAGTAGATGCTTTTCTCTGCGTTGGAGCTGCAGTGAGGCCGGGTGCTGCTTTCTCTGAGGATGGTGTACCTGTTTAATTGATCCTTGCATCTCCATTCCTCTTTCTTGGCTCTGATGAAAAACCAGACTGACCGGGTGCAGCGTACAAATGTAGCTATCTGCTTAGCTGCTGAGGCTGCTGGACACACCCTGTGTATTTGGCTCAGACTGCTGTTCTGGGCCTTTGCGATGCCTCAGGTGGATGCAAGCTGCCTCGGTGCACTTAGTGCAAGGAAATCCCATTAATCTTCTCTGAGTGCCTTGCAGATTGTCCATTCCAGAAATCCCCTGGGAAACAGTGGGTTGGTTGGCAGCAGGCTTATGTCATCAGAACCTGCTCCCAAAGAGAGCTAAAATGAGTAATCCCCTCTACATGACTGCTCCAGAATCGTATTAGAATTGAGTCGGTGCTCTTGCAACCCATTAGGAACACACTCACTGCAGCGTTGTTGGGTTTCCTGGTCTTCCCTTGGTTTCCGTTGCAGTCAAAAAGTGTGACATGCTAATGGTCTGTTGGTCTATATTCTGTGCCCTGGCCAGCAAAGTTTGGCTGGTTGTCCGTGACACTGTGAAGCACCAAGAAGCAATTTTTAACTATGTGCTAAGCGGTGGGGAGGGGGTCCTCTAGTCTTTTAGGCCTATGGACACATGCGGGTTTTTGAATGATTTGCCATGGGTACCAGCACTTCTTCCCCCCTCACTCTTTACAAACAGAAAGAAAGCATGCATGCATGCACAAAATTTGCTTTTCCAAGGGATCTGGGTAAAATGTCGATCCAGCAGAATTTTTCTGAGCCTTTGAAAAGTACATGGAGCTGAAAGGGGAAGTGGGGGGAAGTATCACACTTCCAACTTCCTTCTTCAACTCTCTGTGATTTTCAAGAGAGAAAAGGACAATGCCCCTCACTTCCTCAGGGCCAAGGAGGCTCAGAGACTTCATATGTGTCATGGTAAGGCCCCGTGGAAGATCCCAATACCCTATTTGATTCCCCCAACCTAGGCCTGCATACAGGTAGTTCAGAACCTGTGGCCTTTACTGGTGGTATTTCTGTCTCCTCTAGAGGGAGGGGCTTGATCACAAAGACTTTCCAACCAATATGCCAAAACACTTGACAAGCACTGCAGAGCTTCATGGCTGTATTCTCCACCTTCTTAGGTAGCTCGTCGGTGGGGAATCCAGAAGAATCGTCCGGCAATGAACTACGACAAGCTTAGCCGTTCTCTTCGCTACTACTATGAAAAAGGCATAATGCAAAAGGTGAGCAACCCACTCCTTCCTCTGAACATCTTTGGTACGTGAGAGCTGTGTGGTTGTAAAGGAACAGTCTTTGGCACAGTTATGGCTTACTTTTCAGGACTACTCTTCCTCCTGTTCCATCTGCCTAATTAGAGGAAAGACAGCCAACACACCATTTCTTGGTGCATTTCCAGACAATCCGCTTACAACACACAAAAAAGCAAATTGATTTTTCATTTCTTTCTACCATCTACATTTAATTTCCCTAGTCCTAAAACTGCAATACTATGTTGTGTGTGAGGAGGACGAGATTCTTCTTTTCCTCCATCCAATAGTACACTAATATCTATTGCATTTGTTGCATGGAACGTGGTTTAATGAGTGTTGCGAGCCACTCCCTGTTGCATCTGAGATTTATCAATACCCTCCCTGGGACCTTTTCTGTAGTATGTCTTTTGATGTTTGAAGCCGCTTGGTTAGGTATATACTGCATTGTCTAAGAACAAAGTCTGTAACACTTCTTTATCAGTTACATTTCTGCAGGAAGTCTGTCATTGAAATTCTACACAATATTGATCCAGAGCAGATTCCAGTGTATAGTTAGCAGAGTAAAAACTTAAAACACGTTGCAGGATTCCCAAAAAATAGACCAGGGGCAGTTAATATTTTATCCAGCAGAGTTTTACTGCTACTGAAGGCAAATGAGCATAATGGTCGCAAATCCAATGCATTCAGGATTGGCACTGTTCATAAGAAATCCAGTTGCAGCAGACTTAACTTAAACTTAAAATAACTTATAAGTCTAAACCTTAACACTAAACATACTATGTACAGAACACCACACCAGGAGGAAAAGAGATAGAAAGAGAAAGTGAAACCCAGGCTCCTTCTGGCCTTATCTTTATAGTCGTCATGACCTTGACAGAAGAGATAAGAGAATCAGTTTAAGCCAGCTGTACTCAGCTTCTCTGAAGGAATAACCCAAACATCATGAACCTTCTGCTTGTTTCTGTCACACAAAGAAGCTTCAAGAACCCTCTTGAATTAATTAGAATAGGAAAGATCGCTACACATCAGATCAATATTTTCTGCACTAAGAAATGCAAACTGACAAAGTCCACCACATCTAAACCTGACTTGAAGTTCACAAGTAGCTTGTCAAGGCTTACTTTTGTTTTCTTTGCTTCTCTGGTGGTTGTGTGACATGGGCTCAACCCCAGCAGGCACTATTGCTCAAAGAATGGCGCCTATGAGATTGCCATTCCGATTCTGCACTGTCACCTTAGCAAGGCATTTCAAAGAGTCTGTGGCAAACCTGCTTTCTTACATTATGTCACCTCCCCCAGTTTATTCCTTTTGGAAGGTGTATATTGCAAGTTCTTTGTGTACTCTGCAAAAATCTTACTGCACAACGGCAGACTACACGTAGCCTTGCCCTCATTCAGTATATATCATGCCCATCCCACTCTCAGGTTCTGAGATTTCACCAGGCATACTTTTGAGTCTATTTTTGCCAGCTTAAGAGCTAGAAATATCCTTTAAATAAATAAAGAAAAAGAATGATTTTCTCATGATGACTAAAATACTGAAGCCTGCACTTCTGCAGTGTTCTTGTAGAATCTCAGCTCTCACACAGCCTAGCTATAATGCTTTACAGACTTGTACGAATATCATAGAAAGGATAAAATACAGTTCTGGGAAGCCGGGTTTTTGAAAGGCGCTTGCTTGCACATACTCTGCACTCTTCCTTCACAACAGATTTTGAGAAGTTAAGTAGCTACTGGAAAGTAATAAAATGTAGTAACATTTAGAAAGTAACCCCTGAAGAACATGTTACAATTGCTATAACAATTGACTCTTCACTTCCTGTTTCTCCTGCATAACTTCCTGCCTGTTAATCCATCTTCATGTGGCAATTGAACCATCCATCCATATATGCAGTCATACATACCTGCCCCTTCCTTACCTGTATTACCCTCCTTCTTTTTTTAAGGTGGCTGGAGAGCGGTATGTCTACAAGTTTGTTTGTGACCCCGATGCCCTCTTCTCCATGGCCTTCCCTGACAATCAGCGCCCGTTCTTAAAAGCTGAACCAGACTGCCATGTGAATGAAGATGACACCTTACCTCTGACACACTTTGAAGACAACTCCGCATACCTCCTGGACCTGGATCACTGCAGCAACCTCCCCTACGCCGAGGGCTTTGCTTACTGACTCACTGGGCAGCATGAGTGCTGACCTTAAGAGACTCCAGTTCCAACAAATAAGGGCAAAAAAAGTTTTGTTTTTGTTGTTTTTTGTAAAGAATTTCTGCTGTTCATAAAACCGCTCTCTGCAAATATTATCGGAAGAGCCTAAAGTACTGAACGGCCCTCCACCTTGAAGACAGACAGTAGCATGGCTAGTGAGTAGGGCCTCCTGTTGCTGGTCGCTTTGGCTGCCACTGTGAAGAACAGCTGGGGTGGGACTTGCAACAGGGGGCGTCTTCTGGGCCCGGTTGCTTAGGGTCGTGTGTGACAAAAAGATGTTCACAGGACTTGAATAGACAGTGTGTGATTAGCAAATGTCAAGAAAGTACGCTATGTAACAATCACAATCCTTGTATCTACCTTGTATAATGGAAAGGGCTCCCGGGTGCTTAGGAGCCAGTGTAGCATAAGCCCTTTTCGGATGGGTCATGGCTTAATGTGGTGCTTCTCCTGGCCTGGCTGAATTAGCTCAGCCCCTCTGGGTTCTCAGTCGACAGCTCTTCAACCTGAGGAAGCCTTTCCTTCTGATTATTTTTCTTTGTTTTGTGTAATAATAATAATAATAATTAATAATAATAATAATAATTTTGGTCCATAATAAGCAAACCCAACATAAAGGACAGCACTTAACCTACCAGATCCCTATGAGCCACACAGGCACTTGGCCATCCCCCTCTGTTGCAAGGCTGCGCATGGATGGCTTGTTTTTAGGGGAAGTGGGGGGGGCCCTCGGCCAAAACACTTTTTATGTTGTGGGGCAACATTTGTAACCAGGTTTTTTGTAGGTTTTTGTATCTTAAGGCAAAACCAGCTTTTGGCAAAGCTGAGCTGCTGCTTTCTTGCTTCCAGCAGCGCCAACGCAAAGGTTGCTGCAGCTTGGCCGGGGGGGGGGGTCGTCCCTTGCCCTTGTCCTTCCATGTGCATATCTGCTTTGTGCTGTTCTGCAGTGGATGCTGTCCAGGACAGTTTGTACAGTGTGCTCTGCATTCAGAGTATGCTCCCCTGCAGCAGCAGCAGCAGCAGCAGCAGCAGCAGCAGCAGCAGCAGCAGCAGCAGCAGCAAACGCAAGCTGCTTGGCTTTTCCTGCAACTGGGGACTCTATGTATATAATACAAGGCAGCTCCAGCCATTGAACTTCTCCCAGGCAGGGCAGTCCTGACCGTGTGGCAGCATTGTCTTGTAACAGCTGAACTAACTTTTTCCAGTTCTCCCTAGGCTTGCGAGCAAGAGAGGTGCAAGATGTGTATACAGACCTATTTTTTAGCTTCATCTGTAAGTTGCATTACCCTCCTTCAGTTCATGCAAGTTGCATATTTTAAGAGGATTTTTTAAAAAGGAATATATATATATATCTATATATAACTTGGGTTTGTAAAAAAAAAAATCAGAGAGGAAGGGGAGTTGGTCAGAGTTGATCATTATATATAAAACATCTCTGGATCCTTCAGAAATTTCCCCTCTTCTTGCTGCGAGCTGCATTCAGCATGCAACTGTACCGTGCTTGAGCCAAATATGCATATCTTTCCCTGCGGACTCCAATTTTTGTTGTAAATGCTGTATAGGATTTCTCTTTCTGCTTTGATAACTTTGTTTGGGTTTTTGACTAACTTCACTTCTTTTTTTAAAGTATGAAGATTAACTCTTTGTAGACGACTCGGCTACTCTCCCCAGAAAGTACCACGTGGCCTGTCAAAAAAAGCACAGGGCAGCAGCAAAGTTCAGCTGCAGCGCCCCCCACCCACCCCAAAAAATATGACCCAGGGCTTAACCAAAACAGTGGGTTTTGTTTTGTTTAATTGGTTATGGGAAGTCTATAGTGCAGAAAGGGTTAATCTGAGGATTGATGTGAAATGACTGTTGCCTGAGCAGGGCTATATAATATATCTCCTGCAAAGCTGCATTACATTCTGTACTGTGTACAATAAAGGATTTTTGCTTTCTGTTCAGGCACTGCTGGTGCGCTTCCCTCTCATTCAATTGTGTGGCCAGCACTGCCACGCAGAAATGGATTGACACTGCCCTGTCTGCTCCTGGAGTTCTGGAGAGCTCTATCCCTGGGCAGGATTCACCTAACAAACCCCAACAACAGAACCCCTATGCAAGGGCTTCCACAATGGTGCTTTCCTCCTCCCTTCTCGTTCCCCTCACAGGGGAAAACTCAGGAATAAAACCCAGAACAGCGCACAGAGGGAGGGGGCTTGTTCTGTCTCAGTTCTCTGCCTTCACCTCAGTTTTGCCTGCCACTGGGCTGCAGTCCCTCAAGAAAGCAATCTTGTTTCCCGCAAAATTAGCGCTATTTCAAGGACCTCTATATTCAACGGACATGGAAGTGAGTGGTTTTCGCAGAATGTCTTTTCATAAGGTGTTTTGACCCAAAGGTTTGTTTTTCTCTAAATCAACATCTCTTGCCCCCAATTTCTTCTTGTTCTCGCCTTGCTAGCACTTCTACAGTTTCCCCTAAAATACCTGTCCTCCAAAATGTTATTCTATAACTTCTCACCGGCTGGGGCTGACAGAAACTGGGAATCCAGCACTATCTGGAGGACCACCGTCACACCCACCTCAGCTCAATCCCGGGAATAAACAGGCTGCATTGTTTAATTCTGCCCTTCCTAGAAGGAGCTCAGGACTAGTATATACGGTATGGCTGTGTTCTCTTTAGCCCCTTTATCCTCACATCAGCTCTGTGATAGATTAGGCTTGGAGATTGTGACTAGTCAAGAGGCTTCGTAACTGAGCAGCATTTTGAATCTGACAGAACAACACACTCCCCACTTCACTAGAGTGGTGGCACTCGGGATTCTCTTCAGTCAAGATATTATTTAGAAGAGCTATGTACATTGATGTCTCTTATGCAACTGGGTAAAACAAAGTGATGCAGTTGGATCAGATTCCAAAATGGACACTTAAAAGGGGGGAAAGGGTTAAGTAAGCCTCAAGTTTCCTATAATTTTTGCTTCTGTTACTCTACATCTGCCCCCTGTCAATAACATGCTCTCCAACTTATGTGCTTGCAATTAACGCATAAACCATGAACAGTTAATCACTACTAGCCTAAAGGACACATGCTTTCCCTGCAGATGCTGCTTCCGAGATTGACTTTGCAGAGCTTTTCATTACCTTGCAATCAGGAGGAGAATATATTTCCAACATGTTCATTGGGTGAGCAGCTTTTACCAATGACCTGGATTTATCGGCAGGTCACTTTCCTATATCATGCCCTCATCCCTCTCCTGTTCCCTTGCCCCTTGGAATGGGGCTTTCTCTAGCCTTTGGAGAAATTCCATTTCCCAGTCCCTGGAAGGTAAAACATCACAGCTAAATCCTTACGAACGGCACCAGCTGATTACAGACATGGTGTGTGAGCATCCTGATAGCAGCTTGAGCAAAGTGCTCTGTCTTGAACTAGGAGATAAAATCTACTTTACCCTAAGCATTGCCAATGAAAGCACATTCTGCTTAACCATCTACAGAGAATAGAAACAGAAAGAAGCCTGGATATCTTTTTTTAAATCTTCTGTGTATGGTGACCACTTTCACATTGCTTACAAAAGAAAGAAAATCGCCAAAAAGACAATTTTGCATAAAATGTGCTCATGCCTATATACAGTATATGCAGAAATCATTAAATTGAAATATAATACTTATGGCAAGGTAGAATGTGGTCAGGTGACCTGTGTACTACTTGCCTCTGCTTTCCTCTATCCTTATTGTCATATATATATATATATATATATATATATATATATATATATATATATATATATATATATATGTGTGTGTGTGTGTGTGTGTATATATATATATATATATATATATATATATATATATATATATGACAATAAGGATAGAGGAAAGCAGAGGCAAGTAGTACACAGGTCACCTGACCACATTCTACCTTGCCATAAGTATTATATTTCAATTTACTGATTTCTGCATATACTGTATATATATATATATATGTAAAAGGTCCCCGTTCGTACGCGTCCGGCTACCTCCGAAACCTCTTGACCGATTGCGTTGAAATTTTCACACGACGTTCCATTCCACTGCACAGGTGGACAGATGAGAAGTTAGAACGTGTTTTTTATAAAAACATGTCAAAGCAGCACAACTGAGGATGCCTCAGCTGCTGCCATTGGCTGCAGACTATCTGTGACATCACAGTAGCATGGCATTGCCCAGCATAGCACAGCCAGGGGAGCAGGCCAGGCCCAAGATGCACATGGGGTGTGCGACTGAAAGAGAGAGAGGGGTTGGGATGACGGGTGCCATCACATGGGAGGAAGATGAGCAGAGAGAGCTGGAGGGGAGATGACCAGAGAGATGGAAGGGACCGCAGAGAGAGAGGTATCGTGACGTCCGGGTTGTGGTACGGGGCTGGGGTGAGGAACGGGGCGCTGAGTGGAGGCGGGCCATGCCTTTGGGGAGGAGGAATGTGGCGGGGTGGCGGGTGCCCCCACGCGGAAGGGAGATGACGTCACGCGGCGGGAGAACCAGAAATGGGTGTGCAGCTGGGGTGGGGAACAGGGACACAGTGGAGGAGGCCCATGCCTTACGGGAGGGTGAATGGGTGGGGGGGATTTGCCAGAACACGCATACATTGTGCATAACTACATTAAGACAGAAAAAACAGGATTCGAACCAGGAACATAGTTCGCAAGCTATGTCTTGCTGGTCCTGATTATGGGGATCACACATGCAACACATTCTGATGCCATTGCTGTTTAATAGCAAGAAGGAGCATTTATTAGCAGCAGGTTACACACGGTAGCCATACCTCTCTCTTTTAACAGAAATCACTTAGAAGGTATCTGCACATTTTGCTCCATAACTTTCTAGGACTAGAGACTTGCTTAAAGAGAAGAAGAAGAAGAAAACTCAAAGTCTGGAGCACCTGCCCAGGGGAAGCCATCAGAGGCAAATTGGTGCCTGTAGGTGCTGGGTTGGCAACCCCTGGCATAAATAGAGAAAACCTGAGTTTAATTTAATTACCCTCCCAAGAGAGACAGGTTGGTGTTTGGGAAGCCTGTGATTTCTCAATAGTTCCATGCAGTTTTCAATACCTGAAAGTCAAGAAACCAAATCAACATGCTCAACTAAATAATGTTAATTATGCGACTCTATCCAAAGAAACTAACTTATATACAGTATTTGGAATGACTTAAACTTATCCTGGCTGAGCTGAGTAGGCATAATAAATATTAAAATCTTGCCCAAGCTAAATTTACTGTTTCCAGTACTGCATATTGCAACATAGATTAATAAGTGAATGGATTAATCCTGTCAGGTGTGAATAAAGAAATCTGAACACAAAAATCATAAGGTGAGTGTACTAAACTCCACCTACTGAATATTTTGCAAAACAATTCATTGCAGTCCTCAAAATAGACCCAAAATGCAATCCCAATTTCCTACTGCCATGCACAAAATCAAAGAACCATTTAAAATGTTATAATATGGAAAACAGTGGATGACTAACATTTTTAACTTTGGAGGGGTTTTTTGGGGGGGAGGGGTGAAGCTCAGCAATTGCTCAATTCTTTTAGGAAAAGTTTAGAAACCAGATAGGAACTTGACCAGAAAGGTCTTTCAGCTACTAAAGTCTTCCCATACCTCCTAGCTCCTCCTATTGCTATACGTAGAATGCTAATAATGCCCTCTCCCTTTAATGTTTCCTTTTCTCCACCTTTTCTAGCTCGCTGATGTAATAATTCCACAAAACGCCAATAGACCTGGAACTAATAAGTGTCTTTAGAGACAAGGCAAGGTTCCTACTTGAACATAATTAGCTAACAGCAGCTAACAAGCCAAAGAGAAAGTGAAACTAAACAAGGCTGCAATTCTATCCACACCTACCTAAGAGTAATATCTATAGAGCGTAGTTGGGCTTACATTTGAGTGAACATTTAATAAAAAGCCATGTAAAGCACCTGTGTGGCATGTGGAAGGTCCTGGTGTTGTGCTATACAGCTGCCGACTCACATTTGCGTTCGTGAACACATTAATCTAAGCTCAAGCTGCCAATGTGTGGAGTTTAGCAAACTCAGCCGTTGCTTCCCTGCTCTCACAGGCTCTCCTTCTCCTACTTCCAGGAACAAGGTGGAGCTGCAGCATGGCTCCAAGCTACATAAAACACCAGGTGAACGGAATCTCTCCAAAAAGATATATTTACAGCCTGCAACTTTGCTAAGTCAAAGATTGCATTACCATTTTTCCAATGAAACCAAGTTCTCTTCCAAGTTTGGAACCTTTTTCTTCTTTGTTTTACTGCCAATAGACAGAGACTTGTTTGCTGTAACTTCTGAAACTTTGTGAGTAAAAATCTTCACTTATTTGCAAAGCTAAGTGTCCGTGATTTATTCTCGACTAAGTATTTTCATGGGGATTGTTTGTTTAAAGGTGGATAAGGATAAATGTAAATCTAACCAAGTTTTAATGTACTTGGAGCAGTCGCCACTGTGCTAACTCTGTTATGAGAACGTAAGAATCTGCCTTCCAAATAAGAATATTTTGTGTGAAATCCTAGAAAGCTGCTGCTGATCAGTACAGTATAGGCAATACTGAGCTAGATAGTGTCAGTTCGCATATCTTAGTGCAGAAAGTATTGATCTAGTGTGTAGCGATGTTTCTTATTCTATTTCATTCGAGAGTGTTCTGGAAGTTGCTCCGTGTGAAAAAACACGCAGAAGGTTCATGATGTTTGGGTTATTCCTTCAGAGAAGCTGAGTACAGCTGATTTAAACTGGCTTTCATCTCTTTCAGTCAAGGCCATGCTGACTATAAAAGTAGGGTCAGAAGGGAGCCTGGGTTTCACTTTCACTTCTAGTGTGGTGCATAGCTGCCAAGTTCCGGCCTGAGAAATAAGGGACTGGACCGGAAGTAGCAGACCGGAAGTAGCGCTGCCGCCATTTTGGAACTGGGCGGAGCATGCTCAGAAGCTACTTTTGATGCTGCTCTGCCCTGTTCCAAAATGGCCGCCACACCAGAAGTCACGCTGAGGCCATTTTGGAACTGGGCAAAGCAGCCTCAAAAGTCACTTCTGAGCATGCTCCGCCCAGTTCCAAAATGGCCGCCGCGCCAGAATAAACCGGGGGGAAACAAAAAAATCCGTTTTTTCAGCTGGGGACAGCTGGAAAAACGGGGTTTTCCCGGGGAATACGGGAGACTTGGCAGCTATGGTGTGGTGGTCTGTATTCAGTATAGTGTTAAGGTTTAGACTTATTATAAATTATTGTAAGCTTAAATTAAGTCTGCTGCAACTGGATTTCTTATGGACAGTGCCAATCCTGAATGTATTGTACCATCAAATCACAGCATTGGAAGGGTTCCAATAGAACAGATCATTTTAACTTCTCTTAGGGGTTGGACATTTTTATGTTAAGTAGTCTTGGAAGTTCCTTCTTTCTGTCTCTCAGGAAAGAAAATCTGCAACCTCCTTAGGCAGTTCTGTTCCATTGCTGAACAGACATCTAAACATCTAAACCTAAGCGCAGCACACCCAGTTCCTTTAGCCTTTCCTTGTCTTTCCAAACAAGTCTACAAGTCTAAACCTTTTATATTCTAGTTTTCCTCTGAATGCTTGCCTGCTTTGGGGATCGTTCTTCCACGGCAATGCCGAGAGGGAGAAGGGAAGCCCAGTTAAAATGAGCATGCAAATTAAGTTAAAGTATGACTTTGGCTAATAATGAAAGACACTGGAGAGCTTCGCTAATTGGGGAATCTAGCCTATCTAGTGAAGGTTCTCTTAATGGGATTGGCTCTCCAAACTAGACAGAAATTATCCAGAAGTTCAAATAGCACTCTAAAGTTTGTTGTTTTCCCACTACGCTGAATTTCATTGTAAGCTGTGTAAAAGGGTTATTCCAATGCACTTTCTTCCCACTGCACTAATGTATACTGGGCAACACAAATTAGCACACTTTCAGTGGATTTTAATAAGCTTACCCAGTTTTATGGCTACAGTATTTCAGCACATGTTCAAATTGCAACTTGCAATATTGTAATTATCAACCCCATTCTGAAAGACACCCCCCAGGGTATGAAGAATCAAAACAAAGCATGAGGGGGCGAGGAGGAGAGAGAATAGTCATGTGAATCTGCCATTACACTTGCAAAACTATCTGTGCCTTTGGGCTCAAAAAAAATCCAGGAATGCAATTTATCTGTTGTTGAAGTCCAAATATGGACCAGGCATCTATAAATATATTGCACCATATTCAAGTGGCAGCTTTGGAATGAGTCAAGCCTCATTTACTTGTGATTTCTTGATACTAATCTGACATGTTTATTGGGGCTGGGGGAGGCTCTGCAATAAAGCACAGCTGAAGGATTCCAGGAAGTCAGCAGGGGCCAGCAATTACTAGAATTTGTCAGCCAATAACATAAAGCTTCTTTGCGCTGAGAATCTATTTTAACCCAAGCGTTTCAGGAATGGTATAAAAACAAATGTGGTCATTCCAGCACTCCCTGTACCTAAGAATTACTGGTGCCTTTGGAAACTGAGAGTCTGTAAGGTAGACCTTCATATCTCTTGCTTTGTCCATTTCTATCTCCCTGCTTCCAAAACAGTCAAAGGGCAACATGCTGATCTGGGATGTGTAAGTACATGTGTATATCTGTGTGTGCAAAAGTAGCCATGATCAGGTTTGGTTTCCATAGTGATTGATATACTTTAATGTGGGGTGTTGCTCTTGAAAGGATGAGATGCACTTCCAGGAAGTCTTATTTCCTAGAAGGCGCCTCTATGAGTAGAAATTAACATTATAATGAAAGCACAGGCTTTTTCCTAATTTATCGGTGGCATAAATGCAGCTGGATAACTGTTCTGCAAAACAGAGTGGCTTAACCCTTCACCCACCAACTGATTCTCCACTGCAAACGTGCCCCCCTGCCAGTTTTAACTAATTTCCCCAAGATGGACTCATAGATCAGAAGTAAGTTGTCTAGCTAAGGCACAAACTGCCTACTAGGGAACCCTTTAAAGAGGAGAATATGAGGGCATAAGAAAGGTAAAACACACCTCCTTCCTACCCACCAGTCCTCACCTGTGATTGATCACATTCCTCTTACCTTAGGACCAAACTAGAAGTGTGACACACATGATACACATGAAATCCATGGTAAGATCTCACATGGTTTTCATTAATTAGTAATTGTGGGCAGCAGGGAGAAGGCAGAAATCAGGCTGGGATCACAGCACCAGGGGAGGGAGATTTTTAACCTTTCCCCCTGAATTGCTTGAAACTCCTGCTTCCACACTGGATTAGACCTAGTGGCACAGTACAAATATCTGTGCTCCACCTGTGTGGCAAACAGCAACATTGGGAAAGCAATTTTAATTGATTTAAAATTAAAGCCCCAAGCACCATTCTCCTGTTCTGATCCACAAACACATCTCATGGCTGCTATGAACTCTAAAATGATTTGCCCTATCTGAAGCATTAGTTGTGTTCCCAGCAAGTGCAGATTTGGGAGCACATGTTTTCCAAGATAATTTCTAGTTCAGTCACTGAGATTTCTGCCCACCACCCAGGAAACCATAAACTTGAGCAGCTCGAGCTCTGTACACACTGTAACTTCAAAGGACATTTGAAGCCTAAAATATGAAACTAATGTAGGCTCTGCCAAAAGGCAGGAAGGCACATCATGACTGCGCTTGCATCCTGATTTGGCCAACATAAGAAGCAAGCACCCATCTGAGCACGCATGGGGCTATAGTGTTGATATCACACTGGCAGACCAGGCTCAGTGATTAATGCAGCCTCCATTCTGCCTCCTGAACTCAGTAATTCACAGGATGAGACTAATTAGAAGCATAATTTTTTTTTGAAGTCTTTGGTTGCTGTAATCAGCACTACTGAAGATCTAAGGCATCAAGGGAATTGCTCTCTTGCTATTGCTAGGTAAAATGTTTCAGTATAGACATACTGCTCATCATCAAACAGCCCTTCCAGCATGCAAAATGTTTTACAATTCATCAACAACCAAAAGAAGGAGGTTGGCAGAAAGTTTATGATTCCCTTGGTCATCTGGCAAACTTCATGCAATTTGAACCTGGCTTTTCTACTGCTAAGCCCAGTGTGATGTGTGTATTGTACACGCTGATCTAATGAGTCATATGAACAATTCCTAGCTAAACTTTAATGAAACGCAGCCTTCGCCAATCTAGTAACTTGCAGGTCTTTTATCTCCCATCAGCCCTGACCAGCATGGGCAATGGTTGTTGTTGTTTAGTCGTTTAGTCGTGTCCGACTCTTCGTGACCCCATGGACCATAGCACGCCAGGCACTCCTGTCTTGCACTGCCTCCCGCAGTTTGGTCAAACTCATGTTCGTAGCTTCGAGAACACTGTCCAACCATCTTGTCCTCTGTCGTCCCCTTCTCCTAGTGCCCTCAATCTTTCCCAACATCAGGGTCTTTTCCAAGGATTCTTCTCTTCTCATGAGGTGGCCAAAGTATTGGAGCCTCAGCTTCACGATCTGTCCTTCCAGGGAGCACTCAGGGCTGATTTCCTTAAGAATGGATAGGTTTGATCGTCTTGCAGTCCATGGGACTCTCAAGAGTCTCCTCCAGCACCATAATTCAAAAGCATCAATTCTTCGGCGATCAGCCTTCTTTATGGTCCAGCTCTCACTTCCATACATCACTACTGGGAAAACCATAGCTTTAACTATACGGACCTTTGTCGGCAAGGTGATGTCTCTGCTTTTTAAGATGCTGTCTAGGTTTGTCATTGCTTTTCTCCCAAGAAGCAGGCGTCTTTTAATTTCGTGACTGCTGTCACCATCTGCAGTGATCAAGGAGCCCAAGAAAGTAAAATCTCTCACTGCCTCCATTTCTTCCCCTTCTATTTGCCAGGAGGTGATGGGACCAGTGGCCATGATCTTGGTTTTTTTGATGTTGAGCTTCAGACCATATTTTGCGCTCTCCTCTTTCACCCTCATTAAAAGGTTCTTTAATTCCTCCTCGCTTTCTGCCATCAAGGTTGTGTCATCTGCAAATCTGAGGTTGTTGATATTTCTTCCGGCAATCTTAATTCCGGCTTGGGATTCATCTAGTCCAGCCTTTCGCATGATGAATTCTGCATATAAGTTAAATAAGCAGGGAGACAATATACAACCTTGTCGTACTCCTTTCCCAATTTTGAACCAATCAGTTGTTCCATATCCAGTTCTAACTGTAGCTTCTTGTCCCACATAGAGATTTCTCAGGAGACAGATGAGGTGATCAGGCACTCCCATTTCTTTAAGAACTTGCCAGAGTTTGCTGTGGTCGACACAGTCAAAGGCTTTTGCATAGTCAATGAAGCAGAAGTAGACGTTTTTCTGGAACTCTCTAGCTTTCTCCATAATCCAGCGCATGTTTGCTATTTGGTCTCTGGTTCCTCTGCCCTTTTGAAATCCAGCTTGCACTTCTGGGAGTTCTCGGTCCACATACTGCCTAAGCCTGCCTTGTAGAATTTTAAGCATAACCTTGCTAGCGTGTGAAATGAGCGCAATTGTGCGGTAGTTGGAGCATTCTTTGGCACTGCCCTTCTTTGGAATTGGGATGTAGACTGATCTTCTCCAATCCTCTGGCCATTGCTGAGTTTTCCAAACTTGCTGGCATATTGGGTGTAGCACCTTAACAGCATCATCTTTTAAAATTTTAAATAGTTCAGCTGGAATATCATCACTTCCACTGGCCTTGTTATTAGCAGTGCTTTCTAAGGCCCATTTGACTTCACTCTCCAAGATGTCTGGCTCAAGGTCAGCAACCACACTACCTGGGGTGTACGAGACCTCCATATCTTTCTGGTATAATTCCTCTGTGTATTCCTGCCACCTCCTCTTGATGTCTTCTGCTTCTGTTAGGTCCTTACCACTTTTGTCCTTGATTATGGTAATCTTTGTACGAAATGTTCCTTTCATATCTCCAATTTTCTTGAACAGATCTCTGGTTTTCCAATGGGCAATGGTAGAGACTATGAAAGCTGCAGTCCAGACACATTGGAGGCCACCACTTTAGCAAAGGTTGTTGTAGAAGAACATCGCCACTGATTTCTCATTCTTTTCTTGATACCAATGATTGTACCAGGAACTTTCTGCATGTGAGGCCAATGCTTGACCACTGAGCTGTGGCCCATCCCCCAAAAGCGGAAGCAGGTGCTAATAGTAATGAGATCTATTCATCTTTTTTTAAAAAAAAAGCAAAATCACAGTGTATTTATTTCAATATACTGAAGAGGGAAGTGTGAAAAAGTACAGGAAAAGCTATGTGGCCAAGGTTATGCAAAGGATGCTTATGCTATAGATGAAGATAGCACTTTATTGCTGTATCAAAACTTGGTATGTTAGCAATGCCTCTCCACCAGCTGGCCTCTTGCCACATCCAGTAACAAAGCCATTGGCTTTTATTCTTGCTAGCACTAAAATCTCCATTGTTTGAGAGCCCTGTAGATTGTCATCATCATCACCGCAAGTATGGCTTGAGGAGCTCAGCAAGTGAAAACTGAATTATATGCTAGGGATGCGAATTTTGTAAAAGCAAGCAACTGACAAAAGAGGTAGACTCATCATTGCCATGGAAACACTTGGATTTTTCTTTTTTCGTAAAGCAACCTTGTTCTACTTAAAGACTTTTTGCCTACATTACAAAACATATCTACTGTGAATGTTCCAGACTGAATGAGTCACTGGAAATTATTATATTCCTGAGACACCCAGGAGGCGACTTCTATAAATTTATAGTATCAATGATATAAATCTCCTAAATGTACAGGGATCAAGTTTTTCATGGACTGATCCATTTCCCAACACAGTTATCTACCCAGAGAAGAAGGCCCTTCTAGAGAAGAAATGCCATTAATGGTGAAAGCATATGCTTCGGATAGACCAGCTAGGGAACTTTTGGGTTTAGCTGAAGCCCCATACTCCAGAGTCTCTCTGCCAATAAAAATATACCAGCAGAATGTTAGGGCTACACACTGAAACACTAGCTAGCATACACCTACCACTGGTACAACTCTGCCAGCCATTTGTCCAAGAGAGGGTAATGACAGTGTCATGACAGGAGGAATGGGGTTGCATGTAAGCCTTATACCATTGTACAATACTGCCTATCCTTGGGAGGTGAGTCTTCAGTGTCCAGTCCTCTCCCCCATATATATTCTGAAGGAACTGACCTTCCCACCCCCTTCTCCTCTTTATACAGTGTCATGAAGCCCAGCATTGCAGACACCTGCCCCTTTCTTTTAATTACCAAAAGTGTCAACTTAATTACATAAAGCAATACAACTTGGTCCTTTGCCAGCTTCTGTCTCAGCACCAAGTGTCCTTTGCCTGGAATCAGAAGATGTTGCCTCTACCTGGTTTTGCTGGTTTCAGTCTCAATATGAGAGGTGATCATGGCTCCAGCTTCAGACAATGGCCAGACTATTCACATCCTACTGTTGGGGGACTGATCTCCTTCCTGTAGTTTCTAACTTCTCCTTGGCTGCATGTGCTCTTTTGTACAGCGACAGAGGGGACAATTGACAACTGGTTGCTGTCATACCAAGCCAATTGCAGCCAAACCATGTTTACATCTGAGCAGGGCAGCCATGGCATGGGATAGTCACAAGCCTCAACCATCCTTGACATACCACAGCTATAGCCTGCCCTTCCTTAAACTCTTTTCCTGGTCCCTACACCAACTAAACATCTCCCACTGTGGGGAGTAGAAAATCCTGCCCTTCCATTCCCCCACAGCAGAGTATTAACAGTGTACTCAGTCACAGCACACCACCAGCAGTATATAAACCAGGGGCAGAGAGAACATAATTCAGTTGGTAAGGCATATGGCGTGGGGCTATCTGGCCTCATGTACACCCTTAGAGCACATGAAGGGGAGCTTTGGAGATGGCTTAAACCACGGAGCCTAGGGCTTGCTGATCAGAAGGTCGGCGGTTCGAATCCCCGCGATGGGGTGAGCTCCCATTGCTCGGTCCCAGCTCCTGCCAACCTAGCAGTTCAAAAGCACATCAAAGTGCAAGTAGATAAATAGGTACCGCTACAGCGGGAAGGTAAACGGCGTTTCCGTGTGCTGCTCTGGTTCGCCAGAAGCGGCTTTGTCATGCTGGCCACATGACCTGGAAGCTGTATACCGGCTCCCTCGGCCAATAATGCGAGATGAGCGCCGCAACCCCAGAGTCGGTCACGACTGGATCAAATGGTCAGGGGTCCCTTTCCCTTACTATGGACAAAGGACTCTTTGCACAAACTTGATGTATACAGTCATACCTCGGTTTAAGTACGCTTCAGTTTGAGTACTTTCAGTTTAAGTACTCCGCGGACCCGCCTGGAACGGATTAATCCACTTTCCATTACTTTCAATGGGAAAGTTCGCTTCAGGTTAAGTACGCTTCGGGTTAAGTACAGACTTCCAGAACCAATTACACTCATACTTCGGGTTAAGTACGCTTCAGGTTGAGTACTCCGCAGACCTGTCTGGAACAGATAAATCCACTTTCCATTACTTTCAATGGGAAAGTTCGCTTCAGGTTAAGTACACTTCAGGTTAAGTACAGACTTCCGGAACCAATTGTGTACTTAAACCAAGGTACCACTGTAGTAATTTGAAATAGGGCCTTCTCTGTAGTGGTGCCTAACCCATGGAATTCCCTCTACTGCCCCCTTCTCCAAGATGTATGTTTGGTGCTGTTACTGTTTACTTCTGGTGTCAATTAAAAACATACCTGTTTCTCCAGGCTTTTGTTGTGCACTGCTCTGAGGCACAAGTGGCACTTTAGTTGCTGTCAGTTTGCTGTATTATTGTTTTACTGTTCCATTTTAAACTGTTTTAATGACTACTGGTTTTATTTAAGTTTTCTTCCTTTTTCTGGAATCATGGAGCGATGAAGGCCTAGATTCAAACTTCACGCACATATAATTAAGTAAATAAATCAGTTTTGTCAAGAATATTGTTTAAGAAGTTGCAAGATACAGAGAAGATTCTAATTACGAATGACTTTGCTGTTCAAAGTTCTAAAAAGACAACACTAGCTGGCATCTACACGACTGGACTTTCCGGATCGAGAGCTTTCATTTTGAAGGCTTGTTCCTAGCCTTTTCAGAAGCAAAAGAAAATCTTCCAAATGTAAAGAGGCTTGTCTAAGTTAATCAGTATGTTTGGGTTAATATGGGTCACTTAACCCATATCATGCTTGGCTGGACTTTTATTCTGAATTAAAAGTAACTTTTAGGTTAAACTAAGCTGTCTTCCCAGCCAAGATACAGGGAGTAGTGATGAAGAGAAGATGATGAATAGTCCTGTCCTAAAGCTTAAAGTGTAAATGAGCTATAAAGTTGTACCTTGGTTTTCAAACAGCTTAGTTCACAAACTCGGAACTCGAATGTCGCAAACCCGGAAGTAGGTGTTCTGGTTTGCAAACTTTGCCTGGAAGCTGAACGTCCGGCGCAGCTTCCGCGGCTTCCAATTGGCTGCAGGACGCTCCTTCAGCCAATCGGAAGCCGCGCTTTGGTTTCCAAATGTTTCGGAAGTAAAACAGACTTCCGGAACGCATTCTGTTCGAAAACCAAGAGGCAGATTTATAGATACCAAGCAACTAAGTGCCTCTTATATTTGATTATCAAATGGGGGCAAGGTTCCTGGCTGCTTTGTTTTACAATTTTTGAAGGCATATGTCATCTGTCAGACAGGTTAGTACCTGCATAGAGTTGATGAAAGAAATCTTTAGTAGCCTTATACATCTGGTATATCAATAATGAAATAAATAATGTTTGTTAAAAGCACTGTTGACTTGCAAGAATGTAGCATTTCAACTTAGAGAAACAACCTACAGAATCTATTTACCTAGTGCAAAAAATATCCCATTATCCTGAATTGTTATCAGGGGTGGCCAACTCCCAAGAGACTGCGATCTACTCACAGAGTTAAAAACTGGCAGTGATCTACCTCCTTTTTTGGGGTTCAGGTCAAAGTTGTTGAGCTCTTTTAGGAAGGAAGAAGGCCCATTTTGAGGGCCTTCGGGTCAAAGTTGTTGAGTTTGTTTTTTTAGGGGACCCACAGTTGTGCAGCTACTTTGGAAGGGAACCAATGATCTACCAGTGATCTACCGCAGACGTCCAGTGATCTACCAGTAGATCATGATTTACCTGTTGGACATGCCTGTGATAAACATTATTTGCCTAAAATGTTTAAGATCTTCTGGTTTGTCCCCTGGTTTGTCCCCTGGTTTGGGGAGATTTCCTAGTGTCTACTATGGAGCTGATGAACTCCCACCAGTAAATTCATTAAATATTCTCATCTGCTGAGTGAATTTGTGGTGTACTTCATAGAATACTAATTGTATTCTGCTCTGCTGGAGTGGTTAATTTAGGAAGCCCGAATCCAGAAATTATGATACACCGAAGCACAAAAGTGCAAAGTACAAACTAACAAACTAATAAATTGCTAGCTAAGTAGCTCTCATGACAGAGCACTGCATGTCCTAGACATCTTGATGCATTATATGTTTGCCTCAGGTCTGCACTACGTTTGTTCATCCCTGGCAGAACTGTGTCTTTACTTGAGACTGGTTTAAGTACAGCTAGAAGCGAAGATTCAAAGATTCTGAAGTAGGCCCATGTTCCTATTCACATTTTTGAATTCAGGCAGTTGTAGACGGGAAATGTAGGGTTTTTTTCAGAGCAGAAGTGATTACATTATCTGCCAGATAACAAACCCCAATTGCTCTGGTATGTAAATGAGAGGATAATGAGACTTTCAAGTTCATTTATGATTGACTAGCATAGAGAAAGTTAGAGAATAACAATAGGCCGAATACTTCTTTCCTTTTCTTTGATGAAGTTGTCATTGAAATTCTACACGATATTGATCCAGAGCAGATTCCAGCATATACTTAGCAGAGTAAAAACTTAAACATCTTGCAGGATTCCCAAAAAATAGACCAGAGGCAATTAATATTTTATCCAGCAGAGCTTTACTGCTACTGAAGGCAAATGAGCATCATGGTCACAAATCCAATACATTCAGGACTGGCACTGTCCATAAGAAATCCAGTTGCAGTAGACTTAAACTCACAATAATTTACAATAAGTCTAAACCTTAACACTATACAGTGGACCCTCAGGTTACGTTACCTTCGGACACGGCACGGTTACGTTGTGGACACTGCAAACCCGGAAGTGGTTTTGCCGCTTGCGCACGCTTAGAAGTGCTCTGCACACCTCACACATGCGCAGAACAGGCATCTCCGGTTACGAAGATTTCGAGATACGACCAGGCCTCCGGAACGGATCCCGTTCGTAACCGGAGGTACCACTGTACAGTATACAGAATACCACACCAGAAGGAAAAGAGATAGAAAGGAAAAGTGAAATCCGGGCTCCTTCTGGCCTTACTTTGATAATCAGCATGACCTTGACTGAAAGAGTTGAGAATCAGTTTAAGCCAGCTGTACTCAGCTTCTCTGAAGGAATAACCCAAACATCATGAACCTTCTGCTTGTTTCTTTCACACAGAGAAGCTTCCAGAACCCTCTTGAATTAATTTGAATAGGAAAGATCGCTACACATCAGATCAATGCTTTCTGCAGTAAGACATGCAAACTGACAGAAGTTTCTATCTCACAGGTGTGCCAACTCTAGAGGGCCAAGGTGTCTTCAGCCCCCTCAACATTTGTTTGAAGGGAGCCTGGCTCCCTCAGGTTGAAGAGGCTTTGTGCGCCTCAGCATCCTCCAGACTCCAGAGGATGCAACATTGTGGTGCACGGTGTCAGGAGAGGCCATGGGGACCGGCGCACCCTGGCACAAGGTCGTACCAGCCTGTGCAGCATCAGGAGATGCCGCTGGGACTGGCGCAGCCCAGCAGAAGGGTGTACCGGCTTGTGCAGTGCTGGGAGATGTGTGTGACGTCACGCACACAACATGCACCAGGCCTCTCTCAATCTTGGTGGCAACCTGGCACCTCTGCCCTATCAAGTCAGCCTAATGGAGCTTACTCCCACAAAACGATGCATAGGATTGCAGTTATGCTGAGAATAATAAATTGGAGATTATGCTATGCATTGCTGCTCTTCAGTGTATGTGTGTAGATAGGTAGATAGAAATAGATCACTGTGACTGTATACATTTTTACACAGCTATGGACTCTCCTTGTCTACTGTAGTGGCTGCTGGGCATCAGCTGAGGGGGTTGTTCTTATGGGCCATGCTTGGCCTGAAAATTAGAGGAGACTGTTGGTTTCCTCTAATCTCACTTGGGAGAGTGGCGGTAAAGTCATAGCAGTGCTGTGGAAAGCGTCCATGAGCCCCAAAAGTCAAAGTTCAGCGCATGTAATTGCATAGCTGCTTACAATTTTTTGACATGCCAGCAAGCACCTTGATGGGGCTGTCTCACGAGTGTGAAACAGTCTTGGTTACTTAATCTACTGGAATAACTGGAAACACAATGTTCCTTTCAAGGCTAATTTTCTTCTGGTCTCATGAGTAATTATATCCTGTGTTGTTAAACCTTTCTCTAGCATGCTCATTAATTTTATTTCTAATGATACTTGGTTTGATATTCACAAATTCTGGTAACAGTTCGTGAGCAATTCTTTAGCATGAGGAAATGCATCACTCAAGCAGAGATATGGCATTTTTTAGAGTGCTTTGTACAGCTAATCCCATAACAAGCCCATCAAGACAGCAGTTCTTTATTATTTTTCCCTCATTGTTGCAGGAAACACAACTTTTGCCTGTGAAAGATTTAGAACTGCCTTTCCACACTGCTACCTGATGCAATGGGGGGAACTGTGCATGAAAAGTGCACAGGAGGGATTGTGTACATGTTTTGCTCTCCTATTAGACTGAAGGCAATGTACTTTTAGCACAACACATGCATTTTTATTGTTCATTGGACATAATTCATGTCTCTCTCCTTGAGAATGCACTACCTGAACATTGACTACATGGTGTATGGGGGGGGGGGTTACCTCAGAAAATACAATTCTGCCCTCTCCCAGATTTGGCATCCATTTGCGGGGGGGGGGGGGAGAGAGAATGTGGAATGTAGTTGTGTGTGTGTTTTATTACTGATGAACAATATAATAATTCCTGTGGCCATGCCATTCTGTAAAGTCTTCTTTAAAATTTATTTGCATATTATTATTATTTGGTAGCTGTGCAGGTCTGTTGCTATTCTGAATAACATAACCCATATTCATGTCTATGTGAGAAAGAGAAAAAGTGACAAATATCTGGCTATACTTCCTATTGAATGTTGCACTATTATTTTATTTTATTTTTTTAAAAAAAAACCTCTTAGTACTTTTGTGCTTTCTGGAATATTCATCCAAGGTGGAATCTACACATTTAAAACGTTGTGAAAAATGCTTTTTTAAAAATAGTTTTGAAAAATGCATTAAATTTGCTATAGCTCACAGTCACCATCTAGCGTCACAATTGTATGTTGCACTTAACAACACATTCAAAATGTTATATTTGCAGCCATATACCGTAATTGAGTCCTGTGTTTTTAAACGAGGGGTGGACCAAGCAATGACTCTTCTCTGTGCTGCAGCTATTTTCCTAGTCAATGTATCAAGGTTGGGATTTTCAGCCTGAGGGCCATATTCCTTTCTGGGCAACCTTCGAAGGACCACATACAATGAGATGAGTGGAGCCAGTATCATTGAAATTCTACACAATATTGATCCAGAGCAGATTCCAGCATATAGTTAGCAGAGTAAAAAACTTAAACATGTTGCAGGATTCCCAAAAAATAGACCAGAGGCAATTAATATTTCATCCAGCAGAGCTTTACTGCTACTGAAGGCAAATGAGCATCATGGTTACAAATCCAATGCATTCAGGATTGGCACTGTCCATAAGAAATCCAGTTGCAGCAGACTTAACTTAAGCTTACTAAAACTTATAAGTCTATCCTTAACACTATATACACACTAGAAGGAAGAGAGAGAGAGAGAGAGAGAGAGAGAGAGAGAGAGAGAGAGAGAGAGAGAGAGAGAGAGAGAGAGAGAGAGAGAGAGAGAGAGAGAGAGAGAGAGAGAGAGAGAGAGAGAGAACCCAGGCTTCTTCTGGCCTTATTTTTTTTGCCAGCATGACCTTGATAGAAGAGATAAGAGAAACAGCTGTACTCAACTTCTCTGAAGGAATAACCCAAACATCATGAACCTTCTGCTTGTTTCTTTCACACAGAGAAGCTTCCAGAACCCTCTTGAATTAATTAGAATAGGAAAGATCAATACTTTCTGCACTAAGACATGCAAACTGACAGCCAGAGGCAAAAGTGTAAATTATATCTTTCTGCGGTAGGGTAGCTTCTCCAGATGTTCCCACATCCTATCAAGGCCAGTGTTTCCCAAACTTGGGTCTCCAGCTGTTTTTGGACTACAACTCCCATCATCTCTAGATAGCAGGATGAGTGATCAGGGATCAGGGAAACTGTAGTCCAAAAATGGCTGGAGACCCAAGTTTGGGAAACACTGAAGAGGCATTACCCAGTTTCAAGGTAGACTCGTAATCTGGGGAACTGGGTTCGCGTCTCCACTCCTCCACATGCAGCTGCTGGGTGACCTTGGGCTAGTCACACTTCTTTGACGTCTCTCAGCCCCACTCACCTCACAGTGTTTGTTGTGGGGGAGGAGGGGAAAGGAGATTGTTAGCCGCTTTGAGACTCCTTCGGGTAGTGATAAAGTGGGATATCAAATCCAAACTCCACCTCCTCTTCTTCTTCTTCTTCTTCTTCTGACACATGCAGGCAAGTAGCACAAGGTCAGGTATGTGGCCTTGGGAGAGGTGCTGTACTATGGAGAGAGGTCCAAGGGTTAGACTAAGGGGCGTGGAGGGCAGCATTCAGCCTGGTTCCCCCTTGCTACACTACATGGTAATGAGATACTGTGGTGTTTGCACAGGATTGGACCTTGCAAAAGGGTGTGATGAGGCACAGTTTTCACACTGAAAGGATCTCAAGAGCACTATGGAATTCCCATTGCTGGCCACACCACACAGATTGCTGCCTCCCAGGGTAGGCAAGCTCAAGCTCAGGAGCCAAATGCAGCCCTCCAAGCTAACTAAAATTATTTAATCAGTTGACAACCCTACTTCTTTGCCAACTGTGTGTGCATGTGAAGCTTGTTAGACATGGAACTTTACATTTGATCCAAAGAATGTGTTTAGTCATTTTCAGTGACTTACTTAAACTTAACCCCCCCCCCCCAAAAAAAGACTTCGTGAACAATACCAGAAATTATTAGAAATACGCCCCTCATGATAGGCATATCTGAAGAATCCTCAAGGGAACGACAAAAAGTTCACTTCTGGGGCGGAGAGAAATATTGGCAAATATTGCCCTCTGGTGTCCAAATGAATTAGTTACTTTCCCTTAAGGCAATTTTTTTTTTTTTACAGTACAGTACTTAAAATATTTGTTATCACTCTTC